>NW_012108252.1:2833397-2835010 GCF_000951045.1 Mandrillus leucophaeus
GTTTGTTTTCCTGACTCAGGCTGGATCATCTCAGAGTCGTGGAGAGACAGCCACTGAAAGGTTATGCTGTGAGCAGCTCACAAGGCCAGAGAAAGCCAGGACCTCTTTCCTGTGACTCAGGCTGTAGGTTGAAGGTCTAGACCTCACTTATCAGGAAGTCTTGATGAGGCAGATTTCTAACCTAGAACAAGTCTTTGAGTCAGAAAACCATCACCCTGACACCTACATGACTTTGGGCAAGTCATATGACCTCCCGTGGCCTCAAGTATGCTGTCTGTGGCCTTGAGACAAGGCCATACCAAGACAACTGGACGCATACCAAGGGACCTGGGCAGGACCTGGAGGTTGTGGGCTCCAAGTCTCTTTGTCCACTTCCCTCTAGATCATGATTTCTCAACCTTGGCCCTATTGACATTTGAGGCCAGATAATTCCTTGCTGTGGAGAGCTGTCTTGTGTGATGTGGCGTGTTTAGCAGCATCCCTAATCTCTACCTATTAGATGCCAGTAGCATCCTCCAAGCTATGACACCCAAAAATGTCTCCAGACATTGCCAAATGCCCCTGGAGGAGGAGGAGGATGACACCCAGACTTGTCTTTAGAGAGGGAGAGTGAGTGCTGGTGGTGTCGGCAGTGTTGGCTGAAGCTGGAGCTAGGAGAGCAGAAGGCTTCCAGCAGATGAACCAGTGCCACACAATTTCAGAACCCCAGATGGGAAAGGAATAGTCAACGAAGAAGTTTTTATCATTGCCTTTGTCACTGAAAGTGTGACTCATTGATTCCCTAACACTCACTGACTATTGATTCTATCATTTGATGTGCAAGGAAAGACATCTCAAAGAGGGTCACATGCTTCCAGCACTCAAAAGCATGACCCATTGCTTCCCTGCTTGGGCCTGTCTTTCGTGGAAACGCAGCCAGCAGAAGGAGAACAGACCCTTGTTTGGAGTTTAGAGCAACTATGGGAATAATCAGGACAATGAGCCCACATGGCAGCAGATTCACACACAGTTTCTAGGTCCTAGAACCTGGTCAACCTGTTCTTTGACTCATAAAAACAATTATGGTATTGGTATCACTTGAGCATCTACTGTGTACATTGCACACACTTATCTAATCCATGCAATTCATTATCCCTATTTGATACATGAGGAAATTGAAGCTCTGTGGGATTGGCCAACTTGCACAACATTGCACAGCAACTAAATAGAAGGCAACCAGTCAAAAGTGTAGATAGCAGACTTCAGCCCAGGACTACCTGATTCCAAGTCCTTTGTTATTTCTCTTATGTCAGGCTACAAGTTCTCCTTCCTGCTGGTATTGTGAGGAGGGAAGACAGCTGCCAATGTGCTAGGGTTTGAAGTACCACAGTCATTGCCTCCTTAGCTGTTGTGTTGGTGTCAGAGCTCCAAGCCAAATGCACATAAAATTGCAGGGTGCTGCCTTTGATATTTTTAGTCTTGTCTAAAGCTGAGAAACAAAACCACACAAATCTAGCTTAGTGAATTATTATGAGGCACATCTCTTTTTAACCACCACTCCAATCAGGAAATAGAACTTTGGCCAGGCACAGCGGCTTATGCCTGTAATCCCAGTGCTTTGAAAGGTTGAGGCA
>NW_012108252.1:2836703-2837740 GCF_000951045.1 Mandrillus leucophaeus
AGGCATATTAGTGCTCTAGACTTACTACACAACTGCAAGTTTGTACCATTTGACCCGCTTCTCCCCTTTTCTTCCCCTCCCTGCTCCTGGTAACCACCATGTTCTACTCCATTTTTATGTATTTGACTTTTTTCTTTTTTTTTCTTTTTTTTTTTTTTTGAGATGGAGTCTCACTCCGTCAAGGCATGCACCATCATGCCTAGTTAATGTTTGTATTTTTGGTAGAGATGGGTTTTCATCATGTTGGCCAGGCTGGTCTCGAACTTCTGACCTCAAGTGATCCACCCGCCTTGGCCTCCCAAAGTGCTGGGATTACGGGCGTGAGCCACCTAGTCCGGCCTGCATTTGACTTTTTTTTTTTTTTTGATAGAGTTTCACTCTTATTACCCAGGCTGGAGTGCAATGGCGCGATCTCGGCTCACTGCAACCTCTGCCTCCCCGGTTCAAGCGATTCTCCTGCCTCAGCCTCCCAAGTAGCTGGGATTACAAGCATGCGCCACCACGCCTGGCCGGCACGTATTTGACTTTTTAAAAGATTTACTTATACGTGAGATCACGCAGTCTTTTTCTTTATGTAGCCTGGCTTGTTTCACTTAGCATAATGTCCTCCAGGTTTACCTGTGTAGCAATCCCTCTGTTGGATATATACCAAAGGGAATCAAATCAGCACCTCATAGAGATATCTGCACTCCCATGTTTATTGCAACATTATTCACAATAGCCAAGATATAGAAACAACCTATGTGTCCAGTGATGGATGAATGAATAAAGAAATTGTGATCCACTGGGTGCAGTGGCGGTGGCTCACGCCTGTAATCCCAGCACTTTGAGAGGCCAAGGCGGGTAGATCACTTGAGGTCAGGAGTTTGAGACCAGCCTGACCAACATGGTGAAATCCCGTGTCTACTAAAAATACAAAAATTAGCCTGGGGTGTGGGGAGCATGGTGGGTGGTGGCACATGCCTATAATCCCTGTTACTTGGGAGGCTGAGGCAGTAGAATCGCTTGAACCCCGGATGGGGAGGTTGCAGTGAGCC
>NW_012108252.1:2841904-2844102 GCF_000951045.1 Mandrillus leucophaeus
GCCCAGGCTGGAATGCAGTGATGCGATCTCAGCTCACTGCAACCTCCGCCTCCTGGGTTCAAGCAATTCTCCTGCCTCAGTTTCCCAAGTAGCTAGGATTACAGGCATATGCCACCACACCCAGGTAATTTTTCGTATGTTTAGTAGAGACGGGGTTTCACCATGCTGACCAGGCTGGTCTCAAACTCCTGACCTCGTGATCCACCTGCGTCATCCTCCCAAAGTGTTGGGATTACAGGCATGAGCCACAGCTTGAGAGTATTGTTTTATAGAATTTATTGCAGTTATATATACATGGACAGATATATGTTTGTACTAGTGGTGATATAAAATGCATTTCTTACTATAGGCCACATTTTTCTAACGTTTGAAAAATAGTGCATGATAGACACTTTTACATACATCTCCCTTGAGAATGGGTCTTGTTATCTTCATTTACAAATGCACACATTGAGGCTCAGAGAAGATAAGTGGCCAGGGATATATAAGCCAGGTTTAGACCTAAGGTCTTGAAAACCTACTAAAATGTCTAAGTTTATGAATCACCTGGGGGCATCTTTTAAATACTAATTTCTGGCTCTCTGCAGAGATTCTGATGGGGCGAGGGAGGTAGTGATGAATGTGCATTTTTAATATTGCCTTCGGGCAATCTGAGTGCTGCTGATCCCGCCTGCTACACTGTACATCACTAGTTTGGAGCAGTGGTCCCTCAAGAGGTTTGCCTGGCCCACTGTGGGGCTGGAGAAAAGCATTTAAACTTCAGTTTCTACTTGTGTTCGTGCCATTTCTTTCACAGTATCTATATGCTTAAAATCTACCTATTATACAATTGTGTAAATATAAACACCAACATGGGCATATAATATATGTCTGGCCCCATGAACACCTGGCTTTATACAAGTGCACATATGAGCACACGATAGAAACACATTATGGGCATGTAACTGGGCAAAGTTGTGTTATCAGTTTTCACTGGTTGGGAAGCAACGAGGAATAGGAAGGAGATTGCTGCTCTGAGCTGCAGTCACCACCACATGAACGCTGTTTCAGAAAGACAATTGTTCTTGGTTCAGACTGCTCATCTGAGGAGGTCATGGGCAGTTCCAGACCTTGTAGGTAGTATGGTGTACACAAAATACAATGAGAGGAGGCCAAGGCAGGCAGATACCTGAGCTCAGGAGTTCGAGACCAGCCTGGGCAACATGGTGAAACCCCGTCTCTACAAAAAATACAAGATTAGCCAGGCGTGGTGATGCACGCCTGTAATCCCAGCTACTTGGGAGACTGAGGCAGGAGAATCAATTGAATCTGGGAGACGGAAGTTGCGGTGAGTCAAGATCGCACCACTGCGCTCTAGCCTGGCAACAAGAGCAAAATTCCATCTCAAAAAAATACATAAATAAAAAATAAAAGCTTTGGTGGCTGGGCATGGTGGCTCATGCCTAAAATCCCAGCACTTTGAGAGGCTGAGGCAAGTGATCACTTGAGGCCACGAGTTTGAGAGCAGCCTGGTCAATATGGTGAAATCCCATCTCTACTAAAAATACAAAAATCAGCTGGGCATGGTGGCACATGCCTGTAGTCCCAGCTACTTGGGAGGCTAAGGCAAGAGAATTGCTTGAATCTGGCAGGTGGAGGTGGCAGTGAGCAGAGATGGTGCCACTGCACTCCATCCTGGACAACAGAGTGAAACTCCATCTCAAAAAAAAAAAAGCTTTTGGTGAGGGGACCTGAATGACAGGATGTTGTCTCTGTCACACTCAAGAAACCAGCTCCCCTCTTACCTCAGTTGTATGGTCCTTTCTGATCCAAACAAGATTAAGATGGCCCATTCATCACTTGTCAAGACGAGGTCTGAATTCCTAGGAAGGGGGACTTGGAATCAATCATTCAGTCAACACTTGTACAGATCATTCTGAAAATGCCCAGTGAGGTTGCAGGAAACCTAGGAGGGGACAAAACCATATAAGATGTGGCAATATAACAATGTTTAGGGAGAAAAGATGTAAAAACAGCCAGGCGTGGTGGCTCACACCTGTAATTCCAGCACTTTGGGAGGCTGAAGTGGGTGGATCATGAGGTCAAGAGATGGAGACCATCCTGGCCAACATAGTAAAACCCCATCTCTACCAAAAATACAAAAATTAGCCAGGTGTGGTGGCGCACACCTGTAGTCCCAGCTACTCGGGAGGCTGAGG
>NW_012108252.1:2845677-2846988 GCF_000951045.1 Mandrillus leucophaeus
TTTGCTTGGGAACTTTTGCTCCAGAACCTCATCTATTTGCTTTATAGTGCTCATGTTAGTTGAGGAAGGATTAACAAGAAAGTCATGAGTTCCTCGTCCCTTACTAGGTTTTTATTTGTTTTTTGTTTTGTTTTGTTAAGTTTTCAGACTGTATGCGGCTTTATTACAGATACTTTCTATAAACAATCATGGTATTTCAGACAGGACATGGGTAGACAATCGTTAACAGTATACAACAACCTTCAAACTCCTTTTTTCAACGGACTACCAAAAATCGGGAAGCCACTATAAAGCCCAATGAAGTCTTCATCTAATGCTCTGAACAGGGAAGGTTTAGGGTGAGGGTTGACATTTCACATTTAGCGTGTTGTTTAATCACTTTTCACAAGTCAACCCTGACTTTCAGGAAGCGAAATGAAAATGGCAGAATTTATCTGAAGATCCACAATCCAGAGATGGAACCACAGCTCTTTTGAGGGATGCCATCTCAGTGGCATCACTGGAAAGTCCAGATTGCCTGACACACTAGTAACCAATGACTGGGGCTCAGGTCCCAACGGATGTCTGGGCTTAAGGGAGTTAACTCTATGCTGAAAGATGGAAAGGGAGAAGAGGACATAAAAACGAATTTGTGTTTTCATACCACAAGGTTTGTGCCAAGGTGGCCAAGTGTGTCAAAGTCAGGGAGTCCCTCCTCCTTGGAGCCAAGAGGAAGTCTCTCAAAACTAGAAAGGAAACATGTTTTCCCCACATCAATCCAGCTTCAGAGACATTCTATTAGTGACATATGCCCCGTCCCCACAAAACAACAATGAAGTGTTCCATGTGCTCACAACATAGCTTTAAAAAATAAAATAAAATAAAATAAAAAGAAAAGAGGCTGGGTATGGTGGCTCATGCCTGTAGTCCCAGCACTTTGGGAGGCCGAGGCAGGTGGATCACCTGAGGTCAGGAGTTCAAGACCAGCCTGGGTAACCTGGTGAAACCCTGTCTCTATTAAAAACACAAAAAAACTTAGCTGGGCGTGGTGGCGGGCGCCTGTAATCCCAGCTACTTGGGAGGCTGAGGCAGGAGAATCACTTGAACCGGCAAGGCAGAGGTTGCAGTGAGCTGGGATTGCGCCATTGCACTCCAGCCGGACGACAGAGTGAGACTCTATCTCAAAAAAAGAAAAGAAAAAAAAAAGGGGACAACAAAATTCTGCATTTTTATAAAACTTGATTTAAAAATAGTATTTCAAAGGGCCGGACATGGTGGCTCATGCCTGTAATCCCAGCACTTTGGGAGGCCAAGGTGGGTGGATCATGAGGT
>NW_012108252.1:2853623-2853970 GCF_000951045.1 Mandrillus leucophaeus
GAGAAAAGAGCACAGGGTTTGGAGACAGGTGTCTCTAGACTCAAAGCCTGGCTCTGACATAGAGTGGCTGGGCAACCTTGAGCAGGCTATTTAATGTGTGAGCCCCTAGAGGTTAATTAAACTTTATCTAGTAACTATTTGTGGCTGAAATGAAAGATATGCATAAAAGCCTGTCAAGTGATTGGCGGCCTGAATAGGATTTGCATACTCCTCAGAACTCAGTGTTTTAGGCCGGGCGCGGTGGCTCACGCTTGTAATCCCAGCACTTTGGGAGGCCGAGGCGGGCGGATCACAAGGTCAAGAGATCGAGACCATGGTGAAACCCCGTCTCTACTAAAAATAGAAAA
>NW_012108252.1:2855395-2860906 GCF_000951045.1 Mandrillus leucophaeus
GGGACAACAAAATTCTGCATTTTTATAAAACTTGATTTAAAAATAGTATTTCAAAGGGCCGGACATGGTGGCTCATGCCTGTAATCCCAGCACTTTGGGAGGCCAAGGTGGGTGGATCATGAGGTCAGGAGATCAAAGACCATCCTGGCTAATATGGTGAAACCCCATCTCTACTAAAAATACAAAAAAATTAGCCAGGCGTGGTAGTGGGTGCCTGTAGTCCCAGCTACTCGGGAGGCTGAGGAAGGAGAATGGCTTGAACCCAGGAGGCGGAGGTTGCAGTGAGTCAAGATCGCGCCACTGCACTCCAGCCTGGGCAACAGAGCAAGACTCCGTATCAAAAAAAAAAAAAAAAGGATTTCAAACTGTACAGTCAGTAGAAGTACACAAGTTATCAAAAACACAGACAGTACACTTGGCGTCTCCAGCACCTTCAGTTTTCTGTTCCTGGTCTAATTTGGCATCTCCATTTTCTGCAGGGTTATTCCCCTCCTTGCCAGGATCAGTTTTTCCCTTTATCCTTTGGGCACCTTCTCTCCCTTCTTTGCAGGGGCCTTTTTAGGTGTGGGCTCTGGCTTTGGAGGAGCAGGTTTAGCAGACAACCTCGTGGATTTTCTCTGTGGTTCGTCCTTAACCTTGGCTTTATCACCTTTAGCATCCCCTCCGCTCTTTCTCTTGGGCATGGTGATGACGATGGTGGCAGGACGTGGGTGCTGGGCACGGGATGCAAAGGTGCAGGGCTTTGGTCTGTCCGGGGGTTGTTCTCGCCTCTTATTCTTCACACTGCTCCTAGGTTTTTATTTTTAAATTTTTATTTGGAAATAATTTTTAACTTGCAAAAGCACAAATAGTGTAAGTCACAACATATATCCTTTACCCAGATTCACCTATTGTTAAGATTGTACTCTGTTTGCAGGTAAGTTACAGGCATCATGGCCTTACACCCCTGAATACTTCAGTGTGCATTTATAAAAGATAGGAATATCCAGCTTCATTCAGCTTCACTTATCATTTCATACATTTAAATTGATATGGGACTTTTGTCTTATGTACCATCCATATTCCAAATTTGTCAGTCAATTTATATTAGGTTTTGACTGTCTGGAACTCATCTCAAGGTGCCAGATGTGGCCCCTTGGACCTTTCAAGTTGCAGCCACGGGGAGTGAGATTAATGTGGATTCTTCTCTACTTTCAGGGCAAGGAATTGAAACAGAAGAATAATGACAAATTTTTTGAGGTCTCCCGAGTTATAGCAAAGAGCATGCTTAGTGCTCTTACAGACCTAGATCAATTCTAGGTCTTTTAAAAGACTGGTGAAGGAATGGGGGAACTAGGGTATAAACAGGGGAAGGGACTTGCCTTAGACTCTAAGATCACGGGCCAGTGAGTAGATGAGCTAAAGCTGGAAATCATCAAGCATCAGAGGCCCTAGGAACTTCACTCCAACAATCTCTTCTTAGAGACGGCATTATCATCATTACTTAGGAACTGTACCTCGGCTTGTACTCCTTCTCCCAATACCCTGGAAAGGTGACCTAGTTAATAATAATGACAAAAATAGCTAGTGTTTATGAAATGCTTGCTATGAGGCAGACACTGTTTTAAACACTTATAAGCAATATCCCATTTAATTCTTATTAACAATCTTACCTTTAACAAGCCCTATTGTTTTCATTTTATAGATGATGAAACTGAGGCTTAGCTAGGTTAAATAACCTAAACCAAAGTCTCACCCTTTACCTTGGCTTTATCTCCACTTGAGTCTAGGCTTCCAGTTTCAAATTTATTTAACCACAGCACCATGAAGAGTGGGAATAAGCACCATGGACCTTTGGAGGCCAGTGTTTGGAAGGAGCTGGAAAGGGTCAAGTAGGGCTTCTCAAATGTACATCAAAACTCATATTCATAACATGTAAGTGTGCAGAGACACTTCCCATTTGTTGCTTCCTTGTGTCCTTCCAACTGCCCATTTAAAAAAGGGTAAATATAAGGTTCAAAGTGGTTTAAGCTGGGCATGGTGGCTCGTGCCTGTAATCCCAGCACTTTGGGAGGCTGAGGAGGGCAGATCATCTGAGGTCAGGAGTTCGAGACCAGCCTGGCCAACATGATGAAACCCCATCTCTAAAAAAAAAATTAGCCAGATGTGGTGGTGTGCACCTGTAATCCCAGCTACTCTACATACTGAGTTGGGAGAATTGCTTGAACCTGGGGGGTGGAGCTGAGATTGCGCCACTGTGCTCCAATCTGGGCAACAGAGCAAGACTTCATCAAAAAAAAAAAAAAAAAAAAAAAAAAAGGTTCAGTGAGTTCCACAAGGTCCCATGGCTAATCTGTGACTGAGCAGAGATTTGACCCAAGTCTGCCATTTTCTTATTCTGTCACCAAAACAAGCAGATGATATGTGATAAGTTATGACATTACATATTTAGAGATTTCAGGATGCATGTTGTAAATAATAGCTCTGTTATCAAAATAAACTTCAAAGCCACCTTGCTGGTTTAAGCACTACTTCCTAATTAGCAGAGTAGAGTCTCTGGGCCAATGCCCCATAGAGCTGAAGATCCAATTTTGTCTTATCTGACCCAGAGTCTGAATAGATAGAATGTCTTGGGTAGCTAAGAACAAAGAAAAGGGGTGGGACTCTCAGAAGCCTACATGTAAATCTCAACAACCAGCTCACAAATCTATGCAACTGGCCTGTGGGTCTCAGCAGCTGATATGAATATTAGCAGCCAGCACAGATATCTATAGCCAGTGCGGATCTCAGCAGCCAGCTCAGCTCTGTGGGACTGGGAGAAAGCACACAATCCTGAGACTTCTCTTTCAGGAGGGAGAGCTTGCACCCAACAACCAGCATCTCTGTGCATAACCCCAGGAAAAAAAAATTGGACAGCTCTCAGCACCTGACAGAGCACTGCAGGATCAGGAGAAGGCACACAATCCTGAGACTTCTCCAGCAGGAGACAGAGAGAGGAGTAAAGTAGGCACGCACACACAGAAAAGATCTGAGAGATTCCCAGAATCTCTAACTGGATTGATTGGTAAAGGTCTCTCCCTGCCTAATGTACAGAGACTGAAAGAGGTGGCTGCTTCTTCAGATGTGCAAACAGGAATGCAAATCTACAAGGAACACAAAGAATCAGGGAAATATCACATCACCAAAGGAATGATATAAATCTCCCGTAACCAACCCTAAAGAAATGGAGATCTGTGAATTGTCTGACAAATATTCAAAATAATTATTTTTTGAGACGGAGTCTGGTTTTGTCACCCAGGCTGGAGTGCAGTGACATGATCTTGGCTCATTGCAATCTCTGCCTCCTGGATTCAAGCGATTCTCCTGCCTCAGCTTCCCAAGTAGCTGGGATTACAGGCACGCGCCACCACATCCAGCTAATTTTTGTATTTTTAGTAGAGACAAGGTTTCACCATGTTGGCCAGGCTGGTCTTGAACTCCTGACCTCAAGTGATCCACCTGGCTCAGCCTCCGAAAGTGCTGGGATTACAGGCGTGAGCCACCACGCCCAGTCCAAAATAATCATCTTAAAGCAGCTCAGTGAGTTACAAGAGAATATAGATAGAACACTAAATAATACCATGAAAGCAATATGTAACTAAATGAAAAGAATCAACCAAAAGATAGAAACCATAAAAAAGTAGAAAAGCTGAGGCACGAGAAAAAAAAAAAAGAAAACTATTTATCTGATAAAGAGCTAATTTAACTTATGCTACGTGAAATAAGCCAGCCACAGAAAGACAAATTTTACATGATCTCAATTATATGAGGTATCTAAAATAATAAAACTCATAAAAACTTAGAGTAAAATGGTGGTTGTAAGGGGCTGGGGGAAGAAAGAATGGGGAATTGTTGCTTAATGTGTATAAAATTTTTGTTACGCAAGATGAGTAAGTTCTAGAGAACTGTTTTATGACATAGCGCCTGCAGTTAACAATATGGTATTGTGCACTTACAAATTTGTTAAGATCTCATGTTAAGATTTCATGTTAAATCCACAAACTACGCACACAGAAAGAGATACAAGAAAACTTTTTGAGAGATGGATATGTTTATTACTTTGATTGTGGTAATGAAATCACAGGTATATCTAAACTCATCAAGTTGTATACATTAAATGTACAATCTAAATGTATACAATTATATCTCAATAAAGCTAATAAAGCAAAAAACAAAAAATAAATCTCAGCACTTTGGGAGGTGGGAGGATCGCTTGAGCTCAGGAGTTCAAGACCAGCCTGGGCAACATAAACATTGAATGTAATGCGGTAGGAAGAGAAGGATCAGATCTAAATTTGAATGCTGGCTGTGCAGTGAATCAGCAAATCTCTTCCCCTCTCAGAGACTCGGCTTCTTCATGTGAAAAAGAGGCTAATGCAAGCCATATCTATGTAAGAGCCTATTCTGGCTCAGGCTTCCAACAACTGTTTCTCACCCATGTTTTTCATGGCTTGTCCTCAGAAGCTCCCCACAAAGGGGTCCTATGGTTGTTCCCACTTTACAAATGAGGCAACTACTAGACACATTTATATAGGTGTCTCTCTCCTATCAGACTGTGGACCATTTGGTGACAGAGATTTTATCATATCCCTTTGTGTGTTTGCAAGCACAGAAATTAGCATACTGTAATTAGCAAATGCTTGGTAAATAGTTTTTTAAAAAACACACACCGGCCGGGCACGGTGGCTCACGCCTGTAATCCCAGCACTTTGGGCAGCGGAGGCGGGTGAATCATGAGGTCAGGAGTTCAAAACCAGCCTGGCCAAGATGGTGAAATCCGGTCTCTACTGAAAAAAAAACAAAAGTTAGCCAGGTGTGGTGGCGGACACCTATAATCCCAGCTACTCAGGAGGCTGAGGCAGAGAATTGTTTGAACCCGGGAGGCAGAGGTTGCAGTGAGCCAAGATCATGCCACTGCACTCCAGCCTGGGCAACAGAGCGAGATTCTGTCTCAAAACACACAAACAAACAAACAAAAAATAGACACACACACACAACATGTGTCACACAAATAAAATCTTAAATTTTCAACTGCCTGGCATTTACCAGTTTGAAAGTGGAGCCGACTGCTGTACACCAGAGGATGATAAACCCTCTCATTTTTAGTTTGGCTTCTAAGTATGCTCACCACCTGATAGTGACTTATTTTTGCTTCCTGTGAGTCAGAGAGCAAAAGGCACTGTCTCCAAGCCACCAGGACAACCTTTAAACAAACAGCCCCATAATGAATAGTTTTGGTAAAGTAACAGCCTGCTGCATGTCTTGTCATAATATGTAAACACTCTCTAATTTGTTTAATGTTCTGTATTAATAAAGTATGTGTCCTATCATTTCCAAAGAGTCTCAAAGAACCCTTGCTCAGATGGCTGGTGAAAAGTCCCGCTTTGTCATACCTAGGAGAGCAGCATCTTTTTTTATTTTATTTTTAAATAAATAGGCCGAGCTTGGTGGCTCTTGCCTGTAATCCCAGCATTTTGGGAGGCCGAGGTGGGT
>NW_012108252.1:2862236-2863345 GCF_000951045.1 Mandrillus leucophaeus
AAAGAAAGAAAGAAAGATAAGGTTACTGGAGTTCAGAGAGATTGCAGGAGAAAGCTAGCCAGGAACTAACTAGCAGGGCTGCCCTTAACAGTCAGGTCTTCTGACTGTGCATTCCATTACACTATGTCTCAGGACTGTGTGTTTCTATTTCTAACATCACCAATTTCCAGAAAGGATCCCAGGCATTTGTGGAAGGGGTGTCAAGGGGAGAGAAGGAAGAAGAATCCCAATAGTTAAAACCTCCCTCAGCCCAGGCTTCCTAGTCACAGACAGGGCTGCAAAAGGCATCCTGGATGGGCTAGCTGCTGTGGGTGGGCGAGGCTTGCACTGAGTGCCTGCTATGTGTTTCAGGAAAAAGGACCCTGAGCGTGGTGGCTCACTCCTGTAATTCCAGCACTTTCAGAAACTGAAGTGGGAGGATTGGTGGAGGCCAGAAATTTGAGACCGACCTGGGCAATAAAGTGAGACCCTCTCTCTACAAAACTTAATTAAAAAGAAAAGGGCGCCGCCTACGAGTAGAGTCACATGTTGTGCACTGCACCTGCTACGTGCTACAGATGCAGGTGGTCCGGGACCGCTACAGATGCAGGTGGTCTGGGACCCGCCGGCTGACAATGGGAGTGAGTTTGCCCCAAACCAGGAGCCCTGCATTTCTCATCTTGTAGCAACTCTATGGGTAGAGTATGATTACTCCCATTTTGCGATGAGAATATTTAGATTCAAAAAGGACACAGCTGAAGCCACAGCCAGAGATGGAGTTAGTGGCACTGCAAGACTGGACCCCAGTTGGGTGCTCAGGTTCCTTTTCCACCTCAAAGGAAAGGTAGAAACCATCCCTATCTGCCACAGAGGAGCAGACTCCAGAGAAGCCAAAGCCTAGCCAGCGAGTAATCATAACAATGTCCGTCTTTCAGCGAGTATTTGTCACGTAGCAGACACGTTATTGCACACTCCCACTTAATGGTTACATGACCTTGTCCGTTCTATTTTCACGTTAGCCAAAGGGAGGCCTAGAAGTCCACAGTCTCCGAGAGCTGGAAGCCAGGCAGTGACAGCGCCAGCGTATCCTCCTTGACTTGATTTTAAATTTCACAACTTTGGTGGCTTCA
>NW_012108252.1:2866386-2867705 GCF_000951045.1 Mandrillus leucophaeus
TCTCTACTAAAAATGCAAAAATTAGCTGGGCGTGGTGGCATGTGCCTGTAGTCCCAGCTACTCAGGAGGCAGAGGCAGGAGAATCACCTGAACCCGGGAGGCGGCGGTGACAGTGAGCTGAGATCGAGCCACTGCACTCCAGCCTGGGCGACAGAGTGAGACTCTGTCTCAAAACAAATAAATAATAAAATTAAAATTTAAAAATAAACAAACAGAGATGGGGTCTTGCTATGTTGCCCAGACTGGTCATGAACTCCTGGGCTCAAGCGATCCTTATGCTTCAGCCTCTCAAAGTGCTGGGATTACAGGCATGAGCCACTGCACCCGACCCAGCATCTTTGTCTAACAGCATAGAGATAAGGCTGAATTGAGAGGAGACTCTGTGTTGTGGAGATAAACACTGTGTCCAAAGTCACCCTCCCTCTTTGAGGTTCATCTGGAAAATGGGCTAACTGACAATTAAATGGATATAATGTATGCAGAAGTGCACCGTGACTGGTGAGGCCATGTAAATATTGAACACTAGTTTTCTGTAATTTTTTTTTTCTCACTTAAAGTTCATCATATTGGACAGCTTGAGAAGTTACCGGGATGGGACCTCAAAGTTGCTGGTGCCTTATCACACAGTCCCAAAATTTGGATTGCTGGCATAAAGTATTGTATTACAGCCGGGAGCAGTGGCTCACGCCTGTAATCCCAGCACTTTGGGAGGCCGAGGCGGGCGGATCACCTGAGGTCAGGAGTTCGAGACCAACCTGGCCAACATGGTGAAATCCCGTCTCTACTAGAAATTCAAAAGAATTAGCTGGGCATAGTAGTGGGCACCTGTAATCCCAGGTACTCGGTGGGCTGAGGCATAAGAATTGCTTGAACCCGGAAGTGGGAGGTTGCAGTGAGCCAAGATTGCACCACTGTACTCCAGCCTGGACGACAGAGTGAGATCCATCTCCAAAAAAAAAAAAAGAAAGAAAATAAAAAGAAAGATAAGGTGACCGGACTGGGCACAGTGGCTCATGCCTGTAATCCCAGCACTTTGGCAGGCTGAAGCAGGTGGACCACCTGAGGTCAGGAGTTTGAGACCAGTCTGCCAACACGGTGAAACCTCGTCTCAACTGAAATACAAAAATTAGCCAGGCATAGTGGCGGGTGCCTGTAGTCCCAGCTACTCAGAAGGCAGAAGGCTGAGGTAGGAGAATCACTTGAACCCAGGAGGCAGAGGTTGCAGCGAGCCAGGATCGTGCAACTGCCCTCCAGACTGGGTGACAGAGTGAGACTCTGTCTCTCAAAAAAAAAAAAAAAAAAAAAAAGAAAGAAAGAAA
>NW_012108252.1:2867755-2871081 GCF_000951045.1 Mandrillus leucophaeus
ACAAGAGAAAGAATATTTCTGAGATTTACAACTGGGAGGGAAACAGCATATTACTTTCTGCATTAGGGTATACATTAGCATACTTGTTGAATTGAATTTTCCGCTTTCACTTTTTAATATATTTCCAATTTCCAACTACTCCCTGGAAAATTTTTAAAAGGGGCAGCAGAAGGATTGGTGATGTGTATGCCACAGATGGAGATGGAAAAACTGCCCAGAACATGTTGACATTTGTAAAAAAGTTAACATCCCCCACACTTTAAAACTATGATATTAGGAACAGTATAACGGCAAAAGTTACTCGTACAACATCTGTTCCTTCCAATGGGAGGATTTCTTTCCTGCCAAGAATTTATGAATTTTCTATAGGAGTTTGGTTCTGTTTGGGGAAGAGGGAAGGAAGCCAGCTAAAGCAGCCCCTTGGCTTCAGGGAATGCAGGGATGCATTGCTCCTGGCTTTTAGATGGCTCCTGAAGCTGCTGATGGGGCCAAAGTCACCCTTCAGAAGGACTTGGCTGCAAACAAGAAAAATCTCCAACAGCCACCCACGGTTTAAAGTGACTATGCTGTCACTAAGAAAGGTCAAGGCCATATGGCTTGAGGACAGAGATGAGTTAGTTATAACTCCATTCACATAAGACCTAATCCTTTTTGGAGGGCAACGGAAAGAGTTTATTGTAGGGATAAAACCCAACCGACTCATATCAGTTGATTTCAAATGTTTCATTCATTTTCACATTGACCAGATAGGTGTTTGTTCACTCATCTTAGAAACTTCAATCTCTTCATCTACCATCAATTGTCTTTTACCCTTGCTCAACTGAATCTGGTGACTGGAAACTTTATCTTTCTAAAAAACCATGACGTGAGTGCTCAAAACAGCCATCTGGGTGAATAGGACACTAAGTGGATTAGCAGTTGAAACATTAATGATTCACTTTTGACTCAAAGCAAGTTTATCTAAGCAGATTTCCAATGGTCTTCTCTTTTGCAATCAAAAGAACTTTCTGCTCTAGAGAAGCCTCTGTCCAGGAAGGAGGAGATTACCTTTTCGCACTTTAAAGTGGACCACTTTAGATTCTTGATTTTTGTTGTTGTAGAGACAGGATCTCACTAAGTTGCCCAGGCTGGCCTTGAACTGCTAGCCTTAAGTGATCCTCCTGCCTTGGCCTCCCTGGGATCACAGGAGTGAGCCATCATGCTTGGCTTTTCTTTTTTTTTGGACAGTCTCTCTGTCACCCAGGTTGGAGTGCAGTGGTGTGATCTCGGCTCATTTCAATGTCCCCCCCCAACCCGCCCTGACCCCACCACTCTGATGCCAGGTTGAAGAGATTCTCCTGACTCAGCCTCCTGAGTAGCTGGCATTACAGGTGCCTGCCACCATGCCCAGCTAATTTTTGTATTTTTAGTAGAGATGGGGTTTCACCATGTTGGCCAGGCTGGTCTCACATTCCTGACCTCAGGTAATCTGCCTGCCTCAGCCTCCCAAAGTGCTGTGATTACAGGCATGAACCACTGCACCCAGTCTTTTTTTTTTTTTTTCACTTGGAATATTTTAAATGAAACATGAAGAAAAATTTTCAATCCATTTAAGTATCAGGAATCTAAATTGAGAGTCTCTCTGAGCCTACTCTGGCTCAGGAAGCTGCCTTATAAAAATAACAACGATAATAATCTAAGTGGTTCCCATTTGGCAGTGGTTGTGGGGTGGAGGAGGACAACAGCAACCAACATCAAGGGTTTGGTTCAGGCTTTCAAATCAACAATATTTATTGAACACCTACTACGTCCCAGGTAGTTTCCTAGGCATTGTCCTCCTCCTCATTCTAGAGGGAAGCTACAGAGTAAATAGATCCAGTATATGTTACAGTTCAGGTAATGGTAAGTGTCATGAGACAACATCAAGCAGGTTAAAGAGATAATAACATGAGCAAGGTGGGAGGGCTCTTTTAGTATAGTCAGAAAACGCTGCTTCAAGGAATTGGTATTTGAGTGGCCCTTCTAGAATTTTCTGAGTGCAAATATACCCTCCAACACATAAACATAAATGTATCTTACCAAGTTGGATAATACTATCTAAGCTCCTCCCCTTCACACACCACCCGCCACCCGCTCCCCGCTGTTAACTTCTGAGCATTCTTCTGCATCTAATGAGCAGGTGGCTCAAGAGTATGGGTCTCAGTAGAATCAGGTTTAAATTCCAGCTCCATCACCTGCTTGTTTTGTGACTCAAGGCAGGTTACCTAAGTTCTTTTTGCCTCAGAGGCCTCATCCCTGAAATGAGAACAGTCATGACTACCTTGTAGGATTATCGTGGGGACTGAATGAAAAAAAATGCCTGTGAAATGCTGAGTACAGAGACGTCATGGAGTAAACCCTTCTAAATGTTGGCCCTTATTTATTATATTGTATGTTTGTTTTTGGAGACAGAGTCTCGCTCTTGTTGCCCAGGTTGGAGTGCAATGGCACGATCTTGGCTCACTGCAACCTCCACCTCCCGGGTTCAAGTGATTCTCGTGCCTCAGTCTCCCAAGTAGCTGGGATTACAGGCACCCTGCCACCGCCCCCGGCTAATTTTTGTATTTTTAGTAGAAACAGGATTTCACCATGTTGCCCAGGCTGGTCTCGAACTCATGACCTCAGGTGATCTGCCCCACTTGGCCTCCCCAAGTGCTGGGATTACAGGCATGAGCCACCACTCCCTGCCTTTATTATTGTTTGCTAGATAATTTTAATGGCACATAGGAGTCCATTCTAGGGATGTCAGAACTTATATAACCAATGCCCTACTGTTGGGCAGAGAGAATGGGATATAAACCTAGCAGATGACGCGAATAAGCTAAAGGAGAAAAGTGAAACAACGAAACAAAATAATCAAAACCCAACACGTGTAGAAAATGTCCAAATCAACACATTTTCTAGGAGAGACTCATTTTTCTTTTGCTATCCCTGACGCTAAACATACCCACTCATAAAAACCTGCCTTCTTACCTATCACCTGTGTCTTGGTTAGGAGACCCCCTAGGTCTTGCTTCTGTGACCTCCTGTGCAGGCGGAGGATGAGGGTCAGGAAGTGTTAGTTTGGAATGAAGTTCTGCAGTGGCTTAGCTGTGGGGGATGTGAGGTCTCATCTTCCTCATTTGTGCAAAGTAGGCTTGAAATAAAATGTTCTTTGGGGTTGGGCGCAGTGGCTCACGCCTGTACTCCCAGCACTTTGGGAGGCCGAGGCAGGCGGATCACGAGGTCAGGAGATCGAGACCATCCTGGCTAACATGGTGAAACCCTGTCTCTACTAAAAATACAAAACATTAGCCGGACGCCATGGC
>NW_012108252.1:2873036-2879890 GCF_000951045.1 Mandrillus leucophaeus
TCTAGTTCCAAGCGCAGAGGGGTGGCCATGCTCTCCTGTGTTGCTCGCGCCCCTGATCGCGCCGGGGAGAGCGGACTGGCCTCCCAGCGAGGATGCGGGGGAAGCCGCATCGGGGCCCACGGGAACCGGGTAAGGGCGCGGGATGGGATTGGCTCTGGATGTGGGTGCCCCCCGAGCCGCGCCCCGCCCGGCAAGCGCTACCACTTGCACTCCACTTGAGCACGGAGCTTCAAGGACAGGCTATTCTGGGGTGCGGGTTCCGACACTAGGCCCCACACCAATCTGGAGACTCGTTTGGCTCCGACCTGGCGGAAGGGGGGAACCTGGCTCGAGAACGGAGACTGCGAGACGTTCCGGAGGCGCACTTAAATCTGGCTCCGATGCTTCCCCGCCCCGCCCCCGCTGTCACCTTCCTCTGCCTCTGCGCTGCGATTCCACACCCGACTCCACCCCATCCCACCCAGACCGCTCACCCAGTTCAGACTTTGAACCCAAAAGCTGTCAGGCGTGTTCTGGGCCCGGCCACAACCAGCGGGCGCTCTGGCCCTCGCAGAAGCCGCCTCAAGCGGGCATCGCTGTCCCCGGGGAGGGGACCCTAGCTAGCACCAGTAGAGGTGCAGTCACCCTTTTTAAGTTTACTCGGAGGCTAGATACATGGCATCCACTGACCTTGATCCTTTCCCACAGTCACCTGGACCCAGGCATATAATGTGGGCAGTTTAATGAGGTGTAAACGAACTGCAAATGGCCTAGAAGCCCCTTGAATTTGAAGCAGGACGGAGGCTTTCTTTAGAAGGGGGGTTTATGAGTAGATTACTCACTCAGGGAATTCTGGTAACAGCCATAGTCTCTGATTGTTAATTGGTCGTAATTACTTTGTTAGAAGTCTGTACACCATTCCAAGTTCTAAGACAACAAGAGAAAGAATATTTCTGAGATTTACAACTGGGAGGGAAACAGCATATTACTTTCTGCATTAGGGTATACATTAGCATACTTGTTGAATTGAATTTTCCGCTTTCACTTTTTAATATATTTCCAATTTCCAACTACTCCCTGGAAAATTTTTAAAAGGGGCAGCAGAAGGATTGGTGATGTGTATGCCACAGATGGAGATGGAAAAACTGCCCAGAACATGTTGACATTTGTAAAAAAGTTAACATCCCCCACACTTTAAAACTATGATATTAGGAACAGTATAACGGCAAAAGTTACTCGTACAACATCTGTTCCTTCCAATGGGAGGATTTCTTTCCTGCCAAGAATTTATGAATTTTCTATAGGAGTTTGGTTCTGTTTGGGGAAGAGGGAAGGAAGCCAGCTAAAGCAGCCCCTTGGCTTCAGGGAATGCAGGGATGCATTGCTCCTGGCTTTTAGATGGCTCCTGAAGCTGCTGATGGGGCCAAAGTCACCCTTCAGAAGGACTTGGCTGCAAACAAGAAAAATCTCCAACAGCCACCCACGGTTTAAAGTGACTATGCTGTCACTAAGAAAGGTCAAGGCCATATGGCTTGAGGACAGAGATGAGTTAGTTATAACTCCATTCACATAAGACCTAATCCTTTTTGGAGGGCAACGGAAAGAGTTTATTGTAGGGATAAAACCCAACCGACTCATATCAGTTGATTTCAAATGTTTCATTCATTTTCACATTGACCAGATAGGTGTTTGTTCACTCATCTTAGAAACTTCAATCTCTTCATCTACCATCAATTGTCTTTTACCCTTGCTCAACTGAATCTGGTGACTGGAAACTTTATCTTTCTAAAAAACCATGACGTGAGTGCTCAAAACAGCCATCTGGGTGAATAGGACACTAAGTGGATTAGCAGTTGAAACATTAATGATTCACTTTTGACTCAAAGCAAGTTTATCTAAGCAGATTTCCAATGGTCTTCTCTTTTGCAATCAAAAGAACTTTCTGCTCTAGAGAAGCCTCTGTCCAGGAAGGAGGAGATTACCTTTTCGCACTTTAAAGTGGACCACTTTAGATTCTTGATTTTTGTTGTTGTAGAGACAGGATCTCACTAAGTTGCCCAGGCTGGCCTTGAACTGCTAGCCTTAAGTGATCCTCCTGCCTTGGCCTCCCTGGGATCACAGGAGTGAGCCATCATGCTTGGCTTTTCTTTTTTTTTGGACAGTCTCTCTGTCACCCAGGTTGGAGTGCAGTGGTGTGATCTCGGCTCATTTCAATGTCCCCCCCCAACCCGCCCTGACCCCACCACTCTGATGCCAGGTTGAAGAGATTCTCCTGACTCAGCCTCCTGAGTAGCTGGCATTACAGGTGCCTGCCACCATGCCCAGCTAATTTTTGTATTTTTAGTAGAGATGGGGTTTCACCATGTTGGCCAGGCTGGTCTCACATTCCTGACCTCAGGTAATCTGCCTGCCTCAGCCTCCCAAAGTGCTGTGATTACAGGCATGAACCACTGCACCCAGTCTTTTTTTTTTTTTTTCACTTGGAATATTTTAAATGAAACATGAAGAAAAATTTTCAATCCATTTAAGTATCAGGAATCTAAATTGAGAGTCTCTCTGAGCCTACTCTGGCTCAGGAAGCTGCCTTATAAAAATAACAACGATAATAATCTAAGTGGTTCCCATTTGGCAGTGGTTGTGGGGTGGAGGAGGACAACAGCAACCAACATCAAGGGTTTGGTTCAGGCTTTCAAATCAACAATATTTATTGAACACCTACTACGTCCCAGGTAGTTTCCTAGGCATTGTCCTCCTCCTCATTCTAGAGGGAAGCTACAGAGTAAATAGATCCAGTATATGTTACAGTTCAGGTAATGGTAAGTGTCATGAGACAACATCAAGCAGGTTAAAGAGATAATAACATGAGCAAGGGGGGAGGGCTCTTTTAGTATAGTCAGAAAACGCTGCTTCAAGGAATTGGTATTTGAGTGGCCCTTCTAGAATTTTCTGAGTGCAAATATACCCTCCAACACATAAACATAAATGTATCTTACCAAGTTGGATAATACTATCTAAGCTCCTCCCCTTCACACACCACCCGCCACCCGCTCCCCGCTGTTAACTTCTGAGCATTCTTCTGCATCTAATGAGCAGGTGGCTCAAGAGTATGGGTCTCAGTAGAATCAGGTTTAAATTCCAGCTCCATCACCTGCTTGTTTTGTGACTCAAGGCAGGTTACCTAAGTTCTTTTTGCCTCAGAGGCCTCATCCCTGAAATGAGAACAGTCATGACTACCTTGTAGGATTATCGTGGGGACTGAATGAAAAAAAATGCCTGTGAAATGCTGAGTACAGAGACGTCATGGAGTAAACCCTTCTAAATGTTGGCCCTTATTTATTATATTGTATGTTTGTTTTTGGAGACAGAGTCTCGCTCTTGTTGCCCAGGTTGGAGTGCAATGGCACGATCTTGGCTCACTGCAACCTCCACCTCCCGGGTTCAAGTGATTCTCGTGCCTCAGTCTCCCAAGTAGCTGGGATTACAGGCACCCTGCCACCGCCCCCGGCTAATTTTTGTATTTTTAGTAGAAACAGGATTTCACCATGTTGCCCAGGCTGGTCTCGAACTCATGACCTCAGGTGATCTGCCCCACTTGGCCTCCCCAAGTGCTGGGATTACAGGCATGAGCCACCACTCCCTGCCTTTATTATTGTTTGCTAGATAATTTTAATGGCACATAGGAGTCCATTCTAGGGATGTCAGAACTTATATAACCAATGCCCTACTGTTGGGCAGAGAGAATGGGATATAAACCTAGCAGATGACGCGAATAAGCTAAAGGAGAAAAGTGAAACAACGAAACAAAATAATCAAAACCCAACACGTGTAGAAAATGTCCAAATCAACACATTTTCTAGGAGAGACTCATTTTTCTTTTGCTATCCCTGACGCTAAACATACCCACTCATAAAAACCTGCCTTCTTACCTATCACCTGTGTCTTGGTTAGGAGACCCCCTAGGTCTTGCTTCTGTGACCTCCTGTGCAGGCGGAGGATGAGGGTCAGGAAGTGTTAGTTTGGAATGAAGTTCTGCAGTGGCTTAGCTGTGGGGGATGTGAGGTCTCATCTTCCTCATTTGTGCAAAGTAGGCTTGAAATAAAATGTTCTTTGGGGTTGGGCGCAGTGGCTCACGCCTGTACTCCCAGCACTTTGGGAGGCCGAGGCAGGCGGATCACGAGGTCAGGAGATCGAGACCATCCTGGCTAACATGGTGAAACCCTGTCTCTACTAAAAATACAAAACATTAGCCGGACGCCATGGCGGGCACCTATAGTTCCAGCTACTAGGGAGGCTGAGGCAGAAGAATGGCGTGAACCCAGGAGGCGGAGCTTGCAGTGAGCCAAGATCACGTCACTGCACTCCAACCTGGGTGACAGAGTGAGACACTGTCTCAGAAAAAAAAAAAATTAGCCATGCATGGTGACGGGTGCCGTAATCCCAGCTACTCGGGAGGCTAAGGCAGGAGAATCACTTGAACCTGGGAGGCAGAGGTTGCAGTGAGCCAAGATCGTGTCACTGTACTCCAACCTGAGTGACACAGTGAGACTCCATCTCAAAAAAAGAAAAAAGAAAATGTTCTTCGGAACACCTTCCCGCTCTGTCACTCATTTGTTCCCAGACTCTGCTCTGGTGCTCCAAAGAGCCTTCCTTGCTTCTGAGATCTTAAATGGCTCTCTGAGTCATTTGTTCATGCCCAGTGACACAGACCCAGATCTATTTTAGGCTGAGATCCTGTTTAGGGGAAAGAAATTATCTTTAAATATTGGTAGCATTAGGAGAATGTTGGCAAAGCATTTTGGAAGACGGGCAAAGAAGCAGGAGTGTTTCCCATGGGCCATGGCTGAGAATGTGGGCTCTAAGCACAACCCTCGAACGTGCCACTCCTGGGGTGAACTTCCTCTCCTGCATTCTCCATTTAGGAAGGCCTCAGAGTGTGTGACCTTCAGAAAAGATTCTTTCTTCGGAGTACTTCCAGTTGGCCCAACTATAAAAAGGGCTGCTAGCTTTTGTTTCAATAGATTGAATACATGTGTAAAATGCTTTGAAATCCGTGAGTGAAATACCCAGGAAGAAAGGCAATGACCTATTTACTCTTGGTGATTTTATAGCGGTTAAGGGGGTGCTATGACGCAGAAAACTATTGCCTTTTCTTAAGTCACTATCCAAACTGGAACCTAGAAGAATGTGGTGTATTTTCAATCGAGTGACAGATAAGATTACTTGCCTTGCCAGCTCGGTGGCTCACGCCTGTAATCCCAGCACTTTGGGAGGCCGAGGCAGGCAGATCACGAGGTCAGGAGATCAAGACCATTCTAGCTAACATGGTGAAACCCCGTCTCTACTAAAAATACAAAAAATTAGCCGGGCATGGTGGTAGGCACCTGTAGTCCCGGCTGCTCAGGAGGCTGAGACAGGAGAATGGCGTGAACCCAGCAGGCGGAGCTTGCAGTGAGCCAAGATCGTGCCACTGCACTCCAGCCTGGGCGACAGAGCGAGATTGTCTCAGAAAAACAAAAAAAAAAAATTACTTGCCTCTATTACAAAAAGGGATGGGTTTGGCCAATCTTGCCCGTATAGCTTCATGTGCACCAAATATAACCCTTGTTTAGAATAAAAAATCAAACACACATTCCAAGGAGGTGAGGAGCAGATAAAGCAGAAGTTCGCTTTATTTTATCTGAGAAAGGGTGTGATATGGCAATAGGAGCCTGGACTTCCAATCTGGCACATCTGGGTTCCAATCACAGCTCTGTGACCTTGGATATGTCACTTGACTCCTCTGGGCCTCAGTGTTATATAATAACAAATTCCTAAACATCTAGCAGAGTTCTTGGCATGCCATAGGTGTTCAATGAATGTGAATGCCTTTTTCTATTCTACCTCCAGCTCAATCAACCAGCAACTCCAAGTGTGTGTTTCCCAGTACATTCATCCTGACATGCAAAAAATGTTTTCCTGTGGTCAATGACAAAGATAAAGGAGGAAGAATCTGAAGAGTTAAAAAGAAAACAAACAAATAAACCACGTGACCTAAACCCACAATCTGAGAAATTATCCCTCCTCAAGCAGTTTCTATTCCAGGCTTCACGTGGCCAATGTGAGAAGGTTCTCAAAGCAAATGTTAGTTAAAAATGTTTACCATGCTGGACTTGGTGGCTCACGCCTGTAATCTCACCACTTTGGGAGGCTGAGGTGGGCGGATCACCTGAGGTCAGGAGTTCGAGACCAGCCTCACCAACATGGAGAAACCCTGTCTCTATTAAAAATACAAATTAGCTGGGTGTGGTGGCAGATGCCTATATTCCCAGATACTCAGGAGGCTGAGGCAGGAGAATCGCTTGAACCCGGGAGGCAGAGGTTTCGGTGAGTTGAGATTACACCATTACACTCTAGCCTGGGCAACAAAAGTGAAACTCTGTCTCAAAAAAAAAAAAAAAAAGTTTACCAGGGCTGGGTGTGGTGGCTCACCCTTATAATCCCAGCACTTTGGGAGGCCGAGGCTGGCGGATTATCTGAGGTCAGGAGTTCGAGACCAGCCTAACCAACATAGCAAAATCCCATCTCTACTAAAAATACAAAAATTAGCTGGGCGTGGTGGCGGGCGCCTGTAATCCCAGCTACTCGGGAGGCTGAGGAGGAGAATCGCTTGAACCTGAGAGGTGGAAGTTGCAGTGAGCTGAGATCACGCCAATGCACTCCAGCCTGCGTGACAGAGTGAGACTCCCACTCTGTATCAACAACAACAACAACAAAAGTTTACCAAAGGACAGGTAAACACCGTGTACAGCTGAGAGTGTTGCTATCCGAAACCTAAAACAATTTTTCTCAAACCTTTATTTATAAAGAAAGACATTGAGCAGGAGTGTTCAACTATG
>NW_012108252.1:2881085-2884547 GCF_000951045.1 Mandrillus leucophaeus
AGTTAAATGTATCTAAAAAATAATAAGCAATCGGCTGGGCACAGTGGCTCACACCTGTAATCCCAGCACTTTGGGAGGCTGAGGCAGGTGGATCACGAGGTCAGGAGTTCAAGATCAGCCTGGCCAAGATGGTGAAACCCCGTCTCCACTAAAAATGCAAAAAAATTAGCTTGGCGTGGTAGGCACCTGTAATCCCAGCTACTCGGGAGGCGGAGGCAGAGATGCTTGAACCCAGGAGGTGGAGGTTGCAGTGAGCTGCGATCGTGCCACTACACTCCAGCCTGGGCAACAGGGCAAGACAATGTCTCAAAAATAATAGTAATAATAATAATCATAAGCAATCAAGAAAAGTGTAGGGGGGAGAATGGTATATGTGGTTGTAGTTAACATGGTTGAGTCTTGCAAAGAATCATGTATCACTTTTTCAAGAAAGGTAACCATTTTTTTACTGGGGCTAGAATGCTGGTTTTCATTTAACTTACACTTTTTGCCCTTTCCAGAGCAGTTGTAGGGAGAAACAGTATCTGTAAACCTGCATATTTACATATTCTTTTTTTTTTTTTTTTTTGAGACTGAGTCTCACTCTGTCACCCAGGCTGGAGTGCAGTGGAATGATCTCAGCTCACTGCAACCTCTACTTTCTGAGTTCAAGTGATTCTCCTGCCTCAGCCTCCCAAATAGCTGGGATTACAGGCGCCCACTACCACACCCAGCTCATTTTTATATTTTAAGTAGAGATGGGGTTCCACCATGTTGGCCAGGCTGGTCTCAAACCTCTGACCTCAGGTGATCCACCTACCTCGGCCTCCCAATGAGCTGGGATTACAGGTGTGAGCCACCGCGCCCGGCCATATTTACATATTCTTACTCATCTTTGTTTCTCCTGCCCTTTGCACAGTGGCTGGTAAAGTAGATCCTTGAACTGATTACATATGTTTGAATCAATTGCATGGAAAGAGAAAGTAGAACAAAGCCAGAATAATACTATAACACTTTGAGGGAATGGTTTCCTATGTTCTCTCTAGAGGGAACACAGTGACCAGTGAGTAGTCCTGTCTTAGCTGGCCAGTAACAGAGCACTATATAGAAGGATGATAAAGCACAGTAAAATACTTTTTTGGATGTTAGAGCACAACATTACATCGAATTTAGGACTTTCCAGGGCCAGGCACTGTGGCTCATGCCTGTAATCCTAGCACTTTGGGAGGTCGAGGCCCTTGAGCCCAGGAGTTAGAGACCAGCCTGGGCAACATAGGGATACCCTTGTCTCTACAAAATAATTTTTTGGAAAAATTAACCAGGTATGGTGGTGCATATCTGTGGTCTCAGCTACTTAGGGGGCTGAGAGGGAGAGTCTCTTGAGCCCAGGAGGTCGAGGCTGCAGTGTGCTGTGATTGCACCACTCAGCCTGGGTGATAGAGTGAGACCTCATCCCCCATCTCAAAAAAAGGAAAAAAAACAAAAAACAGAACTTCTTCTGAAAGCCATCTTTTCTGCCTGATTTTTTTGGTTTGTTTTGTTGTTGTTGTTTGTTTGTTTAGAAACTGATGTTTATTTTCCATCAACCTTATTTGCATGTTGCTTAAGAGCCCATGCAAGAACAGAAAAATATGGAACACTTCACGAATTTGCATGTCATCCTCGCGCAGGGGCCATGCTAATCTTTTCTGTATCGTTCCAGTTTTAGGCTATGTGCTGCCGAGGTGAGCACAGTGTTTTGTTTGTTTGTTTGTTTTGTTTTGTTTTTGAGACAGAGTCTCACTCTGTCGCCCAGGCTGGAGTGCAGTGGCGTGATCTCAGCTCTCTGCAACCTCTGTCCCCCAGGTTCAAGCAATTACCTTGCCTCGGTCTCCTAAGTAGCTGGGATTACCGGTGCACACCACCACGCCCGGCTAATTTTTGTATTTTCAATAGAGATGGGGTTTCACCATGTTGGCTACGCTGGTCTGGAACTCCTGATCTCAAGTGATCCACCCACCTCGGCCTACCAAAGTGTTGAGATTACAAGGGTGAGCCACCACGCCCGGCCAGCAAGGTGTTTTTGATCGTCTTGATCCCTCTAAGCTTCCCTTGGGCTGTTAGGATGAAGCCATCTGTGGTTGGCCTGTTAAGTAAATCAGATCTAGGTGCTGGTTGCTCAGATGCCAGTTCAATGTGACCTTGGGCAAGGTCACAAGTCCTTTATCTGGGTCTTTTCCTTGAGTTAAATGGACTTGAAGATGCTTTCCTTTTCAAACATCTTACGTAATTTTATTTTATTTTTGAGACAGGGTCTTGCTCTGTCACCCAGACTGGAGTACAGTAGAACAATCATAGCTCACTGCAGCCTCAGCCTCCTGGGCTCAAGGAATCTTCCACCTCAGCCTCTTGAGGAGCTGGGACCACAGGAACATGCCACCACTCCTGGCTAATTTTGTTATTATTATTATTATTTTTTGTAGAGACAGAGTCTCCCTCTGTTGACCCTGGTTTCAAGTGATCCTCCCACCTCAGCCTCCCAAAGTGTTAGCATTAGAGGTGTGAGCTACCTACGTAATTTTACAGCTTCAGTCCTTGCAGTGTTACCCATTCCTAGGTGAGGCGGTAACAGTGCCTCAAAGGCAGGGCAATGGTCAATTCCATGCACTGTCAGAGTCCGTTTCTTTAGATGTATTCAGAGGTCAGAAAACTACTGTCATCCAGGCAAACTAGAAGAGTCTCAAGCTTGAAGTGGAGCAAACCAAATGGGTAGGTTTCACAGCACCCAAAGCTAAACCTTCCTGTTTGGGCAGACTGGCCCATTCAATATCCTAGAGTAGAAACTACCCTCTTTTAGCTGGTGTGGTAGCTCATGCCTATAATCGCAGCACTTTGGGAGGCTGGGGAGGGTGGATCATGAGGTCAGGAAAGTACCCTCTTTTAGCTTTTATTTCATTTTATTATTATTTTTTGATACTGAGTCTCTCTCTGTCACCCAGGCTGGAGTGCAGTGGCACGATCTTGGCTCACTGCAACCTCTGCCTCCCGGCTTCAAGCGATTCTCCTGACTCAGCGTCCTGAGTAGCTGAGATTACAGGTGGCCACCACCACGCCAGGCTAATTTTTGTATTTTTTGTAGAGATGGGGTTTCACCATGTTGGTCAGCCTGGTCTCGAACTCCTGACCTCAAGTAATCTGCCCGCCTTGGCCTCCCAAAGTGCTGGGATTACAGGTACTTTTTTCCCAGAGTCAATGCAGAGAATCACTTGGCAAGGAAGAGTTCACTAAAAGGAGATGCCAGGATTTTGAGACAGAGTCTCACTCTGTCGCTCATGCTGGAGTGCAGTGGCATGATCTCAGCTCACTGCAACCTCTGCCTCCCAGGTTCAAGCAATTCTCTTGTCTCAGCCCCCTAAGTAGCTAGGATTACAGGTGCATGTGACCATGCCTGGCTAATTTTTGTATTTTCAATAGAGCTGGGGTTTCACCATGTTGGCCACGCTG
>NW_012108252.1:2886437-2888690 GCF_000951045.1 Mandrillus leucophaeus
AGGGCTGGGTGTGGTGGCTCACCCTTATAATCCCAGCACTTTGGGAGGCCGAGGCTGGCGGATTATCTGAGGTCAGGAGTTCGAGACCAGCCTAACCAACATAGCAAAATCCCATCTCTACTAAAAATACAAAAATTAGCTGGGCGTGGTGGCGGGCGCCTGTAATCCCAGCTACTCGGGAGGCTGAGGAGGAGAATCGCTTGAACCTGAGAGGTGGAAGTTGCAGTGAGCTGAGATCACGCCAATGCACTCCAGCCTGCGTGACAGAGTGAGACTCCCACTCTGTATCAACAACAACAACAACAAAAGTTTACCAAAGGACAGGTAAACACCGTGTACAGCTGAGAGTGTTGCTATCCGAAACCTAAAACAATTTTTCTCAAACCTTTATTTATAAAGAAAGACATTGAGCAGGAGTGTTCAACTATGTCCTGAGGCAGTCGGAGGCTTTTCTCTTTCATTCCTTCTGCAGATCCACTGTCTGACCATATCTCTGTGTGCTTTCTTTCTCTAACAAAGAGCCATGCATTCTAATTAAGGAAATCAATGAAACGTGCAGATCTCTACCTATGAGTTATTTGTCAGTTGGCAAATAGATTACTGGCTCAGTTTTGCTGGAGCCCAGGTAGACTCCACTATTCACAGAGAAGACCAACATATCACACTTCCTAATCAGTATGACCATTTGAGCAAGCAGTTTTATCAATTTTTTAGCATACAGTATCGATTGTGTATCGGGACAAGAAAATAAAAATAAAAGAGAACTAAACCTCCAGCGGGGTCACGTGTTTCCAAATGCAAATTGAGATCCAAACATTAAACAATAGAGATCATCTAATCCTTTTACAAAGACCCAAATTGCAAATCCAATTCCCATGCCAGAGTGGCTTTGTCTAACAAAGTCGTTTAATGCAAAGAATCCCCTAGGCAAGGCCTCTTCTGTTTCTACGGGCTTTGGCACAGCGAGAGCTGTATGATGTCAGTTACGCTGTCTCGCTGTAGAGTTAATTGTGCTTAAAATAAAATCACGTGTTCTCGTGGTCTAGCTATGCAGTTTCCAATCCATAGCAACCCAAGGTGTCTTGGTTTGAAAATTAAGATCCATTCTGATCAAATCTAATTCCAACAGAATTTTGTGATATTTTTGAGGAAGTCCAAAACCTTCATGATGAATCTGAAAAACATGTATTAATATGCCTTAACATGCACGCGATAAACAAGTTAAATGTATCTAAAAAATAATAAGCAATCGGCTGGGCACAGTGGCTCACACCTGTAATCCCAGCACTTTGGGAGGCTGAGGCAGGTGGATCACGAGGTCAGGAGTTCAAGATCAGCCTGGCCAAGATGGTGAAACCCCGTCTCCACTAAAAATGCAAAAAAATTAGCTTGGCGTGGTAGGCACCTGTAATCCCAGCTACTCGGGAGGCGGAGGCAGAGATGCTTGAACCCAGGAGGTGGAGGTTGCAGTGAGCTGCGATCGTGCCACTACACTCCAGCCTGGGCAACAGGGCAAGACAATGTCTCAAAAATAATAGTAATAATAATAATCATAAGCAATCAAGAAAAGTGTAGGGGGGAGAATGGTATATGTGGTTGTAGTTAACATGGTTGAGTCTTGCAAAGAATCATGTATCACTTTTTCAAGAAAGGTAACCATTTTTTTACTGGGGCTAGAATGCTGGTTTTCATTTAACTTACACTTTTTGCCCTTTCCAGAGCAGTTGTAGGGAGAAACAGTATCTGTAAACCTGCATATTTACATATTCTTTTTTTTTTTTTTTTTTGAGACTGAGTCTCACTCTGTCACCCAGGCTGGAGTGCAGTGGAATGATCTCAGCTCACTGCAACCTCTACTTTCTGAGTTCAAGTGATTCTCCTGCCTCAGCCTCCCAAATAGCTGGGATTACAGGCGCCCACTACCACACCCAGCTCATTTTTATATTTTAAGTAGAGATGGGGTTCCACCATGTTGGCCAGGCTGGTCTCAAACCTCTGACCTCAGGTGATCCACCTACCTCGGCCTCCCAATGAGCTGGGATTACAGGTGTGAGCCACCGCGCCCGGCCATATTTACATATTCTTACTCATCTTTGTTTCTCCTGCCCTTTGCACAGTGGCTGGTAAAGTAGATCCTTGAACTGATTACATATGTTTGAATCAATTGCATGGAAAGAGAAAGTAGAACAAAGCCAGAATAATACTATAACACTTTGAGGGAATGGTTTCCTATGTTCTCTCTAGAGGGAACAC
>NW_012108252.1:2895795-2896329 GCF_000951045.1 Mandrillus leucophaeus
TTTTTGAGATAAAGTCTTGTTCTGGTCACCCAGGCTGGGGTGCAATGGCACAATGTCAGCTCACTGCAACCTCCACCTCCTGGGTTCAATCGATTCTCCTGCCTCAGCCTCCTGAGTAGCTGGGATTACAGTTGCCTGCCACCATGACTGGCTAGTTTTTGTATTTTTAGTAGGGCTGGGGTTTTGCCATGTTAGCCAGGCTGGTTTTGAACTCCTGAACTCGTGATCTGCCCGCCTTGGCCTCCCAAAGTGCTGGCATTACAGGTGTGAGCCACCACACCTGGCCCTAGATAGGGTCTTGAACAAGCAGCTGGAAGCCACAACTAGGGAAATGACCATGTTAAATCTATATCCACTAAGTGCTGGGGACCATGGGAAGTTACAGAATAGGGGATGGGCTTGACCAGATCTATTTGACCAGGAGAGCTGTGTGCTGGGCCAGAGATGAGGCCAGAAACAAGAACTTCAGAATGAAAAGTATGAATTGTGTACATGGCATAGTGGCCCCAGCTGAAGAAACGGCTGCAGGAAACT
>NW_012108252.1:2896379-2897596 GCF_000951045.1 Mandrillus leucophaeus
GAGTCTCACTCTGTCGCTCATGCTGGAGTGCAGTGGCATGATCTCAGCTCACTGCAACCTCTGCCTCCCAGGTTCAAGCAATTCTCTTGTCTCAGCCCCCTAAGTAGCTAGGATTACAGGTGCATGTGACCATGCCTGGCTAATTTTTGTATTTTCAATAGAGCTGGGGTTTCACCATGTTGGCCACGCTGGTCTAGAACGCCTGATCTCAAGTGATCCGTCTACTTCAGCCTACCAAAGTGCTGGGATTGACTCTGCAAAGAGTTTTGTTCATTTGAGGGGTTTGTTGTGTGTTGAGGAAGGCAGGTGGATGTCAGGTGACCTACAGGAAGCAATTTAGAGACAGACCACTGGGCATGTCCTCAAGGATGCCAAAATTTGGGGAAAGGAGAAATTTTATCCTTTCTTTGGATGACCCAGGATTTTGGCTAAATATTCAATAAATCGTTACTTTTATTCAATTAAGTTTAGTAATTGAGGGTATTCAAGGACAAATCAAGAAACCTCCTAGTGCCCTCCAGAAGCTCATGTCTTTAGGGGAAGCCAGACCCATGAGACCTTATAATAAACTGGGTGCAGTGGCTCACACCTGTAATCCCAGTACTTTGGGAGGCCAAGGCAGGAGGATCGCTTGAGGCCAGGAGTTAGAGACCAGCCTGGGCAATATAGTGAGACCCCATCTCTACAGAAAAATAATAATGAAATTAACCAGGAGTAGTGGCATGTGCCTGTGGTTCCAGCTCCTCAGGAGGCTGAGATGGGAGGATCATTTGAGCTCAGGAGTTTGAGGTTGCTGTGAGCCATGTTTGCACCACTGCCCTTCAGCCTGGGTAACAGAGCAAGACCTTATCTCAAACAAACAAACAAACAAAACACAGAGAAAAACCCTACATAACCTTGTAATACATAAGAATAAGTGTTTAATGCAAGATCTAAATAGAATGGAGAAGTATTCTTAAGAGCTGGGCTTTAAGAGATATATAGGCTTTTGTGAGGGTAGTAGGGGTCTTTCCAGAAGCAGTGGAGACCAGTATTGCAGGCAAGTTTCAAATGAAGCAGCCATGTGCACTGGGGGACCGGAAGTTGTTGAGCATGGCAGGTTTACCTAAGGAGGAACTAGATGGGGTCTTTTGTTATTGTTGTTGAGACAGAGTTGCGCTCTTGTCGGCCAGGCTGGAGTGCAGTGGCATGATCTCAGTCCACTGTCACCTCCACCT
>NW_012108252.1:2898277-2906875 GCF_000951045.1 Mandrillus leucophaeus
GGGGTGGATCCTTTATACCTGTAGCCCTACCTGCCCAGCAGACTGAAACAAAGGTATTAGAAGAGAAGTGCTTTGAGTATGTCAGCAAGAATGAGAAGTGACAGCAAAATGCTAACCTGTAAAGGGAACCTGAGTTTCTTCATCCGCATACTGGAGATGGGAGAGGAAAATCCCATCCCTACTTTGTAAGATTGAGGTAATATAGGGTGTCAGTATTTTGTAAGCCTCATAGAGCTGTGCAGAAGGGATTATTATACCCTAACAAAAAGTGAACTGGAGCAGGCAAGAAGCATGCTCGTCCCTACAGAGAAAATCTCTTTCATTTGTCATGTCTAAGAGATTATTCTTTCACAGTTTATACCAATTACTATCTCCTGGTCTTTCAGCAAGTGTATTTAGGGTTTCTCCAATTTCTCCGTAAAGTGATTTGCTCATTTCAGCTTTTAAATGGGTATATAGGTATAGCACCTGAGTGCATTGGTTTTGTATCATGGGGATTTGGCCACTATTTAGTAATACATTGATCCAGTGCCAGTTTGTACAGATTCAAATATTATAGGTGAGACAGGAATTATAGCCCCACTTGACCTTCTGGTCCTCTCTGTCCCTCTAAAGAGCTAACTTTCTTGTTTCTTGCTCTGTTTAGATTATATTATTGTAACATGTAAAATGGACATGAAAAGAAACATAACCAGCCTGGGCAACATAGGGAGACCCCGTCTTTACAAAAAACAAAAGCAGGCCGGGTGCGGTGGCTCACGCCTGTAATCTCAACACTTTAGAAGGCCGAGGCGGGTGGGTTACTTTAGGTCAGGAGTTCGAGAACAGTCTGGCCAACATGATGAAACCCCATCTCTACTAATAATACCAAAACAAAAAAAAAAAGAAAAATGTTCTGTTAGGTATCCTCAGATGACATGTCAAAGGGATTTCTAACTGTGAATTTACTTTTTGCTGTTATTAAATTGAATTTGTTTTTTTCCTACTTTCCTTTAAGAACAAGTGGAGGCCACGTGTGGTGGCTCACGCCTGTAATCCCAGCACTTTGGGGGACTGAGGCAGGCGGATCACTTGAGGTCAGGAGTTCGAGAACTGACCAACAGGGCGAAGCCCCATCTGTACTAAAAATGCAAAATTAGCCGAGCGTGTTGGTGTTTGCCTATAGTCCCAGCTACTCTGGAGGCTGAGGCAGGAGAATGGCTTGAACCCGGGTGGTGGAGGTTGCAGTGAGCCGAGATTGCGCTACTGCACTTCAGCCTGGGCGACAGAGCAAGACAACGTCTCAAAAAAAAAAAAAAAAAAACAGACCAAGTGGAGAAAGACATTTGGGCAAACGATTGCAACATGCTGACTCATCTAGAGTGTCAAGAAGACCGAAGCAATTCAAAAAAGTATATTATATCAAGGGCACCATGGAAAACAATTAAAAAGATGGGCTCCAGATGCACATGACTCCAGAGAAGCAATTTGACTAATATTTCTACCCCCATGCACCCGTTCCTCTCCAGCTAAGTTAACTGGCTGTGGTAGACTTGATTTCAGCCTGAAAGATTTTTCTGTGTATGCTAACATTTTAGCAGTTGCTTTCCCTCTGTTTTGACTGTGACCAGGAGATTAAAGAACCAGGTTCTTCAAACTGATTTAAGAATTTATTAGTTTTTCAGGAGATGGTGAGAAATTTGCTCAAGATTCACCTTTTTGTTTAAGTTAAAGTTTTCCAAAGGGAAACTTTCCAACTTTCATTTTAGTTTCATTTAATGTAGAAAAAAAAGTTTTTATTTTCATGCAGTATTCTGACTTTAACAGTAGTTTGTGGTTTGTATTTTTTTTTTTCCCACAGGTAGAACATTCCGTGATATTTTTTACAGCATTCATTATGTAGACTGGTCTTGGAGGTTTTATATGAAATATTATTGAATGACTCTGCATGTGAACAATGAATGATAGTTTCATAAACATCCTTTAGGAGGCAGACATAGCTTTGGTTTAGCACTATAAAAACATATCACTATACAATAGCCTGTAGAAGGTGCTAAGCAAATACAAAGAAGTAAAACAAATAGATAAAATGCAATATGTAATAAAATCATGAATAAAACGATAATAATAATACATAAAGTAAAAGGGTTTATATGTGGGACTGGGTGGCATTCATGTCTGTATGAGAGAGACGGAAATGGACAAGAGTGGGTGAGGGAGTAAGTAGCTAGGCTACAAATCCATCTATGTATGTATGTTGTGTTGAATGGAGCTTCAGAAGCTAGAATATTTAATAGGACAGGTGGCTGACACAGGCTGCTAAATTTAGATACTCCCATTTATTGAAGTACAACAGGTACCTCCGCTGCTTGTTTTAATATTTTCTCTGTGGACTTGCTTCTATAGCATAAAGACGGCCTCACTTGGGCTTCCTTATATGGAAATAAATTATTTGTAAAAATTAGTAATCTCCAACTGTGAAGAGCATTTCATGTTTCTAAAAATTTTAACACTTTTTCAGTTATTTTATTTTTTATTTTTTGGTAGAGATGGGGTCTTGCTGTTTCCCAGGCTGCTCTCAAACTCTTGGCCTCAAGCAATCCTCCCACCTCAGCCTCCCACAGTGTTGGGATTACAGTCATGAGCCACCACACCCGGCCTGGAACAATTTTTGGATGAAAAAGAAATATTCCCCATGACCATCCTACATGAGATAGTGAAGGCATCTGTTTTGTTTTACAAACTGAAACAGGGTAGCAAGAGTCAAATACGTTTTGAGGCAGAAAGAATTTTGTCAGAAGAGACATTTTGCTGGAAAATAGGTGGACTAAGAGTCTGTTGATGTGTGTAGGAAACATCATTATTAATCCTTTGTGTGTGTAGGCACACAAGTTAAAATAAAAAGGGGTAAAATTAAGTGTCATAAGGAAAATATAATAAGCAGGCATCACAATTATTAGGTACTCCTTATTGTACAGTGTATAAACGGCTCTGTAACACCATAATAACAGTACACCTAGGAGCCCACAGCTGATAGGTCCCAGAGTAAATAATTTAGCTATTGGTGTACGTTGAATAGTATTTTGTTTGGTCACCGTTTTGGGAAATCTTCGTCATTCATTTTAGATAGTGAAGCTTTCTTTTTCAGGCTAGAAAAAGTTAAAGTAGGCTGGGTGCTGCGACTCATGCCTGTAATCCCAGCATTTTGGGAGGCTAAGGCAGGAGGATTGCTTGAGCTCAAGAGTTCGAGACCAACCTGGGCAACATAGTAAGACCCTGTCTCTATAAAACTTTTTAAAATAAAATTAAAAATTAAAAAAATAGGGGTAGGAAGAGAGAGAGCATCAGGAAGAATAGCTAATGGATGCTGGGCTTAATATCTAGGTGATGGGATGATCTGTGCAGCAAACTACCATGGCACATGTTTACCTATGTAACAAACCTTCACATCCTGCACATGTACCCTGAATTTAAAAGCTGAAGAAAAAAAATTACATAAAAATTTTAAAATGAAGAAAAAGTTAACATAGAGGAATGTTAATCTATGACATCAGAAAATTTCAAATAAATTTAAAATTCTTGATAATTTATGCATGTTTCTTCTATTTGAGATAATATGCACTTAGCAAATATAAAGATGGCATTTTATAGTCATTTTCATACAGCAACTGTGTGCCAGATGATTCTGTATAACAGAGGTGGATGATGAAAGCAACCAACCACAATTTAACAGAAATCTAAGAAATTTAAACTTAAAGGAATCTAAACATAATTTACAGAATAATGTGTTCTAATGAAGGCTTTGTGTTTAAATAATTTTAATGGTTCTTTATTTATATCTTCATTCTTATGAAAAAGTTTTTCAAACTTATTACAGCGGCTTTAGAATATTTGAAAACTGCAAAAAAGAAAATTTAGGCTGGGCACGGTGGCTTATGCCTGTAATCCCAGCACTTTGGGAAGCCTAGGTGGACAGATCACTTGAGGTCAGCAGTTCGAAACCAGCCTGGCCAACGTGGTGCAACCCTGTCTCCACTAAATATACAAAAATTAGTTGGGTGTGGTGGTGGGCGCCTGTAATCCCAGCTACTCGGGAGGCTGAGGCAGGAGAATGGCGTGAACCCAGGAAGTGGAGGTTGCAGTGAGCCGAAATCACACCACTGCACTCCAGCCTTGATGACAAGCAAGAATTCATCTCAAAAAAAAAAGAAAAAGAAAAAGAAAATTAAAACTGAGAAAACCAGTATGAATATTTTGGCAATTCCTTCTAGTGTTTTCTCTTAATTTCCTTTTGTTTCTCTCTCTCTCCTTCAAAGCACACATACACTTAAATGTACACAGTTGAATTGATACTGTTTATAGTCTTATATCCTGCTTTTTCCACTTAACATACCATGAGCATTTTTCCATGTCATTATATATGCTTTGAATATGTTCTTGGCCACATAAAATTCCATCCTATTGATGCACCTGTTTTCTTTTAAGCAGAGACACATGCCATGCTTTCCAGTCATGCTGGACTCTCAAAAGCCAAAGAAAATACCTTGTGTTGATCTACCATAAGCCTCTTATAAATGTCCATTTTTTATTTCATTTAGTAAATGTACCAATGGTACAAACGCACCTCTGGACGCTAGATATAATCAACAGTTAAACACTGTAAAGAAAATGCCAGTGAGCAGTGAGCTCTGTCCCCTTGATGATGTTAAGTATTAGTCACCCACATCACTATTACAAGTATATAAGTTGTCAACAAGTGTCACAAATGCTTTTTCCATTTTGTGATAGCCCCAAATGAATTTCAATCTCTCAGCCACCCACCTCAAGAACTTGAGATTCTAACAGGGCAGTTTTGAGTTTTAATATTAAAACTTCTAATATAAATGCTACAAACTTACAAAAACACCAACTTTACTTTACACTTAGTTTTGTGAATTTGAATAATTTTAAAATTATTTTATTTCAGTTTGTTTGCCCACCTTCAATCAGGGGAACTGACTTAATTTTAAAACAATCTGCCAGAAACTTCAGTTCTGACCTCTTTAGGGCTATAACTAGTAGAAATAATGTATTTGTAACACACATCACGCATAAATGAACCCTTTAATCCTCAGGAGGGCACTGTGGAACCACGTTCTTAGGGTTGTCTGCTGTGGGAAGGTTCTTTTGTTACTCAAATGTAAGGGGTGCTGGGACAGGCCTGCACAGAAAACTTGTATATTTTTATTTACTTTAAAAGACAAACCATAAGGATTTTTTTTCAGTGTGAAACTGAAATGTATATATTTCATAAATATTTTCATACTAAACTGAGCAATTTTAAGAATGATTAAGCTGTTTCTACTGGGAAAATCAGAGGTAAGGAAACTGCTTTCATGTAGCTTTATGTACATTTGGAAAGAGAAAACCTGAACTGGGTTTTTAATCTTATAATTTTTAAACTTAGAATATTCAAGAGTTCTCAGCCCTATATTGATAGTATTTACTGCAAAACTAAATAGTTTTGTTAAAAAAAGGTATTTTAATTTGTTGACATAAAGTTGGCTTTTTTGTGCGTGCTTCTTTCTTACATGCCCTATTACCCCAGTCTGTTTAAACCAACTACTGTTCATATTTTTCCAGGAGAAAAACAAAACAATAAAAAACATTATTCAGATAAAATATTATAGGTTTATTTAAAACTTAATTCTCACCTTGAGTATGCAAAATACAAACTCCACAAAATGTTCATTTTACTTTGTAGTTTACAAATATACAAAATAGACGTTTGCTTAAATTTATATTACATATTTATTAAGGCAAGGAACTATATAGAAAAACACATTTGTTCTGCTTAAGGCATACTTGGGAATAAACCATTGTACAAATTATTGCACATCTGAAACCACAGTGCATAACAGACTGTCTGCATAAAAATGCTAAAGAAGTAAACCAGGTGTATTACCTGACTTAGGTCATAAATGTAGATCGGAAGACAAATATAGATTTTCCTTGTCAAAGTATGCAGCAGTTTGAAAACTTTGGCTTCCTTGTTTGGTACCTTTAGAACCAAGACTCACCAAGCACCATCATTTAGGCTATTTAAACATGTTTTCTGTACCTGAATTTCTTCCTCTTCTTCTAACATCATAATAATGGCTTTTAGAAGGTAAAGAGAATACAAGGTGATCTTTTATGCTTATATTGCATCAATACACAATTCAAGGGAATTCTGGTCTTCCCTCCCCCAACTCACGGATATAATTTATACCCTGATATCCACAACTTCCAGTCACCCCCTTGGCATTTTGTAAGTCCAGGAATATTCAAGTCGGATTTAGAATTGGAATGATAGAAGATCCAGTCACAGACCCCATCTGTTCTTTGATTTTTGTCTTTTGGATTCCTCATTTTTCCTGATTATCCACTCACAAGATGACTCAGTTGGGAACTTGACCATGATTGTAGTGCTTTCTGGCTGGGCTCCTTCCCTCATCGGGAAGACAGTGTGAAAGGTAAAAAATACTGAATTCTCTTCTGGCAGTGTGGGTCATATCCACTGTCTGGGATTTAAAAATGCCTCTTCATGTGTAAGGCGAGGTGGTCCGATCTGGAAAATGCTCGGTCGCATTTTTGGCACTGGAACGGGCGGTGCCCAGTGTGTTTCCGGTAGTGCCTGGTCAGTTCATCTGAGCGGGCGAATTTCCATCCACAGCCGTCCCAGTCACAGTGGTAAGGTTTCTCACCTGTAAAGGCAAAAGAAAAAAAAAATTAACGCCATTGCTATATCAAAGAATGGGCCCTTTTAAAAACTGAAGGCCAGATACTAAACCAACTGTGACCCTATCCTAAAGGAATCCAGGAAAAGTCTTTATACCACTGACGGGCTGTATTGAATTCCATGTCATAAACAGGAATACATTCCGTGTCTTAAGTATTTGGTCTTGTTTTTAGGGGGTCAGTTAAGCACACAACCACCACCTACACCTATACTAATGTTTCACCAAAAACACACAAACACGCCACCTAAACCTATACTAATGTTTCTTTTGAGTCAAGACATCTCAGTGGTGAAAATGAAATTTGGAAATTGTGATTGGTGGTGTGTGCAAACCAGGCAATCTTATTCCTACTACGATTGGGGATAGAAAGCCACAGGTGGCAATTTTCTTTTCTTTACCTTTACCTTACTGAATGCTAAGCGCCTAAGTGACTTTGAGTACCTACTTACATTGACATGGAAATGCTCTGCAGTGACAATCCTAAATCAGAATCTCCCCAGCAATTTTGACTATCATATTCTTGGAATTTAAAATAAAACCTTCTGCTTGTGGGGGAAAAAAATTAAAAATGCAAATCAAAACAAATAACAAAAAATAAATAAGACCGAATTGTTAAGACCAAAATTCAAAATAATAGAAAGGGAGGGTGAACCTGGGAAGGTAACATTAAAAACCTAGTTTAAAAAAAAGCCATCATGCTCTTGCATAGCAAAGTATAATTTCTTGATTACAATGCCCAAGCTAGGAGAGGCCCACAGACCGCGGGGAATCTCTGCCTTTTAAAGGCCAAACAAAATTGCACATTCAAGCACAGATACCATCCATCAAGCAAAAGGCTCCTGGGAAGAAAAGTAGGCGCCGGTTTGCTGTCCTCCCCAGTGATCCCAGAGATCAAGGTGATAGACTGCCCTGGGAAGCCAAGGAAGCACTGAGGAGTGTCCACTGGTAGCCCCATAGGGCTGGAAGCTAACCCCTTCCTTCTGCAGTTTGTCCCCCTACCTGTGTGGGTTCGCAGGTGTGCCTTGAGATGGGAACTCTTTGTGTAGGTTTTGCCGCAGCCCGCGTAATCACAAGTGTGGGTGGCGGTCCTTTTCCGGGGCCACGATCGTCTTCCCCTCTTTGGCTTGGGCTCCTCCGGCATGCAGGAACCGGGTGGCATGAGCTCTAGGGGTGGAGAAGGTGGGGTGAGCATCATCCCCTGTGCCCCAAGGGGCCAGCACACACAGGGCTCCCCAGCCCGAGCTATAAATCCCCGGGACTGACCTTGGTAATGGAGCGGCGGGACTTGAGGCTGCATCTGGTCGGGCAGGAAGGATGGGTAATTGGGCCCCGGGTGGGGATGGAAGCCGGGGGGAAGCGGCAGGGCCGGGTGACAGTCCCTGCTGCTTAGCACTTCCTCAAGACCCAGGGTCGGGGTAGTCCTGCTGGGGAGCTGCCGCCCCAGGGGGAAGTCGTGTGCAGCCGGCCGGTGGCCATTGCTGAGAGGGGGTCCAGCGCCCAAGTGGGTGCACGAGGAGACCGCCTCCTGCTTAATCTTGGGGCACGTTCGCGGCGGCCCACCGTTGTAGGGCGCCACCACCACCGGGTGGCTGCCGTCAGGGCTGCCTTTGCTGACGCTGATGACCGACGGGCTGCCGTACTCGCTGCCAGGGGCGCTCAGCGACGCCTTCAGCACGAACTTGCCCATCAGCCCGCCACCTGGCGGCGGCGGCTGCTGCGGCGGAATGTACACCGGGTCCAATTCTGGCCGCAGGAGCTCGGCCACGAAGCCGCCCGAGGGGCTCACGTCGTTGATGTCCGCCAGGTTGAAGGGAGCCGTCGGAGGGGGAGCGGACTCCCTCCCATAGAGGAGGCCTCC
>NW_012108252.1:2907690-2908495 GCF_000951045.1 Mandrillus leucophaeus
CGGGGACTGGTGAAGACCCGGCTTGCGCCCCAGGCGGCTCCGCAGTGCTCGCACCACGGGCATGTACAGCTGAGCCAAGGGCACGGAAGCTATCCCGGGAAGGCTGCGGAGTCCGCGCGGTGGCCGCTCCTTACCCTCGTTCAGTGGCTTAGTGACCCCAGAGCTCCGCCCGCCCCCACCACACCCACGGAAACCCACCGGGCGTTCCCGGCGGCCCGGGGTGATACGATACTCACGTTATTCGGGGCACCTGCTTGACGCAGTGTCTTCTCCCTTCCCGCCGGGCCAGACGCGAACGTGGAGAAAGATGGGAGCAGCGCGTCGCTGACAGCCATGTCAGACTCGCCAGGTGGCTGCCTGCGAGCCGGGCAGGGCGCAGAGACAGAGTCAGGGGCGGCTTTCGGCCGTCGTTCCGGCGCGTCCCACCGGTCCTCACCCCTCCCTGCTCCCAGCGCCGCGCGCCTCACCTACCTCATTAATTCGGGGGCCCAGAAAGGTCCTCGGGAGCCCGAAGCAGCTGGGGCACCCGAACCCCAAAGTCAACGTAGAGAAGAAACGAAGCCAAAACCGAAAACCCCAAATTGGCCGAGATCCTTCTTCTTTGGATTAAATATAAATTGGAAGCGTCCTTTTTAAAAAGTTCCTTTGTATACAAAAGTTCTTGGAAAAGTTGTAAACTCAAAAACAGACAATCAGCAAGGCGAGTAAGTAGGTCCGGTGGCCGGGCTGCGCTCTCTTCCACTCAGCAGCGTCCCCCACCGCTGTCGCGGTCGCCTTGAGTGCTGCCGTGGGCGCAGGGGCTGTG
>NW_012108252.1:2909390-2911533 GCF_000951045.1 Mandrillus leucophaeus
CTCGGCCTCCCAAAGTGCTGGGATTACAGGCGTGAGCCACTGCGCCCGGCCTCGAAACACTTTTCAAGCCACGCACTCTCCTTTCCGCTTTATGGATGAGAAACTGAGTCATAAAGAGGTGAAATGGCCAGTAAAGGTCAAAGGACAACTCGTTCTTTCGGCTCAGGCTCCGGGTAGGTCAGGCGCCCCGACCTCGCTGGGAAGTGACTATGTGCCAGGATCCTAGCTCCCGAAAAATGCACACCGAGTCCGCCGCAGGCGTCCTCGCCCACCGGGAAGCGAATAGGAAACGGCGATCTTCAGTCTTATAACGCTGCCCCCCCCCCACCATTCCCCTTGGTTTGTGATCAGTAATTTTCCAGCTGGGAAATGTTTTGCTCTCATCTTCTCAGCAAACAGTATTTTTTTTTTTAAACGTGAATGTGGTGTTCGGTATCACTTTCTAAACGTAGGCTTGGCGAGGTGTTTACTTTGGATTCGGGCGCGCGGCGCGGGGCTCCGCCCCCCTCTCCACGGAGCCCCCCTCACCGGTGAACGCTGGCGCTTAGCCTGGTGTGAACCTAGGAAAGAAAAGGGAAGGGAGACTGGGGAAAGGGATGGAAGCTCGGGCACCGGGCAGAGAGTGCGCTCACCCCTTTTTGAGTTCTAGTTGCCAACGTCCTTTGTCGTTGTCACCTGTTTGAACCCTGCGATTCTGGTACCTATTAGGTTTCCTCAGAATATTTGTGATACCTGATTTTTCCACTCCTCGCCAACCACAGAAGCATTCTTGGAATGCATCTCGCCCAGAATGAATTGACTAGGCCCTCCCTGCCAACGCCAGGAATCCCTCTAAGGTCCAGAGTCGGACACCCTTGAGTGTGACTTCCATCCTCTGGTTTGGCTCTGGCCAAGGGCTGCCAGGGCTGCAGCTGGGGGAGGGGAGTGTTTTGGCAGGGAAACTGAGGTCCCCCTTCCCATGGCCTCGAGGGGTTCAACCCCACCCCCATAGGATCAGGCCAGTTACTTTAACTCTGATTTTTACTTTAAGCCCTTTTCAAACGGAAGAACCAAAAAAGGAAGACAACTGCCACCTCCCTACTCCTTTAATTGTGATGGCAACATCTTGGGACGCTGTGATTTGAGGGCTGCATGGAAAACTCACCACTTTTTCAGGAAAGCCAAAGTCCCTTACCCGGGATAATCAGTGGATGAGCCCTTGATTGGCAGCCATCTCCCTTGGGATGTAAACATGTGGGTCAGGACTTGGAATTTCCACCTTAGGTAGGGAGCACACTAGATTATTTCTGCTCTACTTTCATTTCTCTAAGGCAGTAGCCCTTCCCCCTCAAAAAAACTACCCGTAACCACCACAATGAAAAAACAATATTGCACAGATGAAGTGGAAAGCCACTATTATTATGTCATATAATCAAGACAAGATTCTGAAACTCCATTGAAAAAGATGAACTTGTTTCCAACCGGCCTTCTGAAGGATAAAAGCCAGTCTCTCTTGGTGGCAGGCAACTCTGGTTATTCCTCTGATTGCGTCATAAAGGGGAATCTCTATATTCACCCCAGAGTTAGTTCTAAAAGAAGCAAGGAACTTCAAGTTCACAAATAGTCTTTCAAGGCAGGTGCCCTGTATGACAACAAGGTTATGGCCCTCCCTGTCTTCAGAACAGGTAGGGCCAGAAGAGTTAAATCCTTGCCCTATATAATTTATAAACATGAGGCTGAGTAAACCTTTGATGACTAAATTGCACTGTAGAATAATAATAATAGAAGACACCCTTTAAAGAAGAATTAAACACTCACTGGTGACTTTATTTCAGCAAACTGATATTACTAGTTTTGTGAACTGGATGTTAATTATTAATATCCTTGGAGTTATAAAATAATTTTTTTTCCAGCACAAACTGCATTAGTTGGCAGAAGATGTGATGAACACCACTAGTACTTGGGGATTAATGTGGAGCCATGGAAGGGTGCGATAGACTGAAGAAGCTGCATCCATGTTTCAGATGAAAGATTCAGGACCCGTAACTGGGCATGGGGTCTGGACACAGAGCACCCCTTGACCTGGCTGCACCCTGGCTAGGTGTCTCTGCATAACTGCCGCAAGACTCAAGAAAAACTGCTTTTTTTTTTTTTTTTTCCTTTT
>NW_012108252.1:2913073-2914374 GCF_000951045.1 Mandrillus leucophaeus
CACATGTAAGCCACTGTGCCCAGCCTCATTTACAGCTTTTAATTATGTCTGTACACTCCAAACAGTCCTCTTGTCTCCTCCTTCAGAGCCCCACTGGCATTCTCCAGCTAGATCTAATCCATTTTGTTCACATACCACCACAGTTCTGTCTCTACTCACCTCCTCACCAGCCAATCTTTAAACAGCTCTGCTTTGCCTAGAGGAATAAAACCAAACTGTTTGGCTTGATGTACCCAACACTTACTACTCTGGCCCTAGACAAACTTTCCAGAATCTTCTCTAGAGACTGACCTCACCCTCTCTAAACTCTTAACTGGATGTTCTCTCAAATCCCTGAATACAGGATGTGTATTTTCATCAGCTGTTTTTCCTGTCTGAAATGCCCTTTCTCCCCTCAGGGCCCTCATCATACCCAAACTCCAAAAAGTCCCCCTTAATTGTTCCTTGGTCTATGAGTTCCCTTTTAAGCCAGTCCTTTTTTCTCCAAGCTCTAACAAAGCTGTGTGATGACTGCTATGATGTTTACCCAGTGGACTTGCATGATCTGGTTGTTTGTAGCTCCTGTTCCCCTGTGGCATCTTCAGGACAAATGCCCAATGACCATTAATTGTGGAATGAATGAAGAGAGCAAAACTGACTTGGCAAACTATTAATGGGGTGGAGGCAGGGAGTGGGGGGACCCGGTCCTTGTCAATAGCGTGTCTCTCTGAGAGGTCACTGGTTTGGTACTTCATTTTCCAGCCCTTCTCTTTCTTCACCACTTCATCTCTTTCTTTGAAAAGTTCTATGAAGGAAAACTTTTCAAAGACAGTTATGAAGGAAATAAAATCCTTCATAACTCTGTACTCTCAAAAACAGTTGGACAAAGTAATAGAACAGTGCTGGCCAAGGCATTGTAATAAAACAAACTTGAAAACACAAACAAAAATAACCAAAATCCAAACCAAAACCAAATGGAGAAAGAGTCCACTCTTTTCTGCAGCCAAATTCATTGCCTTTCAAAACCCAAACCTTAAGCATTGAAATTTTTAGAGCAGAAAATGAATCACAGACATTTAAAAATCAATTCTCAGAAATTTCATTAGAATCTTTTTCGTGAACCCTTAGGTTTGATCACTCAAGTTACATTCTTAGCTCAAAAAACTTAGGCCCAATACATCCTTTAAGCTATTTAAAAAGAAAATCTAAAATTAATGAAATTATCTTCAAGACTTTTGAAGTATGCTGACTGCAGTATATTAAATTCAGCTCTTCAATGTCCTCAGCTTGTTCTGAGATATTAAAAAGGACACACACACACA
>NW_012108252.1:2916926-2918088 GCF_000951045.1 Mandrillus leucophaeus
TTTCCTTTTTTTGAGACGGAATCTCACTCTGTAGCCCAAGCTGGAGTGCAGTGGCGTGATCTTGGCTCACTGCAACCTCCACCTCCAGGGCTTAAGCAATTCTCGTGCCTCAAGCTCCAGAATAGCTGAGACTATAGGCACGTGCCACCATGCCCAGCTAATTTTTTGTATTTTAGTAGAGATGGGGTTTCACTATGTTGGCCAGGGTGGTCTCGAACTCCTGAGCTCAGGTGATCCACCCACCTCCGCCTCCCAAAGTGCTGGGATTACAGGCATGAGCCACTGCGTCCGGCCTGAAAAACTGCTTTTTAAAAAGGTGAAAATGAGATGATTTTGAGTACCCGAATTGCTTTGAAATGAAATCCCTGCTAATAAATAACTAAAAGGAGTTTGCAACTTTCACAAGGTGGCAAAGCTTTTCTCAGCCTCCATGCTCATCTCCTTGTGAACACCAGCCTCTTTTTACCCTCTGTCTTGTGTAGACTTTAGAGGTCAGGAAAGTGGGCTTTGACCCTGTGTTTCCCAACATGACTCCCCTGCTTTCTAGCTGGGCAAGTTACTGACCTCACTTTGCACTTTGCCTGTTTCCTCTTCTGTAAAACGGGGATATTAATAATGCCTACTTCTTAGAGTGACGAGGATCAAATCAGATAATCTAAAGTAAAGTATTTAGCACAGACTTAACACTCAATACATAGTAGCTATTACTATCACCAGTATTCCCCAGGGTATCATAAACATGATGAGACTGAGGCTATTGTTTTGTTCACTGCTGTATCCCCAGGTCTTATAGTGCCTACCTAGCACATGGTAATGCCTTGTAAGTGTTTGCTGAATGAATGAATAATGCACATTTAATGTACTTTTTCTTCTTGAATAATCCATTAGCAGGAAGCTCATCTTTCAGCAATCAACTGTAGACTCATTAATCCCCTTTCTTATCAAGAACCACAACACACACAGACTTAAAATCTCATCATTCTCTCCCCAGTTTCTAAGATAGAAACCTGGATTTTCTTCATCTCCTCCCTCATTGTCTTTGACCTGAGCATCCAGACATCCGCAGAACTCATCCATTTCCATTCCTCAATATCTCCACTATCTTTTTACTACTCTCATGCTGCTTTGCTTTAAGCTCGCCTTATTTACAGCTTTGTTGTTG
>NW_012108252.1:2922915-2927033 GCF_000951045.1 Mandrillus leucophaeus
GCCCGCCACCATGCCTGGCTAATTTTGTTTTTGTATTTCTAGTAGAGACGGGGTTTCACCATGTTAGCCAGGATGGTCTCGATCTCCACATGATCCACCTGCCTCGGCCTCCCAAAGTGCTGGGATTACAGGCATGAGCCACCACGCCCAGCCAGGTTGCTTATTTTTAAATGTTTAAGTAGAGAGAAATATTTTTAATGACTCACGCCTGTAGGAGGCTGAGGTGGGTGAATCACAAGGTCAGGAGTTGGAGACCAGCCTGGCCAACATATAGTGAAACCCCGTCTCTACTAAAAAATACAAAAATTAGCTAGGCGTGGTGGTGCATGCCTGTAGTCCCAGCTACTTGGGAAGCTGAGTCAAGAGAACTGCTTGAACCCGGGAGGCAGAGGTTGCAGTGAGCCAAGATCGCACCACTGCACTCCAGCCTGGGCAACAGAGCAAGACTCCACCTCAAAAAAAAAAAAAAAAAAAAGAAAGAAAGATTTTATAAGAATGAGGAGCATCTCAGTAATATTTCCCTTAACAAAAGAAATTACAGGCTAGCATTTACCATCTTCATACAGCGCAACTCCAATACTATATGCATTTGAAACACATTTAAAAGTAAATGAACTAGCAAATTTTAAAAGTATTAATTTTAATGAAAAAATAAAAGTACTTCTTCCTGCCTGCTTCCCTTGAGGGGAGAATTATCTCTGAAGAGAAACAAGATTCTACTTCCTTTATTTAAAAGCCTCAGTGCCTCAGATTCTTAGACTAAGACAATATAGTTCTTCTGAGGAAAACAAAGTCCCTAGGTTTAGATTGGATTGGAGGGAACTTTTTTGTTTTATGGAAAATGTAGGAATGTTGAAGGTATAAAAATGAATGCTTCACACCCTGAGAACTGTAAATAAGAAACAAACAATTCTGTGTTTAATTTTCTTCTAGTTTGTGGGCTGGACAAGAGGGGAGCTTATTTTTGCCAATTGAAATTATGTACTTTGAACCAGGGAAATGATTTTTTAAAAAATTAACAATGCATTTGATTACCCTGTAGCTGACCTTTTTTTTTTCCACAAACATTGTGTTCGTTAATCAATTTCAATGTCCTGGTTGGTGGGAAGGGGGCTAGCAAGTGCCAATGTGGGGGAAAAAAAAAAGCCAAGCAAATGTTCTGGCAGCAACTAAATATCTCATACAGTGTGTGATGCCTTATTTCAAACTAACATCTAGACACAAACTCCTCTTATATCCAGGGATGACCAGAAGCTTCTTAAAGGGGGAAGCGCCTGGAATAGTTGCCTAATCTTAGAAGAATTCCCAGCATTATCATTGATAATAAAAAAGGTAATTTAGTCAAAGAGTGAACTTGGTCTATGGTGTCAGTTAGTGATGAATTTTTCTGGTTGCTACATTTACCCAACAAAGTTCTCAGGGCAAAGTGTTGAATTTCAATGTTCTGATGTTTCATTCAGCACACTCAGTTTTCCATTTGAAAAGAAGCTTATTTGGGTTGCTTTAAAGACAAGACAATATCTTTGGTCTATCTGAGTGCAGATTAGAGTGTCATTGTCTGGCTTTAATTCTTAGAGCCATTTTGCCATAACTCAATTAAGGAGGAGAACTTGGCAGAATTCACTGGGCTGTGGGAGAAGAAATGACAGGGAATGAGTAGTACAGAGACTCTGGGGACTTAGGTGGGATCTGCCACGCGAGAGTTTGGACTCCAGGCCCGAGTTGCATCTTGCTAGCCAGATGACCTTGGACAAGCTACATTATCTAGTTGCACTGTACTTTCCTTGTCTGTAAAATGGGTCTACGAATGTACCTGCCTCACCAGGCTAGTGTGAACATTAAGTGAGATACTGGCATTAATGTTAGTGTGTCCTCTCTACCAGTGAAACCTTACATAGTTAATCCCCTTTTGATAACTTCAAATTGGTCCTGCAGTATTCAGCACTGGAAGATGATATAATATCTTGGTTTGAAGAGTGAAATGCTTTGTCACAGTATTTTCTTTCCACAAATATTTCAGTGTCACTACAGATGCACAACCAAAGACCAGGCTCACCTCAAATCTCACAAAGACACTTTTAAGTAGGGAAGGTATACATTAACTTGGGAATCTCACTTCCTAGGGTCACTCCATGACTTGCAAAGGCCTTTTGTAGCTCTGTCAAATCGCTAAAGACAGTGACCTTGACCCTTCATAAGCCAGTCAAGAGTTAGGTTGGACGAAAGGTAATTTCAAAGTCCAATTCAGCACTGAAGAATTCTATAGTCGTTGACAATGTTAGCAAAGTTCTAACCTTGTCTTTCCTAGAAGGGTACTGAAAGGGTCTGCTGGGTTCTCGCTCCAGGAAAAGGAGGGAGCAGGGACCTTCAAATTCATTAACATCATTGCTCTGTACCGGGTAACTGTGATAAGTAGTTTCATGCAGTAGGAGTCACTTGTCTTCACATTACTTCTCTGAGGTTGGTGCTGCCATTGTTGCTAGAATGCAGGCATCAGGGGGCAGAGACGCTGCTTGACTTACTCTTTTTGTGTGTTTCTTTTAAAAACTGATACGTCACAGTTGTGTGACTTTCTTTTTATTTTTTATGTCATTTTATTTATTATTATTTTGAGACAGAGTCTCACTCTGTCGCCCGGGCTGGAGTGCAGTGGCATGATCTCGGCTCACTGCAACCTCTGCCTCCCAGGTTCAAGGGTGAGTCTCCTGCCTCAGCCTCCTGGGTAGCTGAGATTACAGGCACATGCCACCATGCCTGGCTAATTTTTGTGTTTTTAGTAGAGATGTTGTTTCACCATGTTGGCCAGGCTGGTCTCAAACTCCTGACCTCAGGTGATCCCCCCGCCTCAGACTCCCAAAGTGTTGGCATTACTGGTGTTAGCCACTGTGCCCAGCCATTACTTTCTTTTTAATCATAAGTTTTTGTTTTGTTGTTTGGGATAAGGTCTCGCTCTGTTACCCAGGCTGGAGTGCAGTGGCGCAATGATGGCGCTCACTGCAGCCTTGAACTCCCTGGCTCAAACAATCCGCCTATGTCACCTTCCGTAGTAGCTGGGACCACAGGCATGTACTGTCATGCCCAGCTAATTTTTAAATTTTTTTGTAGAGACAGGGTCTCACTATGTTGCCCAGGTTGGTCTTGAACTCCTGGGCTCAAGCAATCCTCCTGCCTCAGCCTCCCAAAGTGCTGGGGTTATAGGCATGATCCACTGCACCTGGCTGACTTACTCTTTTTTTTGACCTGTCATCAGGAAGTAACTGACTAATACAGTTTGCTGGCACATAATAGGTGCTCAATACATGCTTGTTTAATACATAAACCCCATTTTACAGTTTTTAAAAAACTGCAGTATTGGCTGGGCATGGTAGCTCATGCCTGTAATCCCAGTACTTTGGAAGGCCAAGGTGGGCGGATCACCTGAGGTCAGGAGTTTGCGACCAGCCTGATCAACATGATGAAACCCTGTCTCTACTAAAAATACAAAAAATTAACCGGGCGTGGTGGCGGGCACCTGTAATCCCAGCAACTCGGGAGGCTGAGGTAGGAGAATCGCTTGAACGCAGGAGGCCAAGGTTGCAGTGAGCCGAGATCGCGCCACTGCACTCCAGGCTGAGCAACAAGAGCAAAACTTTTTCTGAAACAAAATGAAGCAAAATTAGCTGGGCATGATGGCGTGCACCTGTAATCCCAGCTACTTGGGATTGAGGCAGAGAATCGCTTGAACCTGAAGGCGGAGGCTGCATTGAGCCAAGGTCTTGCCTCTGCACTTCAGCCTGGGTGACAGAGGGAGACTCCATCTCAAAAAATAAATAAATAAATAAAAACAAAAATACAATCAAAACAACCAAATAAACTGCAGTATAGAGTGGTTAAACCCAGCCCAGGATTGTGCAGCTAAGTAAGGGAGTCAGCCAGCGTCTCGGAGCCCACCCAGAGGAGGAGGCCTGCTGTATGACTGCTCTGTAAGTAGCCTATCCTCAGCTGTGCCTGGCTTCTCTGAGTTCAGAGCACCTGGATCAAGTTCCCCAGAGAGTAAACCTCTAATCTTCTGTCCAGACTGGGGAAAAGCAGTCACCCAGCTGCACGGGGCTAGTGAGGAGTCTTGGGTCTGTCTGTAC
>NW_012108252.1:2928779-2933670 GCF_000951045.1 Mandrillus leucophaeus
ATAATCAGCTTTTGGCTGGTGAAACTTTCATGGCAGTTAGTTTGCACTTCCTCAGAACTCTGAAGATATGGAAATTGTACGTTATTAGAATATAATTGGAAGCCCCCACTTTGCACATATGAAAGGGGCCTAAGGAACAGAGGTAACTTGCCCATGCCACACATTGGCAGAGCTGGGATGAGAAAACACATGTCCTAACTCCTAGCCAAGTCCAAGCCTCCTTCTCTGCATCAGACAGCAATGACGCAGGAACCCCTGACACATCACTTCTTTTTTTTTTTTTTAGACAGAGTTTCGCTCTTATCGCCCAGGCTGGGGTGCAATGGCATGATCTCAGCTCACCGGGTTCTAACGATTCTTCTGCCTCAGCCTCCCAAGTAGTTAGGATTACAGGTGCCCACTACCATGCCCAGCTAATTTTTGTGTTTTTAGTAGAGACGGGGTTTCGCCATGTTGTCCAGGCTAGTCTCGAACTCCTGACCTCAGGTGATCCACCCGCTTCAGCTTCCCAAAGTGCTGGGATTACTGGCGTGAGCCACTGCGCCCTGCCCTGACACTTTACTTTTATGAGCCCATCTACCTTTCGAAACCAGGAGCATGGACCTCAGAAGAGGGTGACAACCAACATTTTTTTTTTTTTTTAAACAGAGTCTTTCTCTGTCACCCATGCTGGAGTGCAATGGCACAATCTCGTCTCACTGCAACCTCTGCCTCCTGGGTTCAAGCCATTCTCCTACCTCAGCCTCCTGAGTAGCTGGATTACAGGTACCCACCACCACGCCCAGCTAATTTTTTGTATTTTTAATAGAGATGGGGTTTCACTATGTTGGCCAGGCTCGTCTCGAACTCCTAACCTTGTGATCCACCTACCTCAGACTCCCAAAGTGCTGGGATTACAGGCGTGAGCCACCATGCCCGACCAAGAACCAACATTTTTAGAGAACCTTTAAAAAGCCTGAAACTTCCCCATATACTTTGCATATGTTATACCCAAAATAATCCTGCAAAGTAGGTGGTATTATTATTATTATTATTTTATTAATTTTTAGAGTCAAGGTCTCACTCCATTGCCTAGGCTGGAGTGCAGTGGCATGATCATAGCTCACTGCAACCTCAAATACCTAGGCTCAAGTGATCCTCCCCCTTCAGCTTCCTGAGCAACTAGGACTTCAGGAAGCCACCATTAAGCCCGGCTACTTTTTAAAAGTTTTTTGTAGAGATGGGGTCTCACAGTGTTGCCCAGGCTGGTCTCAAACTCCTGGTCTCAAGCAATCCTTCTACCTCAGCCTCCCAAAGTGCTGAGATCACAGGCGTGATTCACTGTGCCTGGCCTAAAGTATTATTAATTCTATTACACAGAGGAGGAAATGAAAGAACTGGAGATGAAATTGATCAAATTAGTAATCTCCAACCAGTCCCGAGGAGATTTAGCACTGGGCAGTGTTCGAGTTGGATTTAAGAAGAGGCAGAGTGGTATGAGTACCACCAGTCTGCCCCGCGTGGGTAAGGGAGAGATTTTTTGGTAAGACTGAAGACATTCTGATACCCTCTTCTCCCCTAACATACACTTACTCAGGTGTAAGAGTAATTCAGGCATAAGAGTCAGCAAAAACACTTTCTCAAGACGCTGTCTAGCTGTTTCAGGATCTTGTCCTGCTCAGGGTTGAGCACAAGTAGAACACAGTCCTTGCTGGCTGGGCCGTGTTCTGGAATGACTGAGCTGTCCAGCATGGCCAGTGTGTAAATGTCAAGTAAACACCAAATTCAAGTGCAATCTAACTATTGTGCTGGGACTGTTTGTTTTAGATATAATAGTCAGCAGGAAGGGAGAAGGGGAAGGAGGGGGGAAAGTATATATCACTTCACAAGGCAAAACGTGAATATCGTGAGCCCTCCCTTGGTCAACTTGAATGTCAAGAAACCAATATCAAATAAATAAAGAGCCTGCACTCCATGCTGCAAAAATAAGCATGTCCATTTGCTTGAAAAAAAGATTTTTTCAGATGAGGGAACATTTTCCAGTCAATCACCCTGCAGCAAAGTCATCCTGTTGAATTTGTGACTCACAGGCTCTCTGTGTCAATAGACAGACAGAGTCAGCCCAGAGTTATGACTTCACTGAGAGATGAAGCAAAAGCTGGGAGATGAGGCAGGACCAGCTTTAAAACAAGACTGTAAGCTCAGACAACAAGTAGCAAAAGAAACACTGACCACTCACAGGCTGGGTAATTGCATTCGTTGCTTCTTTTTCTTTATTTCTTGCTCGTCTCCTAGAAAAGAACCAATCTGACTTTGACTTCATCCTCTCATTGCATTAACATTGATGGGGGACATGGTTATTGTCAGGGCTATGACTTTGCCTGGTGCTCCATATACGTTGTTATCTCATTCTGTTCTCATAGCAATTCTATAAGGTAGGTGGTATTTGTATTATTTTATTTTATTTACTTTTTTTTTTTTTTTTTTTTTGGAGATGGAGTCTTGCTCTGTCTCCCAAGCTGGAGTGCAGTGGCGCGATCTCGGCTCACTGTGCAACCACCACCTCCTGGGTTCAAGCGATTCTCCTGCCTCAGCCTCCTGAGTAGCTGGAACTACAGGCGCATGCTGCCACACCTGGCTAAGTTTTTGTATTTTAGTAGAGATGGACTTTCACCGTGTTGCCCAGGCTGGTCTCGAACTCCTGAGCTCAGGCAATCCACCCATCTCGACCTCCCAAAGTGCTGGGATGACAGGCGTGAGCCATTGTGCCTGGCCTTTATTTACTTTTTTTTTAATTTTTATTTATTTATTTTTGAGATGGAGTCTCACTCTGTTGCCCAGGCTGGAGTGTAGTGGTACAATCTTGGCTCACTGCAGCCTCCACCTCCTGGGTTCAAGCAGTTCTCCCTGCCTCACCCAAGTAGCTGGGACTATAAGTGCCTGCCACCCCACCCAGCTAATTTTCATATTTTTTAGTAGAGACGGGTTTTCACCACGTTGGCTATGCTTGAACTGGTCTTGGCTGGTCTTGAACTCCTGACCTCAGGCGATCTGCCTCCCAAAGTGCTGGGATTACAGGCGTGAGCCACCGCACCTGGCCTGTTTATTTTATTTTATTATTATTATTTTTTGAGATGGAGTCTTGCTCTGTTGCCCAGGCTGGAGTGCAGTGGTGTGATCTTGGCTCACTGCAACCTCCGCTTCCTGGGTTCAAGTGATTCTCCTGCCTCAGCCTCCTGAGTAGCTGGGATTACAGGCACACGCCACCATGCCCGGCTAATTTTGCATTTAGTAGAGACAGGGTTTCACCATGTTGGTCAGGCTGGTCTCAAACGCCTCAGCCTCCCGAAGTGCTGGGATTACAGGCATGAGCCACCGCGCCCAGCCTATTTTATTTTTAAGAGGCAGGGTCTTGCTCTGTTGCCCAGGCTGGAGCACAGTGGGCACAATCATAGCTCATTGTAACCTCGAACTCTTGGACTCAAGGGATCCCCCAACCTCAGCCTTCCAAGTAGCTGGGACTACAGGTGCGTGTCACCAGGCCTGGCTAATTTTTCAATTTTTAGTAGAGACAGAGTCTCACTTTGTTTCCCAGGCTAGTCTCAAACTCCTGGCTTCAAGCAGTCATCCTGCCTAGGCCTCCTAAAGTGCTGATATTATAGGTGTGAGCCACTGCACCTGGCCTGTATTATTTTATTTTATTTATTTATTTATTTTGAAACAGAGTCTCACTCTGTCATCCAGGCTGGAGTGTAGTGGTCTGATCTTGGCTCACTGCAACCTCCGCCTCCCAGGTTCAAGCGATTCTCCTGCCTCAGACTCCTGAGTAGCTGGAATTACAGGTGTGTGCCACCACGCCTGGCTAATTGTTGCATTTTTAGTAGAGATGGGGGTTTCATCATGTTGGTTAGGCTGGTCTCGAACGCCTCACCTCATGATCTGCCCGCCTCAGCCTCCCAAAGTGCTGTGATTACAGGCGTGAGCCACCGCGCCTGGCTGCCTGTTCTATTTTGTATGAGAATAATTGAGGCCCGTAGAGATTAGGTAACTTTGTAAGCTTCTGCGTAAGGATTCTCACCCAGTTCTCCCCAGCTTCAATTTCAAAATTTTGTGTGAGTTTCGGACAACCTCTTATTTTGTTATCCTACTTAAGCCAGATGTCAACCTTGGCACTAGGGTCTCACCAATAAATCAGACACAGTTCTTGCCTTCAAAGAGCTTGGGGCCAACCAAAATACTCTTGTCTTGGTGTTCAAGACCAATGCAACACAATCAGTTTAGGCTGCCTGTAAACCAGTTAATATTGAAGAAAAGATAGTACCAATAGACTCACTACTTGTTTTCGAAGTTGCTACTATTTGCAGATGTTTCAGGAATGCCTGTGGGGATGAAAAGCCACTGAGAGATAATAAACCATAGAAGAGTGTATGTGGAGTGAAAACGGCTGATCTGAAGGCAAAGCTTGCAGCCAGTCAGCTTTGCCTGGCATGCTGGTTGTGGGGAGGTAGAGGCTTAATGTCTGGTCTTATCTAGCCACAGAGCAGGCTAGGCAGGGGTAGGGCCTGACTGCAGAGGTGGAAGGCCTGGGCTCTAGTCTGGGCTTGGCTACCGCACACGTGGGAGCTTGGGTCTGTGTTTGCACTGTTCAGAACCTGTTGAGGTTCTGAATCTCCTACACAAAGGCAGATGAAAGTTGAAAATTGACTTTTATATGTGGATAAGTCCACAGGTGGGTTGGTGACTCTCAAAGATTAAGTACACCTTTGAGGCTGTGACTTCACTATCAGTGTGCAGAATGGATTGAGGCTCTCATATACAAATCCAATCCACCGTTAAGATTGTCACTCTTGGCCGGGCATGGTGGCTCACGCCTGTAATCCTGACACTTTGGGAGGCCGAGATGGGCGGATCA
>NW_012108252.1:2934615-2938040 GCF_000951045.1 Mandrillus leucophaeus
TGAGGCAGGTGGATCATGAGGTCAGGAGATCAAGACCATCCTGGCTAACACAGTGAAACCCTGTCTCTACTAAAAATACAAAAATATTAGCCGGGCATGGTGGCAGGCTCCTGTAGTCCCAGCTACTTGGGAGGCTGAGGCAGAAGAATGGCGTGAACCAGGGAGGTGGAGCTTGCAGTGAGCAGAGATCACGCCACTGTACTCCAGTCTGGGCGACAGAGCAAGACTCCATCTCAAAATAAATAAATAAATAAATACCTATGTCATACCCAGACACAGGACAGGTGGGGATGCTTAATCTCAGCTCTGGACCTTCCTGAAAGTGTGATTGTGACATAGCCCATAGAGGCTAGACTCTTTATCTGTAGCAAGAAGAGGGAGATAAGCCAGTCTTTGTGGCTCAAAAGTGTCAAGATTCATTTGGATGGCTAGGTCAGTTCTTGATTTGGGGTGGAAGGCTTTCGCCCAGATATTCTAATTTTTTTTTCCTGGGCTCAATTGATCCTCCCATCTCGGCCTCCCAAAGTGCTGGGATTATAGGCATGAGCCACTGCATGTGACCCAGTCTAGATATTCTCACATTAGAAATGTAAAGAGCAGTGGACCAGCTGGCTCTCAAGGCTGAGACGTTCTATCTCCTTAGCTCTTCTTGCAACTCTTCTGAAAATTGAGCTTGTAAAGTAGCTTTGTTCCTTTAAAAAAAAAAATCTGTTGTCTGCTTAAACAAAAGCAGTTCTTAGAGTGGCTTTGCCTTTATTTTAGTATAACACAGATTCTTTCTCCTTTGTTTCCGTCGTCTCAGTGTTCTCCCAGTTCTAAGAAGCTGTCAGCATATATAATATATTCCCTGGTTGCCTCAGTCCCCTTCAAGTTTCAGTCCTTAAAGGTTTTCTTCCTAGGTTGGGAAAATTCTTGAAAGGACACAGTCAATATGCCTTTGCTGGGAATTTATTTTGGCTCTGTGTTGTTTGTCAAGGCTTCAGAGAGCCCTGCAAGTGAGAGTGCTCCGTTTACCATTTTGAATTTCTCCCCTTCTGGTTGGCCAACATCGTGTTTCCACTGTAATCCACCTGAAAAACAAACAGGGAAGTTTACACTGGTCTCTGTGTCAACCGTCTGCCCCCGCAATGATCTCTACAACAATGTAAGAGCTAGAAGACCAACTCTGGTGTGTGTGTGTGTGTGTGAGTGTGTGTGTGTGTGTGTGTGTGTGTGATATTTGGGGAGCATGAGCTATGTGTCTGGCTCAGGTTGGGCATTGGGAACACCAGTGGCGAACAAAGATAGATGTGATCCTTACTCGCAAGGGGCTTATAGTCTACTGCCAGAAGAAAGGCATTAATCAAATAATCACAAAAGTAAAACCAGACTGCAATCACTGCTATGAGGGAGGATGCACAGTGTAGCAAAGCTTATCATAGGGAAAACTAACCTAGTTAGGGTTTATAAGGAGAGTAGTGGGAAGAGGAAGGTCATGTTCTCTCTGTGACCTCTGAGTGCTGATAAATGATTAAGACAAGCATTTGTGCCCTTGTATTTCTAGATCTAATATGGTCTCCATGATTTTTAAAAATCATGTAACGCCCCCAGCTAGGAACTCAGGGCACGGAGATAAACAAGACATTGCCTAGGAGATAAACCCTGAAAGAAATTGTACTACAAGGTGCCAAGTGTGATACTAGCAAGAGGGGTGTGCAAGGATGCCTAGGAGCCCAGAAGGCACAGGGGATTGGTTCTGCTCGGGGTGCGCCTGGCAGATAGGGAAGAGGAGGGGTGTCCAGGCAAAAAATTCAGCACAAACAAACCATGGAGATGGGAGAGTATAGGGTATGCAGGTGGACCAGGATAAAATCCAGGGGGGCCAGCATAGAGTGTGTAGGTAGAATAAGTAAATCTTTGGAAAGGACATTTGGAAGCAGAAAGGGAGGGGCCCAGCGTCACAACTTCTCTTAAATCCAATAGTTGCTCAAGACCCACATGTTAAAGTTGTCTTTTCCACAACTTCCGTGATCCTAGAACTATGTTCAGTTTTTTGGCACAGGTGTGTTGATTAGTCATATTATGATAATATTTTTCTTTAAATCCACTCATTTAAAAAATATTTTGAAACTTTAAAACGTATTTAATAATAATATGTGTAATATCGCAGTTTGGATATGCTAGCTCAATGTTTTATAAAGCATAATATAATAAATGCATAACAATTAAAAAAATAAATGTTTCCCTGTGTGCCACATGAAATCACCTTGAGTCCCATCAGTGGTATTTGTATTCCTTGATTTAAAAAAAAATTATACCAGGCGTGGTGGGTCACACCTGTAATCTCGGCATTTTGGGAGGGCGAGGCAGGAGAATCGCTTGAGACCACATGTTCAAGATCAACATAGCGAGACCCCATCTCAAAAAAGCAAAAAAAAAAAAAAAATTCTCCCACAACTGTAGGACAATATAGATGTTAAAAAACAGAAACTCATTACTTTTTTCCATCACTTATGTATTATATTTAGTGATTGAGCAAAATCTGTTCAATCTAAACAGCTGGTGTGTATGACTAGCAGATAAAGACCATTGTATCTTTCTGCCCTTGGGCCGAGATGCTCTTTTCATCTTATTTTGTCCAATTTCTGTAGTGCTGAAAAGAATGCATTGTCCATACTAGTGACAACTCACTGTTACCTCCTCCCATCATCTCTAGAGGTGCAGTTTGTGGTGGTCAGTTGCCTGTTTTTCGTCGCTGTGAAGGCTTTTAATTAAAAGGAAGGTAATTTGCAATATTAAGCATGTCTTCTCTGAATTAATCCTCAAAACAACTCTAAAACAGTAGTAGATAAAGCCCTATTTTACGGATAAAGAAATGGGGCTCAGACAGATTCAACTGACTGCCCCTCTTAGTGCTTTGTGACCAGCCAGAGATGGGTTTGAATTTAGAATTATTTGATTCGAAGCCTGGGACTCTCTTTGGCTTCTAACTGACTGCATTCACTTAGGTGGACCTTTTTCCCCATCCATTTAACAGATATTTTCTGAATACCAGTTATGTAGAAGGTACTCTGCTATATGATGGGAGATCCAGAGATAAGTATAAATGGTATAAACTGTGCTATCAAGATGCTTATAGCCGCCGGGCACGGTAGCTCATGCCTGTAATCCCACTATTTTGGGAAGCTGAGGCGGGCACATCACTTGAGGTCAGGAGTTTGAGACCAGCCTGTCCAACATGTTGAAACCCTGTCTCTACTAAAAATACAAAAATTAGCCAGGTGTGGTGGTGTGCACCTGTAATATCAGCTACTCAGGAGACCAAGGCAGGAGAATCGCTTGAACCTGGGAGGCAGAGGTTGCAGTGAGCCAAGATCGTGCCACTCACTCCAGCCTGGGCAATAGAGTGAGACTCTGTCTCAAAAATAGATAAATAAATAAATAAA
>NW_012108252.1:2939030-2942443 GCF_000951045.1 Mandrillus leucophaeus
GCTGAGATCAGGCCACTGCACTCCAGCCTGGGGACAGAGTGAGACTCCATCTCAAAAAAAAAAAAGAAAAAGAAAGAAAGAAATTCAAATGATTTATGAAATGTCAGATTAAAAATAAAACCTTTTCCTCTTACCCCGAAATCCTAGACCTGTTCTGCAGATGAAGCCAGCATGAATAGCTTCTTCGTATTTTTACTTTCCTCTGCCACTCTACAAACTATTTGAAGTGACTCATAGTGAAGACTATTTTTTTTCCATTATAAAGTTAATAGTATAGAAATAGAAAACCAAGTCATTAAAAAAAGAAGGAAACTAGCATGTGATATAGTTGCTATGATTGAGCATCACATCTTAGCAACTTAGCTTCCTGGCAGCCAAGACAAAAAGGGAACAAGCTAAGTTCCATAGCTCTCATTATCAGAAGGGAAGAAGTCCATTGCTATTTTGGTCCTTAAACCTTAAGCTCACTTCTCACCTGGAAGCCCACAGAAGGACATTGATAGACACAATAATTAATGTTTTTGGCAACAGCCTTACCACAATTGCCAATTTTTGTCTGCCCTTTCTTGTGAAGGCCTTTAATTAAGGTCAAGGGCTTAACACTGAAGCAGACATCAGTGAGGGCTCGGCTAACCTAGTTCAACAACTGTCTGTAACCCAAAGCAGAATGAAATCAGGAGCTAGTTAGCACTACAAGTGAAGTATACAGGATCTCAAGAGGATCATGCAATTACAGTTGTCCCTTCATATTCATGGGAGATTGGATGCTCAAGTTCCTTATATAAAATGACATAGTGTTTGCATATAACCTATGCATATCCTCCTGTATAATTTAAACCATCTCTAGACCACTTACAATACCTAATATAATGTAAATGCTGTGTTTGTTAGACTGTATTTTTTTATTTGTATTATTTTTAATGGTTTTGTTGTTGTTGTTGTTTCTAAAAAATTATCTCTGCTGGGCGTGGTGGCTCACATTTGTAATCCTAGCACTTTGGGAGGCCAAGGTGGGCAGGATCTCTTGAGTGCAGGAGTTCGAGACCAGCCTGGGCAACATGGTGAGACCCCTCCCCCTGCTGTCTCTACAAAAAGTACAAAAAATTAGCCGGGTGTGTGCCTGCAGTTTCAGCTACTTGGGAGGCTGAGGTGGGAGGATCACTTGAACCAGGGAAGTGGAGGCTGCAGTGACCTGAGATTGTGCCACTCACTGCACTCTAGCCTGGGTGACAGAGCAAGGCCCTGTCTCAAAAATAAATAAGTAAATAAAAAATAAAGAAAAAAGAAACAGAAAAAAATTATCTGCAGGTTACTTATCATGCCTAATACATTGTAAATGCTATCTAGTTGTTACAGTGTCTTGGTTTTTATTTGCCTTATTTTTTATTGCTGTGTTGATTTTCTTAATTGTTTTTTCCCACTGAATATTTTCCATCCACAGGGGTTCACAACCTGCGGATGTGGAGGGCCAGAGGTCTGAATTTGCAATTTGGGCAATGGGGAAAGCCTTCACAAAGGAGAAAGCATTTGGGCTGGAGTTGGGGAGGAGTAGGAGTCAATAGACAGAGAAGAGAGTAAAGGACAAGGCCATCATTCCAGGTTTAGGAAGCAAGTACAAAGACACAGAAAAATGAAAAGACTTGGCCTGTTTGGAGAATGTCAAGCTGTCTGGGGTTGAGAGAAAGAGATTCTAACAAGGCTTCCATTAAAGAGGCTATATTTGCTGCTTGGACATTTTCTAGCTCTTCTGAGACAACTTTTTGTTGAGTTAAGCGAAAATGAATGAAAATCAGATGGACCATATTTCTCTTGAATACACACGGGCTTAAAAACGAAGGGGAAAAAGAACTTGACAGAATGTGTCTTGGCTTTTGCCAAACCCAAAGTATTTGAAAAATCACACAGTACACATCTCGAACCCAAAAACATGCCTGGATTCTACCACCCCTAATTGCAGCTGCAGCCATTTAATAAAATGAATTGTGTACAAGAAAATGGGGTCTGAATGGAGCGAGCTTCATTAGAGAGAATGACTGATGTAGGGCGGTTGGCTGGTGCCCTTGAGAAAGTACATATCTCATTGCCCTTGCAGAGAAAGAGAGAGGGCCAATGTAGAGCTTGCTAACCACGCTATTGAATCAAGCTCTCTTGTAGAGAACAACTAAAACCCCACATTATTTAACTTTATTGTATCGTGTGCAGGAAGAATTCAGCATCTCTTGTTTCTCTCCTGCTCTGTTTCTCAGTTTTACACTGTGGGGTATGACAATGAAAAGAAACATGTTTTGCATCAGTTTCGATTCATATAAATGGTTACCAAATAAGAGATGGTGGAAATAGAACAAGATCTCTAATATACTGTTTATTCCTGTTCAAAACCCTTGGCTTGAGCATCATGGACATTTGAAAAGTGGAAGAAATCTGAGGCCCAGAAAGGTTAACTGATTTGTCCATGGTCCACAATTGGTTAGTTGTAAAGTTGGGACTCAAACCTAGACCTCTGATTCCTGTTCTTTCATAGCAAACACATTTTTTTTTTGTTTTTTTTTTGTTGTTGTTGTGTTAGTGTTGCAGGGCGAGGGTCAGGCTGAGGTACTAGATGTCCCAGAGATTCCTTCAGCTTAACATCTTCCTAACATTTTTACACCAAACCATCTTGGGTCCCTCAGTTTCTGATCTTAGTAGCACTGTCACCTCTGGGTTACTCACTCCAGAAACCTGGGCATTCCTCTTGACTATTCTTTCTCCCTTATACCTCTTATTTAAATAATCTTCCAGGCTGGGCGTGGTGGCTCACTCCTGTAATCCCAGCACTTTGGGAGGCCAAGGCTGGTGGATCACTGAGGTCAGGAGTTCGAGAGCAGCCTGACCAACATGGTGAAACCACATCTCTACTAAAAATACAAAAACTAGCTTGTCATGGTGATGGGCAGCTGTAGTTGCAGCTACTTGGGAGGCTGAGGCAGGAGAATCGCTTGAATCCAGGAGGTAGAGGTTGCAGTGAGCTGAGATCACGCCATTGCACTCCAGCCTGGGTGACAAGAGCGAAACTCAGTCTCAATTGAATAAATAAATAAATAATCTTCCAGTTGTACAGATCTTCCTTTCTAAATATTTCTTAAATATGTCACTTTCTCTCTAGCCCTGTGTTCACTGACCTAGTTTTGACCCTAGTTGTCTTTCTCTCACTCTTCCACTTAAAAACAAAACAAAATTGCCCAGGTATGTGGCTTGTGCTTGTAACCCCAGCACTTTGGGAGGCCAAGGCAGGAGAACTGCCTGAGTCCAGGAGTTTGAGACCAGCCTGGGCAAGACAGTGAAACCCCGTCTCTAGAAAACATACAAAAATTAGCCAGGTGTCGGATCACCTGATGTCCAGAGTTCAAGACCAGCCTGGGCAACATGGTGAAACC
>NW_012108252.1:2943238-2945354 GCF_000951045.1 Mandrillus leucophaeus
TACTGCCCGTCCTTGGTGCCCCTCTATGGCAGCATTCAACTCTAACAAGACTGGTCCTTATTATGCTTCCATGACTCCATCTCTTGCTCTTTCCAATCTCAAACTTTATGCTGAGCACCATAACACCTGTGGTTTCTTGAGCAAGGCAGGCTGCTTTTTATTTGTTTGTCTGTTTGTGGTTATTTTTTGCTTGCTTTTGCTCACTTTTGTTTTTACCTCTGTGCCTTTGTTCATACCGTGCCCTCCGCTGGCAATGCCATTCCCATTCATCACGTACTGCCCCAAGGAATTTTCATCCTCAGCATCTGGCATGAAAACAAGCATAATGTAGATATTCAATAAAATGTTTTTAAGAGCATTCTTGACTTATGAGCACAGTCCAAGATGCCCATTCACCCACTCATTCATTCATCTGCATGATCTCACTTAATCTTTGCAGGAGGCCCATAGGCAAAGTGCCATTCATGTGACACACACTGGCATAAGTTGTGCCATTGTAACTGCTGCTGCGATATTATGTCAACATTGTAGTAGTTGGTAAATAGCCACTGTCCTGAGACCACTGAGCGTCCCCCACCACACTGACTCCTCTCCTGGAGTGCCCTGGTCCTCCCTATGATCCAGCTACTAAAGGGTTAACTTCAGGTACTTTCCCCCCACCCCACCAGCAACCTATGGCAGCACCCTTGTTGCGGTTCTCCTGCCATCTGTGTTGTTAAATGCACACTGCCACTTCTGCCCAGAGGGAGGGTTTCACAGACTCTACTTTATGCCTGAAGCTTACAGAGGTTAAGCGACTTGTCAAGATCACTCAGCAAACTCCTGGTTCCCCTGTCTGCGAATCCAGAGCTCTTTCTAGGACACACTGAAGCCTTCTTCTCCTGTCTGTTTTATTCCTTGTGATGTCCAACATCTTGACTGACCAGAACCTGCCCCAATTTTGACACACTCCTTTGTGCACAGGGTGAGGCTCAGGGTAGCCAAGTGTCAGGGCTTGAGTACAGCCTCCTACATTTACCTAAACCTAAAATACAACAGCAAGCAACGAGGTCCTTCTTTTTTTTTTTTCCCCCGCATGTGAAGGTTTGTGTGTATGTGTGTGTTCTGCAAATTCAAGATCAGCCAGATTAAATTTTAGTTCAACTTGTTCAAACAACATTACATTCACTTGGAAACACAGTGGGGTATTTCTGGCCTGATGTATTATTACTCTCCTTAGGTTATAACTGTTTCACTTTCTCTCTTTCTTCATAAAAGAAGGTCCCTTTTCCAGTTGGAGCTTCACTGAGGGAGAGTGGGGCAACCGGAGACAGAGTACAGAGCACAATATTCATTGCTGTTTTTGGACACGGAACCGAAAGGTTTGCCCGTACATAAAAACACACTTCTAAAGGCCAAGGTTTTGTGCTCTGAAGTTCATAGTCTCAGTTTGATCCTGCTGAACAGCAGAGGATTTTGGTTTTGATATTTTGTTTATTTATTTTTCTGCTTTAGCATTTTGTTTATTATCCTTTAAGTTCTGGGATACATGTGCAGAATGTTCAGTTTTGTTACATAGGTGTACAGATGCCATGGTGGTTTGCTGCACCCATCAACCCGTCATCTATATTAGGTATTTCTCCTAATGCCATCCCTCCCCAGAACCCCCGGTGTGTGATGTTCCCCTCCCTGTGTCTGTGTGTTCTCATTGTTCAACTTCCATTTACGAGTGAGAACATGCGGTGTTTGGTTTTCTGTTCCTTTGTTAGTTTGCTGAGAATGATGATTCCCAGCTTAATCCATGTCCCTGAGAAGCACATGAACTCATCCTTTATTATGGCTGCATAATATTCCATGGTATATATGTGCCACATTTTCTTTATCCAGTCTATCGTTGATGAGCATTTGGGTTGGTTCCAAGTCTTTGCTATTTTGAACACTGCTGCAATAAACATACATGTGCATGCGTCTTTATAGCAGAATGATTTATAATCCTTTGGGTATATACCCAATAATGGGATTGCTGAGTCAAATGATATTTCTGGTTCTAGATCCTTGAGGAATCGCCACACTGTCTTCCACAATGGTTGAACTAATTTACACTCCCACCCTCTCCAGCATCTGTTGTTTCCTGACT
>NW_012108252.1:2946443-2947800 GCF_000951045.1 Mandrillus leucophaeus
GCCTGTAATCCCAGCACTTTGGGAGGCTGAGGCAGGAGGATCGCCTGAGTCCAGGAGATCAAGACCAGCCTAGGCAACACAGAGAGACCTTGTCTCTATTTTTTAAAATATATATATATATATACACACACACACAAATACGTGTATATATATACACACATACAATTATTATATGATTATTATTTTCCAATTAAAATAAATTTTAAAAATGTATTGGCAGGCAGCCGGGTGCAGTGGCTCACGCCTGTAATCCCAGCATTTTGGGAGGCCGAGGCGGACAGATCACAAGGTCAAGAGATCAAGACCAACATGGTGAAACCCCGTCTCTACTAAAAATACAAAAATTAGCTGGGCATGGTGGCTTGTGCCTGTAGTCCCAGCTTCTCGGGAGGCTGAGGCAGGAGAATCACTTGAACCCAGGAGGTGGAGGTTGCAGTGAGCTGAGATCACGCCACTGCCCTCCAGCCTGGTGACAGAGTGAGACTCTGTCTTTAAAAAGAAAAAATGTATTGGGATGGTGCATTTAATGAAATATGATATATAAAAATGTGATCCTGCTGCGCACAGTGACTCACTCCTGTAATCCTAGCACTTTCGGAGGCCAAGGCAGGAGGATTGCTTGAGGCCGGGAATTTGAGACCGATTTGGGTAACACTGAGAAACCCCATCTCTATTTAATAAAAAATTTGTTTAAAAAAAAAAAAGTAGAAGTTTCACAGTGAGAACAATGTCCAGGTTTTCTCCCTCTAGAAGATCTATCCCTGGGAAGCCAGAGTGTGACCTGGAGGTTACCAGGTGGGCCTGGAATCCAGGCAGGTTAGTTATGGGCTTTCACTGTTCAAAGGTATCGGTCCCAAGCAACCTGCCCTGTACATCCCCCCATTGGGAGGAGAAGGCTTAAAATCCACTTGTGGTGGGGTGCGGTGGCTCACGCCTGTAATCCCAGCACTTTGGGAGGCCGAGGCGGGAGGATCATCAGGTCAGGAGTTCAAGACCAGCCTGACCAACATGGTGAAACCCCGTCTCTACTACAAATACAAAAATTAGATGGGCGTAGTGGCAGCTGCCTGTAATCCCAGCTACTCAGGAGACTGAGGCAGGAGAACTGCTTGAACCTGGGAGGCGGAGGTTGCAGTGAGCTGAGATCACGCCACTCCACTCCAGCCTGGGCAACAGAGCAAGACCTCATCTAAAACAATAAAATAAAACAACAACAACAACAACAAACAATCCACTGGTGAAGACCCCTCTCCCCTGAACAGGAGTGGGATCTGCCATAGGTCTTGCCAAATCTTTGCAGTGGCCTACAAGGCCCTAGACCACCTAGCTCCCTGTTTCCTTGCTGACCTCATCTCCT
>NW_012108252.1:2949500-2953055 GCF_000951045.1 Mandrillus leucophaeus
ACCAAGTGTGGTGGCTCACTCTGTAATCCCAGCACTTTGAGAAGCTGAGGCCGGTGAATCACAAGGTCAGGAGTTCAAGACCAGCCTGGACAAGAGACCAGCCTGGCCAATATGGTGAAACTCGTCCCTACTAAAAATACAAAAATTAGCCAGGCATGGTGGCAGGCGCCTGTAATCCAAGCTAGTCGAGAGGCTGAGGCAGGAGAATCACTTGAACCTGGGAGCAGAGCTTTCAGTGAGCTGAAGATTGCACCATTGTACTTCAGCCTGGGCGACAAAGCAAGACTCCATCTCGAAAAAAATAAATAAATAAAAATAAAAATAAATAAACAACTCTGCTTTTTCTGTGACTCCCAGGCTGACAAAGTCTCTTCCCTTCCTGCCCTCCGCCAGCCCCTCCTGGGCACATTCCTTCTTTAGATACATTAATCCTGAGTCAAGTTTAGTTTTGTTTTGGGACAGCCATCCAATCTCTTTTCAGCTCTGCATATCTCTGCCCTAATGCTTTAGGGCATGTCACTCTCACCTCTACCAAGCTCCCATCTGTAAAGGTCTTGTGACTGGCCTATGACTGACTGTGAGTGGCCTGGAGAAGGAGGTAGCGGCAGTATTAGAATGAGACCCCTGGACACCCATTCAGTTCTCCCTATCTTGGGCCCTAGAAGCAGGTAACAAAGCCCGGCACGGTGGCTCATGCCTATAATCCCAGCACTTTGAGAGGCCAAGGCAGCAGATCACTTGAGGTCAGGAGTTTGAGACCAGCCTGGCCAACATGGTGAAATCCCGTCTCTATTAAAAATACAAAAATCAGCTGGAAATTGCCTGAACCCGGGAGGCAGAGGTTGCAGTGAGCCAAGATCGTGCCACTGCACTCCAGCCTGGTCAACAGACCGAGATTCCGTTTCAATAAAATAAATAAAATAAAATAAAATAAAAGTACAAAAAAATTAGTCAGGCGTGGTGGCGGGCACCTGTAATCCCGGCGACTCAGGAGGCTGAGGTGGGAGAATCACTTGAACCTGGGAGGTTGAGGTTGCAGTGACAAAGCGGGGGGTTGGGACCCACAGGTCTACAAGCTGTATTTTGTCGTTTGCTCAGTTTAGCCTGGGCGACAGAGGGAGACCCTGTCTCAAAAGAAAAGAAAAAAAAAGTGGGTAACAAAAGGTCAAGTTGGATTTGAGAGTTCGAGAAGGAAGGTAGCAGGGAAAGAAAAGAGCCTAATAACAGAGACTAGGGCCATTACCTAGGTTGGAAATTCAGGAGCAGCAGTGGGTCATTTGAGGAGTGCCCTGTCCGCGACATTTATTTCTGTTCTGGTCAAAGCCCACTTAATGGGAGAAGTGAATTTTAGTTGAGCAGTTTTATAAAATAATTTTACATTTTATTTACTTTTTACTTCTTTTTTTTTTTTGAGACTGAGTCTTGCTTTGTCACCCAGGCTGGAGTGCGGTGGTACAAACTCGGCTCACTGTAACCTCCACTTCCTGGGTTCAAGCGACTCTCTTGCCTCAGCCTTCCAAGTAGTTGAGATTACAGGCACGTGCCACAGGCACCGGGCTAATTTTTGTATTTTTAGTACAGACAGGGTTTCACCATGTTGGCCAGAATGGCCTGGAACTCCTGGGCTCAAGCAATCCACATGCCTCGGCCTCCCAAAGTGCTGGGATTACAGGTGTGAGCCACTGCGCCTGGCCTAAATTTTTTTTATTAGAGACAAGTTCTCACTCTGTTGTCCAGGATGGAGGAGAGTGGCACCATCGTAAGTCACTGCAGACTCCAGGCTCAAGTGATCCTCCCATCTCAGGTTCCCAAGACCACAGGCCAGTGCCACCATGCTTGGCTAATTTTTAAAATTTTTTGTGGAGTGGGAGTCTTGCTATGTTGTTCAAGCTGGTCTTGAACTTCTAGGTTCAGGAAATCCTCTCACCTCAGCCTCCCAAATCATTGAGATAATAGGCACGGGCCAGGCGCAGTGGCTCACACCTGTAATCTCAGCACTTTGGGAAGCTGAGGCGGATGGATCACGAGGTCAGGAGTTCAAGATCAGCCTGGCCAAGATAGTGAAACCCTGTCTCTACTAAAAATACAAAAATTAGCTGAGCATGGTGGCACATCTGCCTGTAATCCCAGCTATTCAGGAGGCTGAGGCAGAGAATTTCTTGAACCCAGGAGGCGAAGGTTACAGTGAGCCAAGATGGCACCATTGCACTGCACTTCAGCCTGGGCAACAGAGCGAGACTCTGTCTCAAAAAAAAAAAAAAAAAAAAGGCATAAGCCACCACGATTGCCCTAATTGAGCAGTTGATAGTTAGCTTGGTTTGCGACGGGTAGGGGGTGGTTGGGACCCACAGGTCTATAAGCTGTATTTTGTCGTTTAAAAAAGCTTCCTTTTAGGCCAGGCGCGGTGACTCATGCCTGTAATCCCAGCACTCTGGGAGGCTGAGGCAGGCAGATAACAAGGTCAGGAGATCAAGACCATCCTGGCTAACACGGTGAAACCCCATCTCTGCTGAAAACACAAAAAAATTAGCCGGGCGTGGTTGCACACGCCTGTGGTCCCAGCTACTTGGGAGGCTGAGGCAGGAGAATTGCTTGAACTTGGGAAGCGGAGGTTGCAGTGAGCTGAGATCACGCCACTGCACTCCAACCTGGGTGACAGAGCAAGACTCAGTCTCAAAACAACAGCAACAACAACAACAAAATTTCTTTTTGAGATAGAACCTCACTCTCCTCACCCAGGCTGGAGTGCAGTGGTGCAATCATAGCTCACTGCAGCCTTGAACTCCTGGGCTCAAGCAATCCTTCCCCCTCATGCTCCCAATGTGCTGGGTTAGCTGGGATTACAGACTGACCCAGGGTACCAAGCAAAAAAGCCATATTTTGAAGGGACTTCTGCAGTATGCACGGAGATGGCCGCACCCAGGCTGCCCGCCTCCCAGCAGGGAAAGGACTCACTGCTTCCAGGAAACCCTCTACACCCTGGGCTGGGAGGAAGACCAGATTGAGACACCCACAGCTGCCTGTATGGTTCAGAATTTTTTTTTTTTTTCAGACACAGTCTCGCTCTGTCCCGCAGGCTGGAGTGCAGTGGTACAATCTCGGCTCACTGCAACCTCCGCCTCCGGGTTTGAGTGATTCTCCGGTCTCAGCCTCCCGAGTAGCTGAGACTACAGGCGCACCACCATGCCCAGCTGATTTTTTGTATTTTTAGTAGAGAGGGAGTTTCGCCATGTTGGTCAGGCTGTTCAGATTTCTTATCACATGGCTTTGTGATAAGAAATCTAGACGGAGAGAGCTCTGGGAGCAGGAAAGCCCCTATTTGCCCATCCCCTCCTTTATTTTTAATCATTAAAATTGTGGTAAAATATACATGACACAAAATTTACCATTTTAACTACTATTTAAATTTTTTTTTTTCTTTTGAGACAGAGTCTCGCTCTGATGGTAGGCTGGAATGCAGTGGTGCAATCTCGGCTCACTGCAACCTCTGCCTCCCGATTCCCCCGCCTCAGCCTCCCGAGTAGCTGGGACTATAGGCGCCCGCCACCACACCCG
>NW_012108252.1:2953935-2962247 GCF_000951045.1 Mandrillus leucophaeus
GTGAGAAGCAGTAACATTCTCAAGCCTCAAAAGACCCAAGGATCTGTTTTTAGGGAAGAAAAGGAAACAAGGACTGGAACATGCCCATCCCATGCCCAGCCCACTCCAAGAAGAAGAGAAGCCTCAAAGTCAAGTGCAAGAATTTAGCATTTCTTAAACAGGCATTATACTGGCTGTCATTCATCTGATTTCACAGATTCCTCCTAACCAGCCATGAGGTCGGGATGATCACTCTCAGGTACTCACTGAAGTCCTGAGGGCTAGAGCTGGCCTGAGGTCTCACAGCTGTTAGAGCAGGGCTTAGGCTGCTGCCACAGCCTGTGCCCTTACTCGTAAACCCCACTGTCCTCATGTGGGCTGAGCCATAGTTGTAATTGACATTTGGAAAGTATGCACCAGATTCTGGCACTAGGGTCCAAGGTCTGCCCCACAGAGCTCCCAGGGCTGGTATAAGATCAGTCAGGAACAGGTGCCTGGACATGTGGTTCCACTATGAGTCCAATAGCTTCCATGACCCTTTAGCCAGGGCTCCTCAACTTAGTGCTGGTGGCTTCTGGAAGATCTTTTGGCACATCCAGAGGCCAGTGAGTCTGGGTCCTGACCCCATTAACTGAGTACTCCTTGCCTGCTGTAGGAGGCCCCAGGTAGTCAGGGAAGAGCCTGGGGAAAGCTGGAAGTTGATTTGCCTTCAACAAAGAGTGCCTTATCTCCTATCCCTCATCCTACATCCTCGCCCCCTTGCCGACCCGGAATCCGCCCTCAGGCATCCAAACGCCGGAGTTACTCCGTTCCAGCCTTTATTCTCATTCTGGAATCTGACACTGCCCGGCCACATGTCCTTGGACTACTCCCTTATCTTCTATGTCTCAATTTCCCCTTTCGGAAAAATAGGTGTAATTATCATACCTACCTTACACTGTTGATATGGGATTTAAAGGAGCTCGCACTTGTAACTTGTATAGTATTTAGCATAGAACCTGTACATGATGGCTCAATACAATTTTTCTTTTTTTTAAATTTGAGACAGAATCTCATTCTGTCACCCAGGCTAGAGTGCAGTGGTATGAACTCGGCTCACTGCAACCACTGCTTCCTGGGTTCAAGCGAGCACGTTCAGTTAATTTTTGTATTTTTAGTAGAGATGAGGTTTCATCATGTTGGCCAGGCTGGTCTCGAACTCCCGACGTCAAGTGATCCGCCTGCCTCAGCCTCCCAAAGTGCTGGAATTACAGGCATGAGCCACCATGCCCAGCCAGGTCAATAAATATTAACTGTTATTAGTACTCCCTCCTAGGTGTGCCCCTCCACCTTCCTGTGGTCTCTACTGCAGGCCAAGCTCCCCCATAACCTCCTCCAAGAAGGCTTCCCCAATTCTGTCCTGAGAGATGAAGCCCTTTAAAGACCCTAAAGGTTTTTGTTTTTACCCTCTTTCTCTTGGCATTTGTTACTTGGGCCTGAATTCTCTCCTTTGCTGATTTGCAGGCTTCTTTGGGCAGAAACAATGTCTTTTTCGCTGTGTAGGCTGCCCTGCACCAAGCAGGTTCCCCCTCTTCATCTTCTGGGTCTTTGATCTTGAGGCCACGTGGAGATTACAGGTACTGCATTGGGGTCAGGAGACCCAGAACGCGATGGAAAGCTCCATAGATCGTCAGGTTGGGCTTGTCTCTTTTCCTGGGCTCCAGGTTCTCCAGCAGTATAATGCAAGGACACTGGACGAGATGACTTCCTAAGTTCTTCCAGGCTTGACAATTTTCTTTTCTTTCTTTTCTTTTCTTACTTTTTTTTTTTTTTTTTTTTTGAGACATGGCCTCACTCTGTCACCCAGGCTGGAGTGCAATGGCACAATCTCAGCTCAGTGCAACTTCTGCCTCCCAGGCTCAAGTGATCCTCCCACCTCAGCCTCCCAAGTAGCTGGAACTACAAGTGCATGCCAGCATGTCCAGCTAATTTTTTGTGTTTTTGGTAGAGACAGGGTTTCACCATGTTGCCAGGCTGGTCTCAAACTCCTGAGCTCTGATGATCCACCCACCTCGGCCTCCCAAATTGCTTGGATTACAGGTGGGAGCCACTGCACTGGGCCGACAATTTTCTTCTTTCTTTTTCTTTTTCTTTCTTTCTTTCCTTCCTTCCTTCCTTCCTTCCTTCTTTCCTTCCTTCCTTCCTGCCTTCCTTCCTTCTTTCCTTCCTTCCTTCCTTCTTTCCTTCCTTCCTTCCTTCCTTCCTTCCTTCCTTCTCTCTCTCTCTTTCTTTCTTTTCTTTCTTTCTTTCCATCCAGGGAAGGCTACTATCACTTTTGGGGGATGCTGAAGAGGGAATCTATACAGATTCTGAAGCCTTTGTCATGTCACATGTTGGGTTCTGTTGTCTCCTGTTCCTAGCAGTGTGTTTAGCAGTAACATTCTCTCTCTCTCTCTTTTTTTGAGATAGAGTCTAGCTCTGTTGCCCAGGCTGGAGTTCAATGGCGGATCTCAGCTCACCACAACCTCCACCTCCCAGGTTCAAGTGATTCTCTTGCCTCAGCCTCCCAAGTAGTTGGGATAACAGGCATGTGCCACCACGCCTGGCTAATTTTGTATTTTTAGTAGAGATGGGGTTTTTCCATGTTAGGCTGGTCTTGAACTCCAGACCTCAGGTGATCCACCTGCCTTGGCCTCCCAAAGTGCTGGGATTATAGGAATGAGCCATTGTGCTGGGTCAATTAATCTGCTAACTTATTTTTACTAATGGTAGTCCTTAGTTCTCAGGCTTCATTGCATAAGCACACCTTAAAGAATACAAGCACCCGCTAGGCATGCTGGCTCACGCCTGTAGTCCCAGCACTTTGGGAGGCTAAGGCGGGTGGATCACGAGGTCAGGAGTTCAAGACCAGCCTGGCTAAGATGGTGAAACCCCATCTCTGCTAAAAATACAAAAATTAGCTAGGCAAGGTGGTGGGCGCCTGTAGTCCCAGCTGCTCGGGAGGCTGAGGCAGAGAATTGCTTGAACCCGGGAGGTGGAGGTTGCAGTGAGCAGAGATTGTGCCACTGCACTCCAGCATGGGCCACAGAGTGAGACTCTATCTCAAAAAAAAAAAAAATACAAGCCCCCTAGAGAAAACATTTCTAGATCAGTGCCTTCCATCATTTGACCTGGAATCCCTCTCTGTCACCTTGCCCTTTCCACCTACTCCTCTATGTACTCTTTGTTTTTTGTTTTTGTGTGTGTGTATGAGATGGAGTTTTGCTCTTGTTGCCCAGGGTTTAGGGCAGTGGTACAATATTGGCTCATTTCAACCTCTGCCTTTCGGGTTCAAGCGATTCTGCTGCCTCAGCCTCTGAGTAGCTGGGATTACAGGCGTGTGCCACCATGCAAAGCTAATTTTGTTTTTTTAGTAGAGATGGGGTTTCTCCATGTTGGCCAGGCTGGTCTCAAAATCCCGACCTAAGGTGATCTGCCTGCCTCCCAAAGTGCTGGGATTACCGGTGTAAGCCACCATGCCCGACCCATACTCTCTTTTAAACCCAGACCTCCACAGCCATCCAAAGGTAGGATACAAGTTTTGCTCCATTGAGAAAGGTGATGGTCACACCTTTTCTTAAAAACAAACTGATAACAATATGACTAATTAAAACCAGTCCATGCCAGGCACCAGGAAAAGAGCCTCACATGAATAATTAGCTGATCATATCCTCTTTAATTAATTAATTAATTAATTTTTTTGACGGAGTCTTGCAGTGTTGTCCAGGCTGGAGTGCAGTGGTACAATCTCTGCTCACTGCAGCCTCCGCCTCTCAGTTCCAGTGATTCTCCTGCCTCAGCTTCCCGGGTAGCTGGGATTACAGGCATGCACCACCATGCCCAGCTAATTTTTGTATTTTTAGTAGAGACGGGGTTTCGCCATGTTGGCCAGGCTGGTCTCGAACTCCTGACTTCAGGCAATCTGCCCCCCTCGGCCTCTCAAAGTGCTGGGATTACAGGTGTGAGCCACTGTACCTGGCCGGTCAAATCCTCCTTGATATGTTCTGCAATAACTGTTGCTATTATCCCCATTTCTCAGATGGGAGAATTGAGACCAAAACCATAAAGAAACTTGCTTGAGATTACGATGCTGTTAGTAAGTGGTTAAGTGGCTGTTAGTAAGTGGTTAAGTCAAGATTTAAATGAACCATTCTGAATCCAGGTTCCCCAAGATTAACAACTGGGCTTTATCTCCTCCATTGACGACAGAAGGAGGCTTACAGATTTGGGAAAGGCCGCTAGAAGAGGTGATTATAGGAAAACAGAGAAAAGAGTGAGGCTATCAGCGTCTCACCTCTCCAAAGTGCCTGTTGTAATTCAGGCATTCACTTTTTCTCCCACAGGGTTGCATCAACTGAGCCTTCTACTGTTCCACACCTCCAGTCCCGTCACTCTGGGGTCAATCTACTATGCTGGAGTCCTTCCGCTACGCTAGAGGAGATCCTTCTGATACCAAATCTCACCATCCAACTAGTATATTATTGAAATACACAGGAACAAGCAGAAGTATACATTATTCAAGAAATGGGGCTAGAATGATTGCCTACCATTCAGGAAAAAAAAAAAAAGTTATGTGCACACACACATACAATTGGAATCCTACCTCAGACCCTGTGCAAAATAAACTCTAGGTGATTTACATACTTAAAAATAAATGAGGCCAGACGTGGTGGCTCACGCCTGTAATCCCAGCACTTTGGGAGGCCAAGGCTGGAGGATTGCTTGAGTCCAGGAGTTACAGACCAGCATGGGCAACACGGTGAAACCTCGTCTCTACAAAAAATACAGAAAAACCAGCCGGGGGTGATGGCCTGCGCCTGTAATCTCAGCTACTTGGGAGATTGAGGTGGGAGCATTACCTGAGCCCGGAAGGCTGAAGCTGCAGTGAGCCGAGATGGCGCCATTGCACTCAACCGTGGGCAACCAGAGCGAGACCCTGTCTCAACAACAAAGAAAAATAAAACCATATAGGAAAAGTTGTGCTTTTTCCGGTTGTGGCGCTGCGCGGTGGGGAGCTCTAATCTACCTAGCCAGACCATCCAAGAGCCGGCTGCAGTCTGTGCAGGTCTTCAGACGCAAGAAGAAAGCCACAGTTGTGGTGCACGGCAAACGCCCTAATGGCCTGGACGAGGTGAACTGGCGGCCCTGGAGATGATAGAGCCAGGCACGCTGCAATACAAGCTGCTAGAACCCGTGCTGCTTCTGGGCAAGGGGCGATTTGTTGGTGTGTACATTTATGAAGGGTGATGGGGGACGGTCATGTGGGTCCTATTTGTACTATCTGTCAGTTCATCTCCAAAGCCCTTGTGGCCTGTTGCCAGAAATATGTGGGCGGGTGAGGGCTCACGCCTGTAATCCCAGTACTTTGGGAGACCGATGCGGGCAGATTGCTTGAGCCTAGGAGTTTGAGGTCAGCCTGGGGAACAGGGCAAAACCCCCTCCCTCTACAAAAAAAATGCAAAAATTAGCTGGCCGTGGTGGCGCGCGATAGTGGTACCAGCTACTCGGGAGGCTGAGATGGGAGGATCCTTGAGCCCAGGAGGCAGAGCTTGTAGTGAGCTGAGATCATGCCACTGCTCTCCAGCCTGGATGACAGAGCCAAATCTTATCTCAAAAAAAGAAAAGAAAACCTTATCTCAAAAAGAAAAGAAAAATAGAAAAGAAATATGTAGATAAGGCTTCCAAGGAGATCAAAGACATCCTCATCCAGTATGACATGTATCCTTCTGGCAGCTGACACTGGTTGCTGCAAGTCCAAAGTTTGGAGGCTCTAGTGCCTATATTTGCTACGATAAATCCTGCCGATAAGCCCATCAAGAGGATCAGAATTCACTTGTGTAATAAGCAACGTTTGAGGGATTTTAAAGTTTCAAAAAAAACAAAAACAAAAACAAGAAAGGAAAGTGTTTTGCAAAAATACCAGTTATAACAGATTGGCAGGCATTACTATACAAACAGTTAAAGGCCAGGCACGGTGGCTCACACCTGTAATCCCAACACTTTGAGAGGTTGAGGCGGGTGGATCACCTGAGGTCAGGAGTTCGAGACCAGCCTGGCCAACATGGTGAAACCCCATCTCTACTAAAAATGCAAAAAATAAAAAATTAGCCAGGCGTGGTGATGTGCGCCTGTAATCCCAGCTACTGGGGAGCCTGAGCAGGAGAATCACTTGAACCTGGGAGGCAGAGGTTGCAGTGAGCTGAGATCGCGCCATTACACGCCAGGCTAGGTGACAGAGAGACTCCGTCTCAAAAATAAAAATAAAAATAAACAATTAAAATTCACATGTCTAAAAAAAGAAAGCCCACCACAAGTAAAGTTAAACCAAATACTGGAAAAATATTTGTGATGTAACAGAAGAAAATTTAATATGTTTGCTATATAGAGCATTCTTGCAAAATCACAAGGAAAACATAATGGCAAAGTGGACAAAATAGGTGAAACCAATTAAAGAGATAAAAATGACCTACAAATACATTTTAAAAATTTAGTCTTGGCTAGGTGCGGTGACTCATGCCTGTAATCCCAGCACTTTGGGAGGCCGAGGTGGGCAGATCACGAGGTCAAGAGATCAAGACCATCCTGACTAACATGGTGACACCCCATCTCTACTAAGAACACAAAAATTAGCTGGGCATGGTGGCGTGCACCTCTAGTCCCAGTTACTGGGGAAGCTGAGGCAGGAGAATCGCTTGAACCCAGGAGGTGGAGGTTGCAGGTAGCCAAGATGGTGTCACTGCACTCCAGCCTGGCGACAGAGTGAGACTCCGAACTCAAAAAAAAAAAGTTCCGTCTCATTAGTCATCAAAGAGATAAGTAAAGCAAGATACATTTTTCACCAATCACGTTGACAAATGGTGCTAACATATACCTCTGGTGGTAAGCTGATCCCTTTGAGGAAGACATTTTTCTTCTCCTCCACCGCCAATCCCCGGCCTTTTTTAAAAAATAGAGACAGGGCCTCCCCATGTTGTTGCCGAGGCTCGTCCTGAGCTCCTGGACTCAAGTGATCCTCCCACTTTGGCCTCCCAAACTGCTGGGGTTACATGGCGCCCCGCTAGGAGGACAATTTTGGAACCTGAACCTGTAGAAAAACTAAAAATGAGTGTCATCCTGAATACTAGGAATTTATTTTGAGGATAAATTTAATAGTCAGGAGCTTCGAGTCTTTGGATGAGATAAGAACCACACGTTGTTTGTAGCCTGTGCCTGCTTATTTTTCCAGGAGTTCGGGAGCCCAGCCTGGTGAGAAATGAGTCTTGCTCCCAGTGATGACCATGAATTTTGCAAAGGGTCAAGCAGAGCATATCGCTCAGAGAGTGTTTGATGACACCTGGGTAAATGAATAGAAACAATAAAAGAAATAAATAGAGGTTTCTATTGGGAGAGCAAGGACATGCCTGCCCATAGCTTGAGGTACACTTGCTTGGTAGTAATAACTATGGAGCTTCCTAGCCACTATCCTCCTGCCCCAGCCAATTCCCCTGGGAGCTGGGGAGAGATGAAAATTTGGGTAGATCCTGTTAATTTGCTTTCCAGACTTCAGTCAATCCAGCTTAGAAGAAATCCAGTGGACAGACCAATATTTATTCCCCCAAGCAGCAAATGAGAGCATGAGTTACCTTACATTCTCACCAACACTGAGTACTACCTGACTGAGTATTTCATTTTGTCCAACTGTTGAATGTGCAGGTATCTCCTGGTAGTTTTCATTAGCATTTCCCTCATGCACCTTTTCATATGTTTATTGGTCATTTGAATATGTGTGTGTGTAAAGTGCTCATTCACTGTTCTCTTCCTTCTTTTTCTTTTTTGCCCATTTTTTTCTATTGGGTTGTCTATCTTTTTTGTTTTGTTTTGTTTTGTTTTGTTTTTGAGATGGAGTCTCACTGTGTCGCCAGGCTGGAGTGCAGTGGCGCGACCTCTGCTCACTGCAACCTGTGCCTCCTGTGTTCAAGTGATTCTCCTGCCTCAGCCTCCCCAGCAGCTGGGACTACAGGTGCATGCTACCACACCCAACTAATTTTTGTATTTTTTTTTAGTAGAGACGGGGTTTCACCATGTTGACCAGGATGTTCTTGATTTCTTGACCTCATGATCCGCCCACCTCGGCCTCCCAAAGTGCTGGAATTACAAATGTGAGCCACAATGCCCGGCTGGGTTGTCTATCTTTTTGTAATTGATAGGTAGGAGGACTTCATATCATCTGTCTGTAAGTCATTTGCTGGATATACTTTTGCAAATATCTTTTTTCAGTCTGTGCTTTGCCCTTCCTTCCTTCCTTCCTTCCTTTCTTTCGTCTGTCTTGTCTTCTT
>NW_012108252.1:2962499-2975921 GCF_000951045.1 Mandrillus leucophaeus
CTCGCCCGGCTAATTTTTTTTTATATTTTAGTAGAGACGGGGTTTCACCGTGTTAGCCAGGATGGTCTCGATCTCCTGAACTCGTGATCCGCCCGTCTCGGCCTCCCAAAGTGCTGGGATTACAGGCTTGAGCCACCGCGCCCGGCCTGTCTTCTTTTTTTTTGTTGTTTCAGAGTTTCACTCTTGTTGCCCAGGCTGGAGTATAATGGTGTGAACTCAGCTCATTGCAACCTCTGCCTCCCAGGTTCAAGCAATTCTCCTGCCTCAGCCTCTCAAGTAGCTGGGATTACAGGCGTGCACCACCGTGCCCGGCTATTTTTGTATTTTTAGTAGAGATGGGGTTTCACCATGTTGGTCAGGCTGGTCTTGAACTCCTGACCTCAGGTGATCCGCCTGCCTCAGCCTCCCAAAGTGCTGAGATTACAGGCGTGAGCCACCGTGCCCGGTTGTTTTCAATTTCTTAGTGGTATCCTTTGATGAACAGTTCTCATTTCTAAAGTAGTTAAATTTATCAATTTTTCTATTTATAGTTAGTACTTTTTATGTTCTGTTTAATGCACGTATTTACAAAGCCTTATTGTTTTACTTTTAAACATTCTGACATTTAGATCTATAACCCATGTGGAATTGATTTTAATGTGTGGTTAAGGTTTTTTTTTTTTTTTTTTTAAATTTGTTTATCCAATCGATCTGGCTCCATTTATTGAAAACATCGTCCTTTCTTGTCTGCATTGCAATGTCATCTATATCGTAAATCAGGTAGCTTATAATTGTGAATCTGTTTTTGGATTCTCTCTTCCAGTCCTTTGGCTTATTTGTGCCAACACCACACTGTCATAATTACTGTAGTTTTATAATACATAGTAGTGTAAGGCTTGCAGCCTTGTTCTTCAAGATTGTCTGGACATTGTTTGGTCCTTTCTATTTTCATATACATTTTAGAATCAGCTTGTCAACTTCCACAATCACCCTTAAACCCATTTGGCAGTATCCACTAAAGCTGAACAATTGTACTCTTAAGTAAATACCAAACAGAAAGAAATATACAAAGAATATTCATAGCAACTCTATTCATAAAAGCCTCAAATTAGAAACAACCCCAATGTCCATCCACAGTAGAATGAATACATAAATAACTGGTGTATGCCAGGCACGGTGGCTCACGCCTGTAATCCCAGCACTTTGGGAGACCGAGGTGGGCGGACCATCCGAGGTCAGGAGTTCGAGACTAGCCTGGCCAACATGGTGAAACCCCATCTCTACTAAAAATACAAAAATTAGCTGGGCATGGTGGTGTGCACCTGTAATTCCAGCTACTCCAGAGGGTGAGGCAGGAGGATCGCTTGAACCCGGGAGTCAGAGGTTGTAGTGAGCAGAGATCACGCCACTGCACTCTAGTCTGGGCGACCAAGCAAGACTTTGTCTCAAAACAAAACCAAACCATGGCTAAAGCTGGCCAACATAATGTTTAATGCAGTAAACCCAAACCAAGAGAGTTCGTGTTGTAATTTCATTTATAACAAGTTCAAAAACTAGTAAAGCTACTCTATGGCATTACAGGTTAGGAAAGTCATGACATTTGAGGATGGTGGGCTATGGTGCAGGGCTTCTGGGGTGCTGGATGTATATTCTTTTTCACTTTGTGAGGATTCAAACATGAGTGTGTACCTTTCTGCAGGCATCTTATACTTCAATACAAAGTTAACTTAAAAATTAATTCAATGTGACAACGTACATTGAAGGCTTCACATATGCAGGGAATCTCATCCTGCACTGGTGTGGGACCCAGATATCAGGGTAAGTAAGAATACAATGTGGCTACTGCCCTGGGGTAAGTTCAGGGATGGAAGGTAGGGAATGGGGGATGGATAAAGGATGGAGAGTCAAGCCTGTAACATTTTGCAAAACATAGTGGGTGCCAAAGGACCACTGAATTTGCCTTGCCTGGGGGTTGGAGAAGTTATGTTAGTTATTGAGTGCTAAGTAGGATTTCAACTACTGTAGTCAAAGAGCTGTTAGTGTTCTTTAGGCTAGAAAATAGAAACATATGAAACTAATGTGCTAAATTGTATTTTAAATGTGAAACAAGATTTAAGCTTAATTTAAGCCCGGACTAATTTCCTTAGAACACTGGGATAGTGGGTGTATTGTAATCTGGATGTTCAATTTAAAAATCTCTAAAACCTCTAATATAAGAAAACTTGATATATTGATCCCTTCATCATCTATTCCTGGGTAAACTGAACACATTACTAACCAACGTCATTGGTTGAACGTGGCCTCAGCAAAGAAGTAGTGAAATGAAGTTATATTTGTTAAAACAGCAATAAAAAAAAAAAAAAAAAACAAAAAAAAAACCCCAAAACCCAAGATTCCCTGGATAGTAAGGTATTACCAATGTAGCCCACAAGAGAGGTATATTCATAGGTAAGGTGCGGGGCAGGGGAAAATGGTGGATTCTATGAAGCAACCAAGGAGGGGGAGTTGGAATTTTCTGTCTAATTGTTGGCAATCTGGGGAAATCCTAAAGGACCAAATGTTCTGGAAGAAATTTTGTGCAATAAGAATGTCCCCAAACTGGCCAGGCATGGTGGCTCATGCCTGTCATCCCAGTTACTTGAGAAGCTGAGGCAGAAGAATCGCTTGAACCTGGGGGGCAGAGGTTGCAGTGAGCTGAGATAGCTCAACTGCACTCCAGCCTGGGCGACAGAGCAAGACTCCGTGTCAAAAAAGAAAAAAAGAATGTCCCCAAATTAGACCTTCAGTTTAATTCAGGCCTTCTGAGACTCCCCAGCCCCCCTCCAGGAAAGGTAATTTGATTACTTAGAAATGTAAACCAACTCCATTCCACCACCTGTAGGTCAGAGCCAGAGACACACTTATACAATGTGAACGGAACTGCTATTTCAAAGTCACTTCGTTGCAAAGCATCCCAACCTGGAAAAAGTGTGCAATGGTGGGGACTCTAGAGACAGACAGATAAGGGCTCCAATTCTACCTTGGCCATTTACCCGTTCTATGACCTTGGAATGCCATACCAAAACCTCTCCATGCCTCAGTTTCCTTTTCTGAAAAATGAGGACAATCATATACACCTTAAACAACAGACACCTTGTAAGAATGAACTTAAAAAAAAAAAAAAAAGAATGAACTTAACTGTATTTAAATCACTTAGCACAAAATCTGGCACATAACAGACCTTCACTCAATAATCATAATATTATTTTTGCAATGCTTTCTGGCTGATGTCATGCTGGACAATAAATGCAGTGTTGAGCATCTCCTTTTCTAGGTCACTGTGTCCACAGTTAGAGGAGGAGCCAAATGGCATGTTCACTTGGAGCCAGGCTCAGTCCTCAGGCAAACAATGGGAAATAGGCAATTAGGCAAGGAGTAGTGCCAACCTATTGATTGGTCTGTCTCTGCTTAAGAGCCCTGAAAACTCGATATGGTATGTTTTGAGCATTTTTTCTTCTTCTTTTTTTTTTTTTCCCCCCAGAATAACTCACAGTGAAAAATACATTTTGTGCTGATGTCAGTAATATGTGTTTATGGATAAAACAAGCATTTCACAAGACAATGCATATTAACTGTAATGCACCCTGGCATTTTGTATTCTAAACTATTCTATTTCTCTGTTTAAAAAAAAAATGGTTGCAGGCTGGGCACGGTGGTTCACGCCTGTAATCCCAGTACTTTGGGAGGCCAAGATAGGTGGATCACCTGAGGTTAGGAGTTCAAGACCTGTCTGGCCAAAATGGTGAAACCCCGTCTCTACAAAAGTACAAAAATTAGATGGGCATGATGGTGGATGCCTGTAATCCCAGCTACTTGGGAGGCTGAGGCAGGAAAATCACTTGAACCTGGGAGATGGAGGTTGCAGTGAGCTGAGATTGTGCCATTACGCTCCAGCCTAGGCAACAGAGCAAGACTCCATCTCAAAAAAAAAAAGGTTGCAACCCACTAGACTGATTTTATTTTAGTTTAGTTTAGTTTAGTTTTTTTGAGAGTGAGTCTCACTCTGTTGCCCAGGCTGGAGTGCAGTGGCATGATCTCTGCTCACTGCAACCTCCACCTCCCTGGTTCAAGTGATTCTTGTGCCTCAGCCTCCCAAGTAGCTGGGATTAGAGGTACGCGCCACCACACCCAGTTAATTTTTGTATTTTTAGTAGAGGCGGGGTTTCACCATGTTGGCCAGGCTGGTCTCAAACTCCTGACCTCAGGAGGTCCACCCACCTCAGCCTTCCAAAGTGCTGTGATTACAGGCATGAGCCACCACGCCTGGCCAACTGATTTTATTATTTATGAATGGATCAAAATTTGCAGTTTGAAAGACACTGCTCTCATCCAGTTCCTCAGATGGCAGATGAGGAAACTGAGGCACAGAGGGGGAAAGAGTTGCTTAAGTTAAATGGTGGGTGGCACAGGACTGAGCCGAGACGTGTGGTCCCCACTGCTCTAGCTTTTCCACAAACTACTGCATGGAGGTGAACCTCCAGGTTCTGCTGTGTAAACAGCAGCACTTCTAACATGATAGGTTAGAAGGGACTTTTTTTTTTTTTTTTAATTGTAAAAGAGTCCACAAAAGCTCATAGGCACACAACCTCTTCAACAGCAAGCTCATTGCTAAAAGGAGACACTTGGCCAGGCACAGTGGCTCAGGTCTGTAATTCCAGCACTTTGGGAGGCCAACGATGGAGGATCCTTTGAGCCTAGCAGTTCAAGACCAGCCTGAGCAACATAGTGTCAAGGACTCCCTGTCTCTACAAAAATAAAATAAAAATAAAAATAAATAAAACGAAGCACTAGGGTATTTTCCCTTGGAGTTTAGCGCTTCACCTTCACCTGCCAGTGTAAGCAAAAGTTTCATTTCTTTCCTAGCAGCCTCTAGAACAACCCAAGATGTGGTCAGAACTACTTGTTCCTCTTGAAGAACTAAGTGGTTCAAGATCTTGTCCTCCTTTCTGCAAACAGCAAGGCAGTTTGCCCATCTGCCCCAGGCCTGCCGCTGTTTGCAATGCTGAGAAAAACATGTCAGACATGAAGGAGCCGTCTTGACTGTGAGAGCAGGGGGAGCTGGTAAGATGAGCTCATGGGCAGTTTTTGTTGTGGATTTCACTTTTCACAGGTTGCACTTTCACCTTGACAGAAAGGGAAGGCCAAAGTCTCCTTAGAGTTCACTTTAGATGGGGCTTCTGACTCTTCGCTCCATGCTCCTGGAGAGTTTATTGCTGGTACTTTATTACTCTTTTCCGATTCTGCTTTTTATTCATGATTCCCATTCTAGTCATATCTACCCTATGAGGAATATACTCTGAATCTTGTTCATCTTGCTGTGGGGCTCCGCCCAGTAAGTGTGGGTTAAATCAAAGTGAGCTATGAGAGTTCCCAAGAATTTGATTGCCTTAAGCTAAATTTTGTCTTTTGGTTTTTTATTTAGAAAGGACGTGGACCATTGCCCTTATATCTGCTGCCACTCTAAAGCCCACACATCCGATCTAAGTGGCTTCTAGGCCAAGCATGGTGGCTCATGCCTGTAATCCCAGCACTTTGGGAGGGTGAGGCAGGTGGATAACTTGAGGTCAGGAGTTTGAGACCAGCCTGGCCAACACAGTGAGACTCTGACTCAAAAATAAATAAATAAATAAATAAATAAATAAATAAATAAATAAATAAATAAAACAATAAAAGTGTAATTTATAAATTAGTCACAGTAAGAGACTAATTTAAAGGAAGCACTGTACAGCTTATCTTTGGCATATTTAGACTGTCAGCATCACCACTCTTGCTCTTTGGGACGTTGTTAAGTAAATTAAACATGACTTGAACACAAGCACTGAGTTACCATGGCAGTCTAATGGATCATGCAGACAGCTACTAAGTGGCTAATGGGTGTGTACCTGTGTCAATGCAGTGGACAAAGGAATGATTCATGTCCTGGGCTGGACAGAGTGGGATAGTGAGAGATTTCATCACACTACTCAGAATTGTGTGCAATTTAAAACATGAATTAGTTCCAGAATGTTTCTTTTTGTTCTTTAAAAAAAGTAAATATTTATTTATTGTTTGTTTGTTTGTTTGTTTTTAAAGATGAGGTCTTGCTATATTGCATAGGCTGGTCTGAAACTCCTGGGCTCAAATGATCCTCTTGCCTCAGCCTTCCAAAGTGCTGGTATCACAGGCATGAGCCATTGTGACTGGCCTTTGAATATTTCTTCTCCATTTTTTTTTTTTGTTGTTGTTATTTAGCTTTGATTTCATCATCATAAACTTAACTCTGCAATCCAGCTAGACATGGAAGGCAATAAGGACGATATGGAACCCAGGAACTGCAGTGAGAACACAAAGATCATAGGATACTGTGAGCTAATGAGGTGGAGGGGTGCTCTCCTGAGATACAGAAGGAGTGGTCTGTTGGTTAAGATAAAACACAAGTCAAATTTATTAGCCAGCAATGGGGGATCTTCTTGCTAGTCTTGCTATTCCTGAACTAAGAGTGCTCCATGGCTTCCATGATATTTATGCTGTCTTTCACCTCGTCAGAGACCACGTTTGCCATCCGACCACTCAGTCTTGGTGGTGCACATGAAAAACTGGAAGTCCTTTGTGTTGGGTCCAGCATTTGCCATGGACAAGATGCCAGGACCTTTGTGCTTCAGGATGAGGTTCTCATCATCAAATTTCTCCCCATAGATGAATTTGCCACCAGTGCCATTATGGCATGTGAAGTCACCACCCTAACTCATAAACTGTAGAATAATTCTATGAATTCAGGAACCGTTATAAGCAAATCCTTTCTCTCCAGTGTTGACAGCATGAAAATTTTCTGCTGTCTTCAGAATTTTGTCGGCAAACAGCCTGAAGGAGACGCAGCCCATGGACCACGATGTCAAAGAACATGGTGGGGTTGACTATAGCTGGTGGCAAGAGGCTCTGGATGGCACTGATGTCTCCAAAGCTGGAATACTTCATTTAGTTTATTCAGACCTCCGCTGACCTCTGGTAGCTGAAACTGAAGAAGGCAAAGCCTCCAATAAGGGGGAGCTACTGTATTCTAGAGAAAGCAAACACATAAACAAATGGGTAAACAGCAAAATGTAAGCAAATGAGATAATGTGTGACAGTGTATAAGTACTATAAAGAAAATAAAAAGGATAATGAGATGGAATGCCAAGGTGTTTTAGACGTAGATAACATTGAGCAGAGACCTGAGTTGCAAGCACAGAAGTAGCTGGCAGAGCATGGCGGGCAGTGTTGATAGGAGCCGGGAGAGCTGGACACCAGAATGCTTGCTGGCTCAGGAGGCTGAGGGGAAGGCAACTGGAAGGCAACAGGTAACAGTTCAGTCCTACCTTGAGTATCTTCTATATTCATGGAACTACTTGTAGGCCTCAGTGAGGTTCATAGGTTTTATTTATTTACTTTTTTGGGATGGAGTTTCACTCTTGCTGCTCAGGCTGGAGTGCAGTGGTGCAGTCTCGGCTCACTGCAACCTCCGCCTCCCATGTTTAAGTGATTCTCTTGCCTCAGCCTCCCGAGTAGCTGGGATTACAGGCATCCGCCACCATGCCTGGCTAATTTTGTATTTTTAGTAGAGACAGGGTTTCTCCATGTTGGTCAGGCTGGTCTCGAACAACTGACCTCAGGTGATCCGCCTGCCTCAGCTTCCCAAAGTGCTGGGATTACAGGCGTGAGCCAGCGTGCCTGGCCCATAGGTTTTATTTCAAGTGCAATGGGAATGTATCACTTTAATATTATCTTTCTGACTTCTCTTCCTGCAAGCTACACATTTCTGTCTCTATCTTTCAAAGACTTCCCCACTTAAGGCATTTTCAGAGCCAACTGCTAGTACTACATTTCAGGGCAAGTCTTGTATTTTATTTTTAAATTAAAACAAAACAAAACAAAGCTATATCCTTCGTGCAAACAACATTGTGACAAGAGATAGAGGAAAAGCAATCACTTCCCTATCTCTCCACCGTAAGTAGCAATACCAACTCTCATCTTCCATATGATGTTCCAGTTCTTGCAAATATGTGTAATTTTAAAATATTTCCTTAGGTGAAAACAAGCCAGGGAACAGAGCAAAACAGAACTAAATTACCAGTTAATACATTCACTCCCTTTTTCCTCCTCCAGCCTACCCAAAGTACAACTAACATTGTACTGAGCCGGCATTGTGCAAATTGTTTTAAGTGCATTATCTCAAATAATCAACATAACAACCTTGTGAGGTATGTGCTATTATTATTCTCATTTTACAGAAGATACGCCGGAGGCTTAAAAAGATTAAATAAATTGCCTAGGATTATGTAAATTGTCACTGGCAGTAGGCAGGACTCAAATCTAAAATACCAAAGCTGTTGTGCTCTAGACCCTGATCTAAGACCCTCTCTCTGTGGCTGCTTTAGTTACTGGAAGGCCCCACCCACCCCGGTTCTTTTTAAACAGAAACTCCTGCCATTGCCTAGTAGGGCCAAAAAATGGACTATCATCGGGTTTTTCATATTTATCTCACAAACTTACTGTAAATAATGTCTATCATTCGCATGCATACAGCTTTGTAAACAGATACTGTTTACCAAATTCTTTCAAATGTATTACCTCACTTAATGCTGACACGATAACCACTAAAGGAGGGCTCTCTTAGTGTCCCTAGTTGAACTGATGAAGAGGACAGGAAACTGAAGTGACCAGTTCAAGGTCAGTCAGTTAGACTGCAGGGGTCTTCTGCTGCCAGGCCGGGGACATGAGGGTTGGGTTGGGTGGCTCGTATTATCAGTAGATGACTAGCATTTTTATTCTTTTTTTTTTTTCTTTTGAGATGGAGTCTCTCTCTGTCGCCCAGGCTGGAGAGCAGTGGTGGGATCTCGGGGTCACTGCAACCTCTGCCTCCCAGGTTCAAGCAGTTCTCCTGCCTCAGCCTCCAGAGTAGCTGGGATTACAAGGAGCGCACCACCATACCTGGCTTATTTTTATATTTTTAGTAGAGACGTGGTTCCTCCTCTGTTTCTCTTTTTTTTTCCTTTTCTGTCAGTGCTTCTTGCTGTGGCTGATATTACCAAGACAGAGGAAGAACCAATGTCCTCAGTTTGCTTCTTCCTAAAGAGTTTATACTATTGAGTGCCCCAAGACTTGCTTGCCCCTTGGAAGCCATTTGCCATTTCCTATATCACTGTCTTCCCAAGAATCCTGTGAAGTAATGCAGGCATCCTACGTCCAAAGTGACCAGCTGGGTCAAGGCAAAGTTGAGCTGCTTAATTGGAAGTTCCAGTTTTTCTTTTATCACAGATCATCCCTGATACCAGCCAAAAGCAACTGTGCTGCCCATTTGAGCAAGGGCAGTGAAGCTCACAAAAGGCTCATGAAGTTTACAGCACACAAAGGGCTTTCACATCTCTTACCTTAACAATCCCTAGCAGGCAAGGCCATCCTGTTATTTGTGACTGAGGCTGGAGCGCAATGGCATGATCTTGCCTCACTGCAACCTCTGCCTCCCGGGTTCAAGCGATTCCCCAGACTCAGCCTCCCAAGTAGCTGGGACTACAGAAGCCCACCACTTTGCCTGGCTAATTTTTGTATTTTTAGTAGAGATGGGATATCACCATGTTGGTCAGGCTGGTCTCGAACTCCTGACCTCAGGTCATCTGCCTGCCTTGGCCTTCCAAATTGCTCAGATTACAAATATGAGCCACTCTGCCGGCTCCATCCTGTTATTTGTATCAACTATTTAGTATAAATGAGGAAACTGAGTTCTAGAGACTACACAGAGTTAGTAAGCGACACGGTAAGAATGACAGTCTGGTTTTGTTCAAGTTGAATCCAAGTTTAGTCCATGCTTTTTCCAGTACACCATGCCTTTACTCCCCTCCCTGACAAAAAAATAGATATGAAACATTCAGCAACCCTGAAATTGTTGATTTACTGTGGTGCTCCCTCCTAGGATAATGCACCTTATAGATCTGTTTTCCAGGTACCATTTGAGCATCTGGCAAATGGGAGGATCTTTCCTCATGGCAGCTGGAAACCAGCAAGTAAAACATTTACCAGGTTATTGACATAATGAGTCTGGGTGTTTGTTTAGGTATCAAGCAGTTATTTATTGCTTTTTAACACTTTTTGAAATGAAAATAAATGTGAGAATAAGCCCCTAAATTGTCCTAATAAAATATCAAGACTAATCAATACTTGAGTATGATAGATTTATAATCCTGGGAGGGACTGCAGAGGGGAGCCATTAGTTCCGTCTGACTGCATAATGGGGTTGGAGGCTTACAGGATGGGAAGGTTTTTAGGAGGCCTCTGAGGAGGAACCGGAGGAGGGGCTAGAGCAGGAGTTAGTCAGTAGGTGAAGAATCAGGAACTTCTCACTGGTGGTCTCATGTCAGTTACAGGACACCTTGTTGACACCCAAGGGCAACAGCATATTTTAGCCACTTGTAAATGAGATTGCCTTCTAAGAAAGGAACTATCAACTAGGATGGAGCCAGAGATATGCAAATCTCTGGTAAAGACAGAACAACTGACTAGGTCAAGGCCCTCCACAATTTTAGCATTTCTAAAGAAAGATTGCATCCATCTAATGGAGACTGGAGTCATTCCTGGAATTTTGGAAAACAGGAACTATTATTGATGGGGACTTGGAGTCTTTATTAAGGTACTAACTTTTAGATCACATGACCATAGCATAGGATGCTCCAAGTTGGTAATGTGGTTTCTCAAGGGCTGGTCTGTCTACAGGGAGAACATCTCCCAGTCCTGCCCCTTGGGACCAGGAGCCTGCTGAAGCTGGGCACCTGTGGGAGCAGTTAGTGGGCAAGAAAAGCTTGGGAGGACGAAGTGAGCATCAGTTGTAAGGAGGAAGGAGGATGGAAACCAGACTGACAACTGGGTTTGATCAACCAAAGATCACAGTGACCTTGTTAAGAACTGCTTTGGGAGTAGGATGGGCCTGATGTCAGTTTTGGAGCTGTGTAGGGAGAGCTAAGGCCATAGCTGGAGCGGAAGTGGGGTGAAGGGATTACTTACTTTTTAATGTTTCAGTGTGAGAGATTTGGGCATGTTTGGATGTTGACGGAAACGGCTGGTGGAGAGTTGATTGCAGATACCTTAGGGAGAGGAGATGTTTGTTAGTGTGATGCTCCTGGGCAGATGGATGGGGAGGTGGCAGACTTAGGTGAAAGGGAGAAGAGAGGCAGGCCTGGAAGTGTGGATGAGGAACACTGGGACTGTAAAATGGAGTCTTCTTTGCTCAGGGTGAATGAGCCTGTTTGGGGTGGGTGCAGCTGCTAGTTTGAGGAAGGGGTGGAGGGGCTTAGAACCCATTGTTGAGAGAAATGTGGGAAAGCATCTCCAACAGGGGAGAGAAAAAGCTTCCTAAAGTATGTTTCAGGCCCAGCATGAGCCCCCTCTCCCCAGTTCATCTGTAAGGGCCAGCCTCTGCCAAGAAACACAGTGTCTCTCTGCCATCAATGATGCAACCGTGAGTAAGAGGCACTGAATCCTGTTTCCGACATCAAAATGAAAGTGATATGAGACACAGAGCCATTGTGAAATCTAGACAAATCTTTCTTTAACTATTTCTCATTTAGCACATGGCTTTGCCCACCCTGTGTCTTCATTTTCCCAAAGGTGGGCAACTCACTGAGGGCCCTCAGCCCTTGCTCAGCTCACAAGCGGGACCTCAGGTCTATAAACCGTTTCAGGAGGAGAGGGAAGCAGGATGAGGAAACAAGGCTCCGATGCCAAGCAGTGGAGAGCCCGGAAAGACCACATTTCCAAGAATTCCAGGCCTGGAAGTAGGAGCTGCTGAGCGCTTCTTTAAGCCAACCCATTAGGTATCAATGAGATGAACAGGACAATTACTCTGGGGTCAGTTACTCCCCTTCCAGAAGGAATCTTCACTGTGCTTACTCATTGCCAGCAGGAATCCTTTAAATGCCAAGCTTCCTAGTGCATTTCATTAGGATTTTAATGTCCACAAACACAATTTCAGGATCATCTCCTGGGCATGATTAACAGGGCCACTTGGATGAGCCACTTTTCTTGGAGGGAGCTTGAGACTGGAATGGGGTTCTTACGCCTAGAAACGTATAGGAAGAACTTTTTTTGAACTAGAAACTCCCTTCTCCAGCAGGTGGATTTGTGACCTTCCCCTCCCCAAGACTTGCTTTGGGCTTGGGTAGAAGGAGAGCAGATTCCCAGAGATGGTCCTGGTTTATGGAAAAGGAATGGATCTTATTGGTGACTAGAAATCCTAGCTGTAGTAGCAAGAGGAAGCTGTACATTTTATTTAGACTGGATTTGTGACGTGCTGGCATCATGTGAAAAATAACAGATAACGTAGATTTGTGCATGCCGTCTCAGGGGCTAGCATTGCAGTGGAGAAGGGAGGGCCAAAATGCCAGGATCCCAGTTCCACCCGTTTTGACAGTGTAACTTTGGACTACTGTTTCTCTTATCTGGGAAAGGTCATAATAATACCCTGAGGGTCATTCCAAAGATCGGAGTAATTTAATTTGAAGTTCTGTGAAAATTAAGGGATCCATTACAAATGTTAATTCTCTTTTGAAAAAAATCTGTATTATTTTATCATTATTGTTGTTTTCTTCGGTAGAGACAGGGTCTCACTATATTACCCAGGCTGGTCTCATATTCCTGGCCTCAAGCAATCCTCCTACCCTGGCCTCCCAAAATACTGGCATTACAGGAGTGAGCCACCACACCCAGCCTTAATTCTTATAGGCAGAGGCTACACATAAGTATAAAGTTTCAAGAATTGAGGTGTGGACAACATTCATTTATTCTTTAAACTTTTTTTTTTATTTTTTGGAGATGGAGTCTTGATCTATCACCCAGGCTGGAGTGCAGTGGTGCGATCTCAGCTCACTGCAACCTCTGCCTCCTGAGTTCAAGCAATTCTCCTGCCTCAGCCTCCTGAGTAGCTGGGATTACAGGCACCCGCCACCATGCCTGGCCCAATTTTTGTATTTTTAGTAGAGATGAAATTTCACCATGTTGGCCAGGCTGGTCTCAAACTCCTGACCTCAGGTGATCTGCCTGCCTCAGCCTCCCAAAGTGCTGGGTTTACAGGTGTGAGCCACTCTGCCCGGCTATATTCTTCAAACTTCTGATGTCACTTAGTGTGTAGGAGGCACCATGCCAGATGCTTGGGATACAGAAACAGTTAGATGTAAATCTCTGTCCTGAAAATGCCAAACATAGTGGGGGAGATGGAAAGTAGTGATTTCAATAAAAATATAGTACAGTTTGAGCATCCTTAGTTCAAAAATTCAAAATCTGAAACTTTTTTTTTTTTTTAGATGGAGTCTGGCTCTGTTGCCCAGGCTAGAGGGCAGTGGCGTGATCTCAGCTCACTGCAAACTCTGCCTCCTGGGTTCAAGCAATTCTCCTGCCTCAGCC
>NW_012108252.1:2980291-2984597 GCF_000951045.1 Mandrillus leucophaeus
CGGAGGTTGCAGTGAGCTGAGATTGCGCCACTGCACTTCAGCCTGAGAGGATAGTGAAACTGCATATCAACAAACAAACAAACAAAAACAAACAAACAAAAATCAAAACTATGTGAAGGGCTTTGTCAAGGCTGAAGGACTTCTGAAACCTGTTTTCCTGTGCTAGCTCTGAATTCTTTTTTCAAAGAAAAGCAAGTTCTGTAATTAAAAAAAGAGAAAGAAAAAAACATTCTCTTACAGTGCAGACTATCATTGAAAGCAGACTCTTGCTAATGCTTCATCTTTGGCTCCAAAGGAAATCCATCCCTACCCTAGTTAATAACTTATAATAGGGCTTTTCCTGGGTGAAGCAGCGTTGGTCTGGTCATCAGAGTGCTCTCCCCAGCCCTCTGGAAGCTACGGATTTGCAAGCCATGAGCACCCTGTATGAGGGGAGATAAAGGGAGATTGTGGGGCAACAGAAGAGATGGGGTTAATGTGAAGTTCGAGTTTCCAAGGAGCAATGTGGTCTGGGACACAGCTGTCAGAATACTTTGAGATTCAAGAAAGTCCATTGTAGGGAGAGTGTGCTGAGAGGTGCTGGGGAGGTAGGCTGGTTTGTGCAGAACCTGCACTTTGAAGCTCTGACAGTAAGAGGAGTTAGCAGTTCATGCACCCCTCCTATCTTCTCCCACTGATTTGTGCATTGCCGTCTTGTCATAAGAATCACAAATACAGATGCTTTGTCAGATCCCCAAGCCTTAAGGTTCTATATCTGGACCTAACTCCAATAGACTTCCATCAAGTTAAGTCCTGTTGATCAGTCAGTCCAGTTGATCAGATTTTCATGACTGGCATCATCCTCTGGGCTTCAACTGGGGTAGCAGATTGGAACTTATCGAGAGCTTTGTGATGATAGTAACTTGTTCACAAGCAGACCTTACGTTTGCTAGTGAGATTCCCAATGTTTTTTTAAGCTCCATGGCCCCAATCTCACCAACTAGATTCCTGTCCTTTCTTACCACTTTGAGATTAGGTCAAGTCTGTTTTGATCAATGCAAGCAAGTAATCCCATCCATGCAACCATTTATTCACGAAGTCATCCATCCATTTAATTCCCCATTCATCTACCAACTGTCACATGCTCATTTTCAATCCATCTATTTCTCCATCCATCCTTTTTTTTTTTTTTTTTTGAAACAGTCTCAGTCTGTCACCCAGGCTGGAATGCAGTGGCACGATCCTGGCTCACTGCAACCTCCGCCTCCCTGGTTCAAGTGATTCTTGTGTCTCAGCCTCCTGAGTAGCTGGGATTACAGACACATGCCACTACACCCAGCGAATTTTTGTATTTTTAGTAGAGAGGGGGTTTCACCATGTTGGCCAGGCTGGTCTGAGACTCCTGACCTCAAGTGATCCACCTGCCTCGGCCTCCCAAAGTGCTGGGATTATAGGCGTGAGCCACCGCTCTCGGCCATCCATTCATTTTTATCTATCTGTTTACTCATCCATCTAATCATCTCCCTGCTCACTCACTCTTCAGCTACATTCAAGTTCCTAGTCCCCAAAGAGCTTGTTTGATATTTTTGTTATTATCCCATGGACATAGACTCACTGCATTGTAGCCATTTTATGATTACTTAATCAGTTGAATCACTATTTGCCAAGATTTGGGGGCTTTCTCTGTGCCGTTATTACTGGGGATACAGTAATTAGCCTGAATTGAATCTCCAAGTTTGAGTCAGCATTTTACAGGTGCAGAAATTACAGCTGATTCTTGAACAACGTGGCACTGAACTGTGCAGGTCTACTTCTAGGAGGATTTTCTTCTGCCTCTGCCACCTCTGAGACAGCAAGACCAACCCCCTGCTTCCTCCCCCTCCTCAGCCTATTCAGCGTGAAAATCACAAGGATGAAGACCTTTATGATGATACATTTTCACTTAATGAATAGTAGGTATATTTTTTATCTTATTTATTTATTTATTTATTTATTTATTTATTTATTTATTCCAAACAGGGTTTTGCTCTGTCACCCAGGCTGGAATGCTGTGGTATGATCACAGCTCACTGCAGCCTCAATCTCCTGGGCTCAAGTGATTCAATCCTCCTAACTCAGCCTCCTGAGTAGCCGGGACTAGAGACATGTGGCACCGTGCTTGACTACTTTTGTAATTCTTGTAGCGACAGGGTCTTGCTGTGTTGCCCAAGCTGGTTTTGAACTCCTGGGCTCAAGGGTCTGCCCACCTTGGCCTCCAAAAGTGCTGGCATTGTAGGCATCAGCCACCATGTCCAGTGGCTCATGCCACCCAGTGGGTCAGTGGATAGATAGATAATTGTTTTTCTAACTTTATTGTAAGAATACAGTATATAATACATATAACCTACAAAATATATGTTAATCGACTACATCATCAGAAAGGCTTCTGGCCAACAGTAGGCTATTAGTAATGAAGTTTTGGGGGAGTCAGGATTTTTGTGGATTTTTGACTATGTGGGGTTGTGGGAGAGGTTGGCCCTCATAACTCCTGTGTTGTACAAGGGTCAACGGTAGAGCTAAGTGTGGGAAAAAGCCTTCCAGGCACAAGGAATAGCTAGTGTAAAGTCTTGGAGGTGAGAGCAAGTGTGGCTTACCGGAAGCTGTGGGTAGTTTCTAATGTCAGGGTAGCAGGATGGGAGGCAGAGAGCCTCCAGCAATCAAGACTGGAGAGATGAGAGAAGGCCAGTTGGTAAAGGGTGCTGTGTGTCATGCCAAGAAGTCTAGAGCTGTTGGAGGAATTGCAGCTTGCAGTTGCATCTGAAATTGACTTGACTATTTTGTTCGAAACCAGAAATGGTTGATCTCTCCAGGTTCAGTAGATGGAAGATCTCAGAGACACATTTCATAGACTGGGCCTGGGAACCAGGACTGCTGGACTGTGGGGCCAGTGTTCTCTTCTACCACCCTGTGCTGCCACCCCTCCTTCTGACTCATTCTCCTTTTCCCCATATCTAATCTCTTTCATTCCTCAGTTTCTAATACAGGTCTGTAAATCCAGTCAGAGCTCAATAAATGTTTGTTGAATGACTCACTGATTCCTGTGGAAGACATGTACATGCATGTATGCACGCACATGGGAGGACCACTCCAGGCCCAGTTAGAGTTGCACTGGTAGAAAGGGAATGGATTAGCAACTGAAAAAATCAGGTTGTGGACTCTGGGTCGCCCACTGACAGGCCATGTCTCTTGGCCAAGTCTCCATGTGCTCTCCAGGCCTCTGCTGCCGCACATCTGTGAGATGGAATTGGTGGCCTCTGACCTGGGGTATTTGGGAGCTGTGGATAAGTCCGTGCTGAGAAAAGGCTTTGTTGCTGTCGAGTGCTTTACATTCACAAGGTAATGTTCCCACTCCTCTCCTAGTTTAGGAGACTGTCATGTTGTATTTCTTTCGTTCTTGTTTTGTTTTGTTTTTAGACTGAGTCGCTCTGTTGCCCAGGCTGGAGTGCAGTGGCGCAATCTCTGTTTATTGCAACCTCCGTCTCCTGGGTTCAAGCGATTCTCATACGTCAGCCTCCCCAGTAGCTGGGATCATAGGGGCCACCACCACACCTGGCTAATGTTTTTGTATCTTTAGTAGAGATGGGGTTTCACTATGTTTACCAGGCTGGTCTTGAACTTCTGACCTCAAGTGATCTGCCTACCTTGGCCTCCTAAGGTGCTGGGATTACAGGCGTGAGCCACCATGCCTCATGTTGTATTTGGATAATGAAAAAAACCCCTCGATGCTGCTGTATCAATCATGGTCCCAGCAGGGTACAGAGGATACCTTTGGGGGTATTTAATAAAGCAACTTTTATGGAAGGTTGGTAGGGCTTGGGAAAACCAAAAAGCATTACTTTGAGACTGATAACAGAGGGCACCTCATCCACTCCCCCTGGCTTGAAGGGTCAAGAGGAAGGAGAGAGGGAGAGCAGGGGATATACATACCAGCCTTTCTCCACACCTCCCATCTCCTGCCAGTGTCTTCCATAGGCAGAATCTGACCAGAAGCCAGGGTCAAGGTTATCATGAATGTAGTCCATGAAGTTCAACTGCCTGGGGCACAGAGCAAAGTGCTGAAATGTGCAGAGTGGATCTGGGGGTCAGATGAGAGGTGTCCAGCACCCCGTCCTACTCACATTTGTTCTCCCTCCCCTCCAAAGATGTTCCCATTGCCGTAAGTGCCCTTGCAGACCCGTCTTTATCTGCATCACTCCTACCTGTCAGTCTTTCAGTCAGATCTGCTTCCTCCAAAAAACCTTCCTGGGCTCCTTTCCATCACAGATTTTTTTTTTTTTTTTTTTTTTTT
>NW_012108252.1:2984747-2985290 GCF_000951045.1 Mandrillus leucophaeus
CAGGGTCTCGCCATGTTGCCCAGGCTAGTCTGTAGCTCCTGGCCTCAAGTGATCCTCCTATCAGCCTCCCAAAGTGGGATTATAGGTATGAGCCACCACGCACGGTCTCGAAACTATGTTTGGATTCAAACAAACAAAATTTTTTTGTTGTTTATAAAATATTAAGCCAGCTGCGGTGGCTCACGCCTGTAATCCTGGCACTTTGGGAGGCTGAGGCAGGTGGATCACCTGAGGTCAGGAGTTTGAGACCAGCCTAGCCAACATGGTGAAACTCCACCTCTACTGAAAATACAAAACTGAGCCGGGTGTGGTGGTGCACTCCTGTAATCCCAGCTACTTGGGAGGCAGAGGCAGGAGACTCCCTTGAACCCAGGAGGCAGAGGTTGCAGTGAGCCGAGATTGAACCACCGCACTCCAGTCTGGGTTACAGGGCAAGACTCTGTCTCTTAAAAAAAAAAAAAAAAAAACTTGCCATTGAGGTGTAGGTCTTTCCTTCCTTTTACCCCTTTAGGCTCAGCGTTCAGCTGACATCAGTCAGTGTAG
>NW_012108252.1:2985340-2987905 GCF_000951045.1 Mandrillus leucophaeus
TCTTACTCTGTCACGCAGGCTGGAGTGCAGAGGCCCAATCTCAGCTCACTGCAACCTACAACTTCTGAATTCAAGCAATTCTCCTGCCTCAGCCTCCCAGGTAGCTGGGACTACAGGCACACGCCACCATGCCCAGTTAATTTTTGTATTTTTAGTAGAGACAGGGTTTCACCATGTTGGCCAGGCTGGTCTCGAACTCCTGACCTCAGGTGATCTGCCTGCCTCTGCCTCCCAAAGTGCGAGGGTTACAGGCATGAGCCACCGTGCCTGGCCCCATCACAGTATTTGTCATACTGTGGGGATAATTTGTTCTCTGGGAACAGGAACTCTATCTTTCTTTAGTCACCTCAAGCCTGTGCCTAGCACAAGATCCGTGTGGAGCAAACCCTAGAAAGTGTTTGTTGCTCCGAGATGAACTCTGACCTTGAAGCACAGTGCTTCGTTGGTTTCTCCTCTCCTACAAAACTTTTGGCAGTTCCCCATTTTCTGCAAGTCATACAAATCCCAAACCCTTTTCTCTGCTGTCTGAGGAGCCTCACCATCTGCCCTTATTGTCAGATCTCTGACCCCCGGCGCCTGAGACAATCAGTGGGCTGAGTTCGGGGATTCCTGTCTTCCATTGCCGTGTGTGAGACCGCCTGTGATTCATTCCCATTTGGCTTGTTTTGGAAATTAGCATTTCTCGGCGACGCACCTGATACAGGGTCACTTACGCAACTCTGGTAGTTTGGGAGAATCGGAACTGACAACACAACAGTACTTTAAAACACACATTCTCCTCCCCATCCAAACACACTTATCTCCTCTATTACCCAGATGATGGGCTGTCCTCTCCAGCTCCGGACTGAAAAGCTGCTAACTAGTCTCTGCCTGTCTAGTTGTCTTGCATGGGGTACTGGACAGGCAAAAGAGAGGTCTGTGGATTCATTGGTTACTTCTTTCAGTAGCCGTGACCTCAAATGAGAACCTTTGTTTCCTACTTTTTAAAAAATTATATTTTTGGGGCCAGGCATGGTGGCTCATGCCTGTAATTCCCAGCACTTGGAAAGGCCAAGGCAGGAGGATCTCTTGAGCCCAGGAGTTCAAGGCCACCTGGGCAACATAGTAATACCCCATCGCTACAAAAAATAAAAAATAAAAAAATGGGGCAGGAGGATCATTTGAGCCTGGGAGATGGAGGCTGCAATGAGCCGTGATTGTGTCACTGCACTCCTGCCTGGGTAACAGTGAAATCCTGTCTCCAAAACCAAATTTTTGTTCTAAATTTTCTTTTCCTGTATTATAGAGGACTAAATGTTACCTGTTTTTTCAAGAAGAGAGTCATATTATCCTCTTTCTGGGCAATTCTGGAAACCCCGTGAGGATTTTATGCAGACACTTTAAATGGAATAGCCTTAAGGAAATGGAGTCTGCTGTACTGGAGACATCCCACTTTTTTTTTTTTTTTTTTTTTTTCTGAGGTGAGTCTCGGTCTGTTGCCCAGTCTGGAGTGCAATGGCACGAACTCGGCTTGCTGCCATCTGGATTCAAGCGATTCTCCTGCCTCAGCCTCCTGAGTAGGTGGTACTACTGGCATGAGCCACCATGCCCAGCTAACTTTTGTATTTTTAGTAGAGATGAGGTTTCACCATGTTGGCCAAGCTGGTCTCCAACTCCTGACCTCAAGTGATCTGCTCGACTCAACCTCCCAAAGTGTTGGCATTACAGGCATGAGCAACTGTGCCTGGCCTCCATTTCGCATTGCTGTTAATTTTCTTTTCTTCTTCCTCTTTTTTTTTGTTTCTTTTGAGACAGAGTCTCGCTCTGTTGCCCAGGCTGGAGTGCAGTGGTACAAACACAGCTCACTGCAGCCTTAACCTCCTAGGCTCAAGCTATCCACCCACTTCAGCCTCCCAAGAAGCTGGACCACAGGCATGCATCATCACACCTGGCTAACTAAAAGACTTTTTTTGGTATAGACAGGGTCTTCCTATGTGTCCCAGGCTGGTCTCAAACTTCTGGGCTCAAGCAAGCCTGTCTGAGTCTCACAAAGTGCTGGCATTACAGGCATGAGCCACCACATCTGGTCCATTTATTTTCTTAATTATTTATTTATTTTTGAGGGGTTTTTTTCTTTTTTGTTTTGTTTGTTTGTTTCTTTTAGACAGGAGTCTCACTATGTTGTCCAGAATAGTCTTGAACCCCTGGGCTCAAGCGATCCACCTGCTTTGGCCTCCCAATATGCTGGGATTATAGGTGTGAGCCATTGCGTCTGGTCCCATTTCTTAAAGGCAATAGATTCCATTTCATTTGGTCTCTGCTGATGTGGGGCATTGGGTGTGCATATGTTATGTGTGTTGTATATGCAAATCACAAGTATTTCATATCCAATGAAAGTAATAGTAGATTTACCAAATATAATTTATGCTCATTTCTACGACTTAGAAATTAGACTTACCATCAGATCTTGTTATTTAATGCAATAACAAAGATGCCTATGCTATAATATAACAAATTTGGTTTTGAGTATTTTGATGATTGGATTTTTACACAACCTTTTCTTTGTCATCTTTTTTTTTTTTTTTT
>NW_012108252.1:2987955-2988935 GCF_000951045.1 Mandrillus leucophaeus
ATTTTTTTGTTGTTTATAAAATATTAAGCCAGCTGTGGTGGCTCACGCCTGTAATCCTGGCACTTTGGCAGGCTGAGGCAGGTGGATCACTTGAGGTCAGGAGTTTGAGACCAGCCTAGCCAACATGGTGAAACTCCATCTCTACTGAAAATACAAAACTGAGCCGGGTGTGGTGGTGCACTCCTGTAATCCCAGCTACTTGGGAGGCAGAGGCAGGAGACTCCCTTGAACCTAGGAGGCAGAGGTTGCAGTGAGCTGAGATTGAACCACCGCACTCCAGTCTGGGTTACAGGGCAAGACTCTGTCTCTTAAAAAAAAAAAAAAAAAACAAAAAAAACTTGCCATTGAGGTGTAGGTCTTTCCTTCCTTTTCCCCTTTAGGCTCAGCGTTCAGCTGACATCAGCCAGTGTAGAAGGCTCAACTTGTGGTTCATCTCTATGCCAAAATATTCTTGATCTTTGTACCTCTAAACCATCTACTTCTACTAAAAATACATGTATAATTATGCATTTAACTTATGCCCAAATAATTGTTTCTCCTGGTTAAAACAGAATTTCCTTAGTTCTGATGACAGAACCAACAATTCCTAGGTGTGTTTACTGCCCTGAGCTTTGGGTCTGTATTAGTAAAATGGGTATAATAATATAGGTTTCAGATCAAAAAGCCACAGTATAGGTCCCACACAGTGGCTCATGTGTGTAATTGCAGTACTTTGGGAGGCCAAGGCAGGAGGACTGCTTGAGCCCAGGAGTTCAAGATCCAACCTGGGCAATACAGCAAAATCCTGTCTCTCAAAAAAAAAAAAAAAAAAAAAATTAGCTAGGCATGGGAGCACACACCTGTGGTTCTAGGCACTTAGAAGGCTGAGGCAGGAGAAATTTTTTTTTTTTTGAGACAGTCTTGCTCTGTTGCCCAGGCTGGAGTGCAGTGGCACGATCTTGGCTCACTGCAAGCCCTGCCTCCTGGGTTCATGCCATTCT
>NW_012108252.1:2988985-2995904 GCF_000951045.1 Mandrillus leucophaeus
GATCTCGGCTCACCACGACCTCTGCCTCCTGGGTTCAAGCGATTCTCTTGCCTCAGCCTCACAAGCAGCTGGGATTACAGGCGCCCACCACCATGCCCAGCTATTTTTTGTATTTTTAGTAGAGACGGGGTTTCACCATGTTGGCCAGGCTGGTCTCGAACTCCTGACCTCGTGATTCGCCCACCTCAGCCTCCCAAAGTGCTGGGATTACAGGCATGAGCCACCGCACCTGGCCGTGGCCTCGTTTTATATTTTAAATGACAAATACTATTATCGTTGTTGCTTTCATAGAGTCAATATTCACTTATGTTTACCCTTTTCCTTGCATTTCCATTATTTCATATGGAATTATTTTTCTTCTGCCTGAAGAACCTTATTGCACCTAGATTTAAAAAGCCTGTTTCCTTTTTTTTTCTTTTTTCTTTTCTTTTTGCCTTTTTTGTGAGACAGGGTCTCACTCTGTCCCAGGCTGAAGTGCAGTGGTACGGTTTCAGCTCACTGCAACCTCCACCTCCTGGGCTCCAGCAATCCTCCCACCTCAGCCTTTCAGAGTAGCTGGGACTACAGACACGTGCCACCATACCTCGTTAATTTTAAAAATATTTTCAGTAGAGACAGGGTTTTGCCATGTTGCCCAGGCTGGTCTCAAACTCCTGGGTTCAAGCAATCTTCCTGCCTCAGCCTCCCAAAGTGCTGGGATCACAGTTGTGAGCCGGTGGGCCTCGCCAAAAAACTTTCACTGGGTATGGAATTTTAGATTGGCAGTGTTTTCTACCCTCGCCCCTTACTCCCAGCATTTAAAAGATGCTCGTATGTTGTCTCAACACATTGTTTTGAAAAGAGGTACGTCCACAAACACAGACACACAAACCCTAAAATCCCTTAAGAATCCAGTCTTAGATTGGAGAAACACCCTCAGGGGAAACTGCTAGAACCCAAGTTTCTGATTACTGTTAACTACAGATGCTCCAGGAAAAACAGGAAGAAGTTTAGAAATACAAAGCAGGGGAAATTACATAAATATATATACATACATATATATACGTATACACAGGAATATAATAAAACAAATTTAGAGAAGCAGAGGAAGGAGAGGAAGAGCTCTGGGGCTTCAATCCCATCTGCCTTTGGTTTGTCCTGTGATTTTGAACAAATTCCTTCACCTCTTTGAACTTATTCTCATCTGTGAAATAGAGATAATAGTACCTGCCTTGTGAGATGTAATAATGGTGATAGGAAAGAAATATGGCTGGGCTTGGTAGCTCATACCTAACATTTTGAGAGGCCAAGGGGGAGGAACTGCTTGAGGCTAAGAGCTCAAGACCAACCTGGACAACACAGTCAGACCCAATTTTTTTTTTTTTTTTTTTTTGAGACAGAATCTTGCTCTGTCACTCAGGCTAGAGTGCAGTGGTGTGATCTTGGCCCACTGCAACCTCTGCCTCCCACCTTCCAGAGATTCTCCTGTGTCAGCCTCCTGAGTAGCTGGGATTACAGGCACACACTGCCACACGTGGCTACTTTTTTATTATTAGTAGAGATGGGATTTCACCACGTTGGCCAGGCTGGCCTCAAATTCCTGACCTTAGGTAATCTGCCTGCCTCGGCCTCCCAAAGTGCTTGGTTTACAGGTGTGAGCCACTGTACCCAGCCATGAGACCCCATTTTTACAACAAAATTAAAAAATTGGTCCTTTGGTGGAGCACATGCGTAGTTCTAGCTACTCAGGAGGCTGAGGCAGGAGGATTGCTTGAGCCCAGGAGTTTGAGGCTGCAGTGAGCTATGACTGTATCACTGAATGCCAACAAGACTGTCTCTAAAAAAAATAAAATGGTGGGTGCTGTGGATCACACCTGTAATCCCAACACTTTGGGAGGCCGAGGCGGGCGGATCACCTGAGGTCAGGAGTTTGAGACCAGCCTGGGCAATATAGCAAGACCCCATTGTTTACAAAAATAATTTTTAAAAAATTAGCTGGGCGTAGTGGTGCACTTGTAGTCCCAGCTACTCAGGAGGCAACATGGCAAAACCTCAACTCTACACAATACAAAAAAATTAGCTGGGCGTGGTGGTATGGGTCTATAGTTCCAGCTACTTGGGGGGCTGAGGTGGGGGGGATTGTTTGAGCCCAGAAGTTCGAGGCTGCAGTGAGTTAAGATCGTGCCACTGTGCTCCTGACTGGGCAACAAATAACACCCTGTCTTTAATAAAAAAGATACATGTGATGTGCCTTCTGCTGAGCCTGACCCTGCCTGACACAGCCAGGCCAGTTCATGAAAAAGGAAAAGAGGGAAGGAGGAGAGTGAGCTTTGTGCCTTCTGGGAAGTTAGAGGGGTAGGAAGTCACTTCACCTCCACATATGGCAACCTAGGGACAGTCCCCATGAGCCCGAGAGGATGCTGACCACTAGGAGTCTGGAATGCTCAGAGCTGGCACTCGGGGTCTGAACAACTGAGAAAAATCTGCTTGCTTGAGTGCCAAGACCTGGGCTCTTCAAAGGCCCCTAGTGCCCTGTGGTGGTCAGACTCCATGGGGCATTGAGGTTAGACTTAGTCTGCTTCTTCTCCACTTAAGGGAAAACAGGCCGTTAATGGGGCTGCAGTGGTCGGGCCTGGAATTTCAAGGTCGTGTGGGCATCTTGTCCTCAACTCACCTGGGCCTGCCTGTGGCTGAGGCCCTGGAGATCCCCAGGCAGCAGGCTCAGACAGGGGTCACATTGGATGATCCTACCTGCTTTGCCGGTGGTCACGGCCGACTCCTAGGGTGAACAGTTTTTAAGAAGGCCCTCTCTCTCAGAAGGCCCATCCCACACTTGCACGCCCTTGAGAATGAGGTCCTCCTTAAAAATTCACTCTGGTTCTTCTCTTGCCTTGCTTAAGTCCAGGCCCTGGGTCAAGGAGTGAGAGGTGAACTCACAAGCCAGCTGTTCCCAGATTTGACTTCACACTGAACCACTTGAAAAGCGTGTGACAATGCAGAATTCCTCCTGAATCAGAATCTCTGCAGGTAGGGCCTCAGAATCTGTATATGTCAATATTCTCTTGGGTCATTATCACAAGGCCAACCCCAGGCAGATCCAGGGATGGCCCTTGCAGAGAGCCCTGAGATTTAGGTAAATTCTGCAGATCTTTGCAGTTTATGAATCACTTTTCCATGCACAGAACTTATTTGATTTTCACAACATCAAGGGCATTTTTCAAAAAGGAAAATCACATCAGTGATCACGTGGCAGAGCCAGAAGCAGCACTGATTTATTCCATCAATCAGTCATTCACATTTTGCAAACATAGCTTAAATGTCTACTGAGCCACCAACAAGGAAATTGTCACCTAGTAGGGCGTACACACATATATACACATAGACTACTTAAAATACGAGGGCTGGCCGGCGCGGTGGCTCACACCTGTAATCCCAGCACTTTGGGAGGCCAAGGAGGGTGGATCACCTGAGGTCAGGAGTTTGAGACCAGCCTGGCCAACATGGTGAAACCCCGTCTCTACTAAAAATATAAAAATTAGCCGGGCGTGGTGGCAGGTGCCTGTAATCCCAGCTACTCGGGAGGCTGAGGCAGGAGAATCGCTTGAACCCAGGAGGCGGAGGTTGCAGTGAGCCGAGATGGCGCCATTGCAGTCCAGCCTGGGGGACAAGAGTGAGACTGCCTCTCAAACAAAACAAAGCAAAACAAACAAACAAACAAAACTAGGGCTGTGGAGCTCAGAGGAAGGAGAAGTAGGGAGTGTGTTGGGAGGAGGAGACCAAGCGAATTTCTTGGAGGAGTACTTGGGTCGGGTTTTTTTTTTTTTTGAAACTAGGTCTCACTTTATTACCCAGGCTAGAGTGCAGTGGCTCGATCTCGGCTCACTGCAGCCTCAATCTCCAGGGCTCAAGCAGTCCTCCAGCCTCAGCCCCTACAAGTAGCTGGGACTACAGCCCCGTGCCACCATGCCCAGCTGATTTTTTTTTTTGTATTTTTGTAGAGATGGGGTTTTGACATGTTGCCCAGGCTGGTCTTGAACTCCTGAGTTCAAGCGATCTGCCCACCTCAGCCTCCCAAAGTGCTAGGATTACAGGTGTGAGCCATTGCGCCTGGCCTGGGTTGGGTTTTGAAGGTTGAATGTGATTTCCCCATTTGTGGAAAGGCATTCTTGCAGTGGGAACTGCACATACAAAGTTGTGCTTTGTTGGGCTTGAGAAAGCCTTAATGTATTCAAGGAATGATAAATAGGTGAAACAGGGTCTCGCTATGTTGTCCAGGCTGGTCTCGAACTCTTGGGCTCAAGCAATTCTCTCGCCTTGGCCTCCCAAAGTGCTGGGGTTACAGGTGTGAGCCACCGTGCCCGGTCCCCAGTGCTTCTTAAACATAGTGTGCAAGTAGATTACCTGGGGATCTTGTTAAAATGCAGATTCTGATTTCACATATCTGGGATGAGGCGTTCTGAATTTTTAACAAGTTCCCAGGGGTATGCAGAGGCTACTGGTCCCTGAATTATACTTGAAGTAGAAATATTTTAGGTAGCTATACTTAAAGTCAGTGTGGAAGATCGGCTGAGGAGGGAAAAGACTAGACACAGGATAAATATCAAAAAAGGCACTGGGGGTGGTGGCTTCTTAAGAACACTGTTGCTTCTCCCGTTACTTTTGGAAGCAGCCCCCATCAGCCCTGGGTTATGTCATGCCCTGTATTTTCCCTTCCCAGAACAGGGCAGGAGATGGGAGGGGTCAGAACTCAGCTGTGCACACATCTGTACGGCTGGTGAATTTCGGAAACTGACATCACAATGCTCCTAGGGGATCGTCACAACCTATTGATATTCACTCCATCACAGGACTTGGAACAGTTTTGCTAGCAGAAAATACGACTCTCTTCTACGCTGTGGTAAAATAGTACAACCACAAGCCCAGGATCCATAGAATGTGACCAGCTGTTTCAGTAGTTTTCTGTTACTATTTGTGCAGTCTTCATTCTTGTCATCTCTAGCAGAAGAGTGGTGCCAGTTGCCAGAGGTTTGAGGAAAAAGAAGTCATGGGAGAATTTACATTTGAGAAAATTCCATTCATTGACTTAATTATTTCTGGGAATTCAGAAAAGACCACCATGATCCTTTAGCCGCGAAAACACTTAGGCCAGTTTTGGAAATGCTAGAATCTTGCAGGAGAAACTTTTGAGAAATTCAGTACTGTGCAGTGTTGTAGCCCGAATACTTTGCTGGTATGTGAAGTTTTTGAAATATTGAACTGTGCTATAGCAACACAAAGTGAAATTAACACAAGGTGAAATTAACACATTATTTTCACCCCTGAAAATAATTACAACCAGAGAGACAGTTATCAATCTCACAGTCATCACCTTGCCACACTTACTCTTACATGTCAATGTTTTTTGTTTTTTTTTTTTTTGGTTTTGTTTTGCTTTCCTGGTCCTTATTCTTAGGCAGATTTATTTATTTATTTATTTATTTTGAGGCACTGGCAATTAAATTCAATTCTGTGTTCTGCTTTTTCTGCTTAACATTGCAGCATAACTATTTTTCCATGCTGTTACCCAGACCCCATTAGAAAGTTCATGGGCTGTATAATTCACTGGCTAGATGTATCATAGTTTATGTAAACCTTGCTATTGGCCATTTCAGTCACATGATGCCATTAAAAATGGAATGAGCAACATTGTCAGTGGGAGTGTGACATGGTACAACTCTTTTGGGAAAGCGATTTGGCAATCTGTATCACAGGCCTGAAAAATGTTCATTGCCTTAGAGCTCGTCATTCCACTTCTGGGAATCTGTCATAAGGAAATAATCCAAAGTACAGACTTGGATTCATGCACCGAGATTGAAACTATATGTAATAGAGAAAAGTTTGAAACGACCTAAGTGTTTGAATATAGGAGTAGCATTATGTAAATGATTATATACGGCTCAATGGAATATTATGCAGCCATTAAAAATGTTTATGAAAAGTTTATAAATGAAAAATGCTTACATTATGATTGAAGTAAGCAGGATGTAATATTTTATGCTATGGTCCCAGCTGTGTAAATACAGGCTACTAAGTATGCAGAGAAAAAGTTTGCAAGGAAACACACCAAAATATTAACAGTAGGTGTTGGGAATAGGAATGATTTTATTTTTCTTTCAACTTCTCATGGCTTTAAGAAAAACCAAAACAACCCCTTTATTTTGTTCTGATGAAAAGTTAATGCTTTCATTGAATAAAATTGCAAACATTAAAGAAATATGTCATGTAGAAAAGTAACCCTTATTCATTGCTCTATTTGCATTTCTCTAACACGTGTTTTCGAAATTAATTTATTATGAGAATATCAGACCAGACTATTTTTGAAGAAGCTGTACATATTCTTTTTGTCTTGTAGAATTGTTTTGCTTTTTTTTTTTTTTAAAAATAGATGTATCCTAAAACAAATTAAGTTCTATATAAGGCAATTGTAGTCAGCATTATGGTATCTAGACTTTTCTATATAAGAGAGAAGAGAAGAACAAGCGCAGCTACTAGGAAAATAGACCTGATTTTGCTTGTTATCAAATAGGCATTACTATCGAGTCTGGAATTTCTTTTTTCTTTTTTTTTTTTTTTTGAGACAGAGTCTTGCTCTGTCACCTAGGCTGGAGTGCAGTGATACGATCTCAGCTCACTGCAACCTCCGTCTTCCAGGTTTAACTGATTCTCCTGCCTCACTCAGCCTCCCGAGTAGCTGGAATTACAGGCGTGCGCCACGAAGCCTGGCTAATTTTTGGTAGAGACAGGGGTTTCACCACGTTGGCCAGGCTGGTCTCGAACTTCTGACCTCAGGTGATCCACCCGCCTCGGCCTCCCAAAGTGCTGGAATTACAGGCATGAACCACCAAGCCGGGCCAAGTCTGGAATTTCTTCGATGTGGAGTAAAGTCAGTCTGTTAACCAGG
>NW_012108252.1:2996220-2997702 GCF_000951045.1 Mandrillus leucophaeus
CCTTGTGATCCGCCCGCCTCAGCCTCCCAGAGTGCTGGGATTACAGGCTTGAGCCACCGCGCCCGGCCGATAATTCTTATTGATTCAAAAATTGTTTTTCTGTGAGTTCCTTCAGAACGAGGTCATATGAGCTTTACATCTCTCTTTCTCCCATATCACACGGGGCTTGCTCAGTAGCAGGCACATAATTAAACTTACAAAAGGACTGAAAGTTTGACGCATGATTCTTTCTTCTCCAGGAGAAAGGGTTACTGAGAGATCATGTTCACAAATTAACATGCAATAGTGTAAAAAGGTGGCAACATTGAAGAACCTTACTGAATAACCCAGTATGGACCACGTTTTGCAATAGGCACTTAATTTCTCTCAATCCTTTCAATATCTCCTTGAAACAGGTACTATTAGCCCTCAGTTTACAGATAAGAAAACTGAGGCTGAGGTTTGCACAGCCAGTGAGTGGGCAGACGGGCTTTTAATCTATTAATATATCTGTCTGACTCCACAACCTCTAACCTTTCCACGGGGCAGGAGAGGCGCCAGATGAGTGACTCAGGAAATAGGGTCATAGGTCTCCCTCTTCTGAGGCAAGTGTCCTTTCATGCCAGGCAGCTAATCAAAGGTCCCTGTTTTATTTATTATTGCCTGGCTATCTTCTGTTCTGCATTCCATAAGCCAGTAAGCTCGTAAAGGGTGAGGCATTTTCTTTCTGTCTTGTAATCACAGCACATTGGCACCTCTCTGCCCAATTAGAGGATTGATTTCTATTCCTTAGTCTACATGCTGATGTCTGTGCCTGACCAACATAATCCCTCCCCTGAACAATATAAAACAGGCCAGGGGCTGGGCGCCATGGCTCAAGCCTGTAATCCCAGCACTTTAGAAGGCTGAGGTGGACCCGATTGCTTAAGCCCAGAGTTCGGGACAACCTGGGCAACATGGTGAAACCCCATCTATATAAAAAATATAAAAATTACCCGGGCATGGGGGCACACCCCTGTAGTCCCAGCTACTCAGGAGACGGAGGTCAGAGGATCTCTTGAGACTGGGAGGTAGAGGCTGCAATGAGCCGTGATTGTACCACTGCACTCCAGCCTGGGCGACAGAGTCCAACCCCATGTCAAAAAAAAAAAAAAAAATACAAAAATTAGCTGGGCATGGTGGCACACACCTGTAGTCCCGGTTACTTGGGAGGCTGAAGTAGGAGAATTGCTTGAACCCAGGAGGCGGAGGTTGCAGTGAACTGAGATTCGTGCCACTGCACTCCAGCCTGGGCAACAGAGTGAGTCTCTGGCTCAAAAAATAAATAAATAAAATAAAATCAGTTTAGAATATAATATTTTGATGGCACTTTCCTAGTGGGATATGTTCCTAGGACAAAAAGAATCTCAAAAAAAAAAAAAAAAAAAAAAGCAAAAAACAAAAAGCAGACCAGGATGCTTCCCTACCAAAGAGCATTGAGAAATGATGAGCTTTTCCATCCTT
>NW_012108252.1:2998468-2999250 GCF_000951045.1 Mandrillus leucophaeus
TGTTAGCCAGGATGGTCTCGATCTCCTGACCTTGTGATCCACTCGCCTCGGCCTCCCAAAGTGCTGGGATTACAGGCGTGAGTGACCTTTAGAGTAGTGCTTCTTAAACTCCAGCAGCACCTGCACCTAGCAGGCTTGTTGAAACACTGATCCCTGGACCCAATCCCCAGAGTTTCTGATTCAGTAGCCCCAGAGTGGGGCCTGAGAATGTGCATTTCCAGCAGGTTCCCGGGGATGCTGATGTTGACAGTTAGGGAACCAGTCTTTGTGACCACTGATTGAGTAGATGAGCAAAGTCATCAAACATTCATTCAACAAACATTTTAAGATTAGTAGTCTGTGAGAGATACTGCTTCAGCATTGGGGATACAGCGGTGAACAAGACAAAGGCCCCTCCTTCAGTGGAGCTTCCAGCACGGACATAAATAACGGACATGGTGGGTGCCTCAGGGATCTGAAGTTGACCTGATCAATAATATCCCACTGTCAGCTCTGCAATTCTGATAGCTACAAAGATTACCATCTTTTGGCATCCCAAATTATTTCTACTTCCTAAAAGAAAAATGTGTCCGAAGGGATATGCCATTTAATGAGAACCTACTGTATGATAGAATTTGTGCCAGGGGTTTTGCAAATATACCTGCATTGTATTCTGACAACACGATAAGCACCACTACCTGCTTTTTTATAGCAGAGGTGACTGAGTTTCAGAGAGACTGGTTAAATACGTTGCCTATATTTCAACAAACTAGTTTGTGGTGCAGCTGTGGTTTATCCATGGT
>NW_012108252.1:3000396-3020811 GCF_000951045.1 Mandrillus leucophaeus
AAAAAAAAAAAAAAAAAGCAAAAAACAAAAAGCAGACCAGGATGCTTCCCTACCAAAGAGCATTGAGAAATGATGAGCTTTTCCATCCTTGTCTTTCCTGAGCATATCTGCTCAATGTCACCAGGTAGTGACTGTTCATTCGAAAGACAGGAGAGGAGCAAGCCCACAGAGCTAGATTTGTGGAAAGAGTAACACATTCACAGGGCATAACTCTGAACTCATTTACTTAAAAAATTTACAGTCGATTTTCATTATTTGTGGCAGCTGTTTTCTGTAGAGTTGCAATGAACACTGAATTACTGAATACTAAACGGTCGCTCCCAGGGGATATCCTGGGTAAGGTCCCTTTGAGTCTCTGGTCACAATGTTTTCACCCACCAATCAATATATAACTGTGTTGTATGTGCGATCCTGTTTAAAGACACCTTATTTAGGCTGGGTGTGGTGGCTCAGGCTTGTAATCCTTGCACTTTGAGAGGCCGAGCGGGGCAGATCACCTGAGGTCAGGAGTTCAAGACCAGCCTGGCCAACATGGTGAAACCCTGTCACTATTAAAAATACAAAAATTAGCCAGGTGTGGTGGCACATGCGTATAATCCCAGCTACTAGGGAGGCTGAGGCAGGAGAATAACTTAAACTCCGGGAGGTAGATATTGCGGTGAGCTGAGATCGCACCACTGCACTCCAGCCTGGGTGACAGAGCGAGACTCTGTCTCAAAAAACAAAAAAAATAAAATAAAGGCACCTTATTTAATATATCTTGTTGATTCATTAACATTGAATTCACAGCCTACAGCAATATAACTAATGCCTGCATAAAGCTTATTTATTATGCACATCACAGCCTTCTTATGCTTGGGAACACCAGACAGCACTTCAGCACTGTTCCTGGAGACCATGTGAAACAGCCAAATTACCAACAAAAAGCACCAACAGCTGGGCGCAGTGGCTCACGCCTATAATCCCAGCACTTTGGGAGGCCAAGGTGGGCAGATCACCTGTGGTCAGGAGTTTGAGACCAGCCTGGCCAACATGGTGAAACCCTATCTCTACTAAAAACACAAAAATTAGCCAGGCCTGGTGGTTTGCACCTGTAATCCCAGGTACTTGGGAGGCTGAGGCAGGAGAATCGCTTGAACCCAGGAGGCAGAGGTTGCAGTGAGCTGAGATCGTGCCATCGCATTCCAGTCTGGGGGACAGAGCAAGACTCCATCTCAAAAAAATAAAAATAAAACAGACAAAACAAAACAAAAAGCACAAACATACGAAAAATGCGTGTGGCACTAAATGGGTTGCAAAAAGGACACATATATAATTGGGGAACTGAAACAAGAAGACAGCACCACCTTGCTAACGTCAGCTGGGAAGGTATGTGGGTGACTCAAATGTTTCATTCCTCCTCCCATGTCTGTGAATGGCCATGAAACTGCAATAAGTTTTGATTTTGGGGTTACCAATACATTTTAGTACGGAGGCAAATTCGTAAATATGGAATCCTTGAACGAGAATTGACTCTAATTGCGTCAGTGACAATTGTTGAATTAGACATCTGGTGGGCTATTGCATTTTTTTGATATTTGCAAGGCTGGTCTAAGATAAACCTTAAACTCTAAGATGACAACTTTTTTTTTTTTTTTTTTGAGACAGGGTCTTGCTCTGTCGCCCAGGCTGGAGTGCAATGATGTGATCTCGGCTCACTGCAACCTCCACCTCTGGGGTTCAAGAGATTCTCCTGCCTCGGCCTCCCAAGTAGCTGGGATTACAGGCATGTGAAACCACACTCGGCTAATTTTTGTATTTTTAGTGGAGATGGTGTTTCTTTTTTTTTCTTTGAGACAGAGTCTCACTCTGTCACCAGGCTGGAGTGCAGTGGCACGATCTCGGCTCACTGCAACCTCTGCTTCCTGGGTTCAAGCCATTCTCCTGCCTCAGCCTCCTGAGCAGCTGGGACTACAGGTGTGTACCACCACACCCAGCTAATATTTGTATTTTTAGTAGATATGGGGTTTCACCATGTTGGCCAGGCTGATCTTGATCTCTTGACCTCGTGATCTGCCCGCCTCAGCCTCCCAAAGCGCTGGGATTACAGGCATGAGCCACCGCGCCTGGCTGGAGATGGGGTTTCACCACATTGGCCAGGCTGGTCTTGAACTTCTGACCTCAGGTGATCTGCCTGCCTTGGCCTCCCAAAGTGCAGGGATTAGAGGCGTGAGCCACCACGCCCTGCCTAAGATGATAACTTTCTCTCCAATTCCCTAGACACGGACTGAGATCCAAAGTCTGGGTAAATAAGAGAAAGAAGACAGGAATGTCCTTCCTCTCAGTAGCCTCCTCCCATTCCCTCTTTCCTGAATTCTTTTCTTTGAGAGAAATCATATTTAGGTTAAAGACAAAAAGAACAATAGTGCGTGTAAAGCTTCTGACCTCACCCAAAAACATTATAAATGAGCTGTAAATCCAGGGAACACAATGTCTGCACATTCTGCAGCTTTCCAGAAAATCTAGGCCAGGCAACTGGAGGGGGTGGGATAGGAGAGTGGGGGATGGAGAATAATTTCTCACTCCTCCAGCGCTAATAGTCTTTGCAATAGGATCCTATTTATTTTCTTATTCAGTTCCCAAAAGAGCCTGTGGAGTGGGCACACAGCAATTATTGGAGTTAAGCAGAAGGTTGAGCTACATAAAATCATCTGAGTACTTAGCAGCCAGCATCAGAACCCGGGTCTTCAGATCCCACAAACTTGTTTTCTTTCTTTGAGTTTTGAGTTGGAACAAATGGAATCAGTCCCAGATGTTGATATCAGTGCATCTGTGGTTGAGAAGATAAACAGTTCTTTCTAGGCCTTGAGAAATTTGTGAAATCTTTTACTTTTCTACACTTGTTTTTCTTGAACACCTACTATATGCAAGAGGTGGGCATTGGGGTCCAAAGGTGAGTCAACTCTGACCTCTACCATGGTGGAATTCTGAATGCCCAATAAAAAGATGATGTGGGCCATACCATAGACATCATGCACCGTCTAATGGCAATTTAGTCAACGACTGACCGCATGCACAATGGTGGTCCCATCAAATTATCCTCCTCCCCTCTCCTCTCCTCTCCTCTCCTGATGGAGTCTCGCTTTGTCGCCCAGGCTGGAGTGCAGTGGCACGATCTCAGCTCACTGCAGCCTCCACCTCCCACATTCAAGCAATTCTCCTATCTCAGCCTCCCGAGTAGCTGGGATTACAGGCGCCCACCAACACATCTGGCTAATTTTTGTATTTTTAGTAGAGACCGGGTTTTACCATATTGGCCAGGCTGGTCTTGAACTTCTGATCTCAGATGATCCGCCTGCCTTGGCCTCCCAAAGTGCTGGGATTACAGGCATGAGCCACTGCGTCGGGCCCCATTTTTACTATACCTTTTGTATGTTTAGATGTGTGTAGACACACAGATACTTAGCATTGCATTATAATTGCCCACAGTATTCAGAAAAGCAACATGCTGTCTAGGTTTGCAGCCTGGGAGCGATAGTTTATGTTATACAGTTTAGGTGTACAGGAGGCTCTACCATCTAGGTCTGTGCAAGTACACACTGTGATGTCCACACAATGATGAAATCACCTAACACATTTCTCAGACGTATCTGTCGTTAAGCAATGAATGGCTGTATGTAGTTTTCAATTATCTAGTTGCCACAACTGAAAAGAAACAAGCAAAATTAATGTAATACTATATTCCTTTAACCCAATATATCTAAAATATCATTTTCACATGTAATCAAAATGAAAACTTTTTTACTTTTTTGAGACAGGGTCTTTCTTTGTCAACCAGGCTGGAGGGCAATGGCCTGATCATAGCTCACTATAACCTCAAACTCTGGGGTCAAGTGATCCTCCTGCCCCAGCCTCCCAAGTAGCTAGGACTACAGGCCTGCACCACCACACACGGCTAATTTTTTTTTTTTTTTTTTTTTGAAACTGAGTCTCGCTCTGTTGCCCAGGCTGGAGTGCAGCGGCATGATCTCTGCACACTGTGAGCTCCGCCTCCCGGGTTCACGCCATTCTCCAGCCTCAGCCTCCAGAGTAGCTGGGACTACATGCACCCGCCCCACACCCGGCTAATTTTTCTGTATTTTTAGTAGAGACGGGGTTTCACCATGTTAGCCAGGATGGTCTCGATCTCCTGACCTTGTGATCCACTCGCCTCGGCCTCCCAAAGTGCTGGGATTACAGGCGTGAGTGACCTTTAGAGTAGTGCTTCTTAAACTCCAGCAGCACCTGCACCTAGCAGGCTTGTTGAAACACTGATCCCTGGACCCAATCCCCAGAGTTTCTGATTCAGTAGCCCCAGAGTGGGGCCTGAGAATGTGCATTTCCAGCAGGTTCCCGGGGATGCTGATGTTGACAGTTAGGGAACCAGTCTTTGTGACCACTGATTGAGTAGATGAGCAAAGTCATCAAACATTCATTCAACAAACATTTTAAGATTAGTAGTCTGTGAGAGATACTGCTTCAGCATTGGGGATACAGCGGTGAACAAGACAAAGGCCCCTCCTTCAGTGGAGCTTCCAGCACGGACATAAATAACGGACATGGTGGGTGCCTCAGGGATCTGAAGTTGACCTGATCAATAATATCCCACTGTCAGCTCTGCAATTCTGATAGCTACAAAGATTACCATCTTTTGGCATCCCAAATTATTTCTACTTCCTAAAAGAAAAATGTGTCCGAAGGGATATGCCATTTAATGAGAACCTACTGTATGATAGAATTTGTGCCAGGGGTTTTGCAAATATACCTGCATTGTATTCTGACAACACGATAAGCACCACTACCTGCTTTTTTATAGCAGAGGTGACTGAGTTTCAGAGAGACTGGTTAAATACGTTGCCTATATTTCAACAAACTAGTTTGTGGTGCAGCTGTGGTTTATCCATGGTTTTTTTTTTTTTTTTTTTTTTGAGACGGAGTCTCTCGCTCTGTCGCCCGGGCTGGAGTGCAGTGGCCGGATCTCAGCTCACTGCAAGCTCCGCCTCCCGGGTTTACGCCATTCTCCCGCCTCAGCCTCCGGAGTAGCTGGGACTACAGGCGCCTGCCACCCGGCTATTTTTTTGTATTTTTTAGTAGAGACGGGGTTTCACGTGTTAGCCAGGATGGTCTTGATCTCCTGACCTCGTGATCCGCCCGTCTTGGCCTCCCAAAGTGCTGGGATTACAGGCTTGAGCCACCGCGCCCGGCCTATCCATGGTCTTTTTGTTGGTTCATGGTATTTCCTCGGTCTGGTCCTCTTAGCAACATTCCCCTACTCCTCCATTTTTTCTAATTAACTCCTCTTAATCACTCTTCGGATTCCTAAGCAAGCACAGATTTTTCAGGAAAGGATTTCTTGACTTTCTGGGTAAGTTTTAGTGGTATATTGATCTCTTATTTAATGTACAGCGAACGTCATATGATAGCTGCTTAATAAAATTTGTTGATTGAATGAAGGAGCTAATGAATTTCAGGGAAGGCTTCTTGGAGGAGGTGCACCTTGCTCCAATGGGCTGAGAAGACAGTCTGCGAGACCAGAGCAAGGAGAGGAGTGGTCTGGAAACTAAAGCCAGAGACAGACTTGAACCTGGAGGTATGAAAGCCTGTGTGGGGGATCAGATATTCTGTACAATCTTGGGGCTTGGTAGGTTTCAAGCGGAGGCCACACTGCGGGGAGATTGTAGGAGTTGACAGGGAATTCTGATTCAGCTATTTCAGGAAATAGACAGCCCCGGAATATTTGAGGGCAGCCAAACCACATATATTATTTGTTTATGTTTCAGAGGAAAAGCTCAACAACTTAGGGTTCTGTGATAGGTGCATGGGGAAGAGGGTAGGGAGGAGGAACTATTGTTAAGGTTCAAGCTCCAAAACTGTATTCCTGGGACCTAGAATCCTAGCTCTGCCCTTCAGAGCATGTGATTAAGGCTGGGAGTGGTGGCTCAGGCCTGTGATCCCAGCACTTTCGGAGGCCGAGGCAGGTGGATCACAAGGTCAGGAGTTCGAGACCAGCCTGGCTAACGTGGTGAAAACCCGTCTCTACTAAAAATACAAAAATATTTAGCCGGGTGTGGTGGCGGGTGCCTGTAGTTCCAGGTACTTGGGAGGCTGAGGCAGGAGAATGGCGTGAACCGGGTGGCGGAGCCTGCAGTGAGCTGAGATTGTGCCACTGCAATACAGCCCGGGAGACAGAGCGAGACTCTGTCTCAAAAAAGAAAAAGAAAAAAAGAGCATGTGATGATGGGGAAGTCACCTAACCATTTTGAAACTCAATTTCCTTCTATGAAAAATAGATTTTTAAAAATCACCTAATTTATTGCATTGTTGTGAGGATTAAATGAGATAATATAGCACTGATGTACCCAGGATGACGTCTGGCACGTGACAAGCACAACAAATACTAGCTATTACCATGAAGATGAGTTTCCTCTTGTCTCTTGTTTCCTTGTCTCTTCTCTTCCTCTTCTTCCTTCCGTCACACATGCCCGTGAGAAGATTTATAAGGGGTTCTGCGCAGAGCCCTGGAACTGGTTCTTGATATCTACACAGATGGGACATCACAGAGGGGCTAAAGGACGGGGCCTGGGGCAGCGGGCTGAGGCGCAAGGTAAAGCAGGTCATAGCCTGGGGCATTCAGATCATTCACCTTTTGGCATCTCAGTTTCTGCATCTGCATCAGGGTCACCATAATCCCAGCTGATTATTGTTGCTACTATTATTATCTCACTGCCTCAAGTTCCTAATCTCCTCCCAGGAAATAATGTAGCAACTGCTGAGGCCAGCAAGGGGCTGAGTCCAAATTAGATGAATACCACAGAACATGCTAATCTGAAGGGAAGTCCCTGCCTGGAGTAGAGGCCGCAGTGCACTCACCTCCACACAAAACCAAAACAAAAAAATCAAGAGAAACAAATGACACTTAAAGCAGGAAAATCTTTCTGAGTTCACTTGGCCGCAGAGCCTTGTAGGGGACGGAATTACGGTAAATCTAAAAATAAGGCCTTGTGTGCTTTTTCATTAAACGCACAGAAGTTTTCTCTTTTCTATTTGCCTAGGGAACAATATAATCCAACAAGCATATTTTGCCTGATTTCTTTGCGTAGGACCCAGAAAGCTCAGGGGAGAAAGAGTTCCTGAGATTGTAGTTTGTTGCTTGAAGATCAAACCCAGAGAAAGTTATTTTTATACCTAGTCTTTTTTTTTTTTTTTTTCCTTTCTCCTTTTAACTGCGTGGTGTTTATCCTTAGAATTAGGGGGTTTGTCTTGTTAAACAAAATACTTTTTTTCCCTTGATTTTAAAAGGAATACGTGTTCATTATAGAAAATTAGAAACTACTAAAAAAAAAAGGAAGAAGAAATTGACAGCTGTCATTCAAAGCTAGCCATGGTTAATGCTTCATGACTTTTTTTCTTCTAGACTTTTTTTTTCTATGCTTCTTTCATTTATTTGTATTTTTGAGATGGAGTCTCCTTCTGTTGCTCAGGCTGGAGTGCAGTAGCATGATCTCGGCTCACTGTAACCTCCGCTCCCCTGGGTTCAAGTGATTCTTGTGTCTCAGTCTCCCAAGTAGCTGGGATTACAGGTGTGTGCCACCATGCCTGGCTAATTTTTGTATTTTTAGTAGAGACGGGGTTTCACCATGTTGGCTAGGCTGGTCTTGAACTCCCGACCTCAGGTGATTCACCCACCTTGACCTCCCAAAGTGCTGGGATTATAGGCGTGAGCCACCACGCCTGGCCAATGCTGAGTATTGTCAGACTTGTCAATTTTTCCCTTTCTGGTGGATGAAAATGATATATCTTATATTTTAGTTTTCATTTTCTTGATTTTTTAATAAAGTTGAATGCCTTTTTAAAAAAATCTTTTGCCATTTAAGTTTTCTCCTTTTTTGAAATGTCTCTTAGTGTCTTTTGCTCATTTTTCTGGTAGACTGTTTATCTTTTTTTAAGAATTCTTTATGCGCTCCACGTATTATTCCTCAGTCAGTGTTGTCAGTATTTTCTATCAGTTTTGGCCTTGATTTTTCACTTAAAAAAAAAAAACAAAAACGCAACTTTATTTCTTTTGCAGATGAGGTCTTGCTCCATCACCCAGGCTGGAGTGCAGTGGTGTGACCATAGCTCACTGCAGCCTCTAACTCCTAGGCTCAAGCAATCCTCCCACCTCAGCCTCCCGAGTAGCTGGGACTACAGGTGCATGTCACCATGCCTGGTTAATTTTTTTTTTTGGTAGCAATGGGGGCTTGCCCTGTTGCTCAGGCTGGTCTCAAACTCCTGGGCTCCAGTGACCTGCCTGCCTTGGCCTCCCAAAGTGCTGAAATTACAGGCTTGAGCCACTGCACTCAATCACGTTTTTGAATTTATTAGTTTGATGAAAGTTTATGCTTTTGTGGAGTGTCTTATTTAAGAAATCTTTCCTTACCCTGAAGTTATCAATATCTTCTATATTTTCCCCCAAATTTAAAGTTTTGGTTTTTATATCAGTCACTGTAATACCTGAACCTGATGTGTGTGTGTCTGTGTGTGTGTGTGTGTGTGTATGTCTGTGTTGGCAAAGTAGGGATCAAGATTTTATTATATCTTCCATCTGAATAACTGATTGTCCATAACCCTTTATTGAATAGTCCATCTTTAACCACCACCAACACACAATGCAAACTCTTTCCTGTCATAGATATTTATAAATGCATGGGTCCATGGATCCGTTTCTGGGCTTAATTCTCCCCCAATTCCTGTATATATCTGTCCATATATCAATACTATACTATCTTAGTTTTTATAATTTTATAACACATTTTGATATTTCACAGAGCAAGTTTACCTACTTTGTTATTCTCCCTCAAAATTGTCTAAATTACAATCACAATTTCTATTAATTGTCTAAATTATTTGCCATTTGTTCTTGATCATTCATTTCAAATTAGGTGTTCAAATTCCTTGGAAAACTCTGCTGATATTTTCATTTCAATTGGATTGAATTTGCAGATCAGTCTGGGAACAGTTGACATCTATATATCAAAACTTCCTATCCATGAACAGAGTTCCTCTGTCTTCTTCCATTTATGTCTTTTAAAATGTCATTTAACAAGTTTTATAATTTTCTCCACAGAGGTCTTGCACATTTTTTATTAGAATTATTTTTGTTGCCATAATAAGTTTTTTTTTTTTTGATACAGAGTCTTGCTCTGTCACCCAAGTTGGAGTGCAGTGGTGGGACCTGGGCTCGATGCAACCTCTGCCTCCTGGGTTCGAGCAATTCCTATGCCTCAGTTTCCCAAATAGCTAGAATTACACATATGCGCCACCGTGTCAGGCTAATTTTTGTATTTCTTTTTAGTAGAGACGGCGTTTTACCATGTTATCCAGGCTAGTCTCAAACTCCTGCCTGACTCACCCTTCCAGAGTGCTGGGATAACAGGCTTGAATCAACGCGCCCGGTCAGTAAGTTCTATTTTTAAAATTACACGTTTAACTGATGGTTATTTGGTTGTAAAAATGTAACTGAGTTTCATTTACTGATAACAATTTTGTTAATTTTCTTATTCTTGCTAAGCATTTACAGTTTTTATTGGTGCTTGACTATTGTCTGTAGACAATCATATAATTTGGGAATAAAGAATTTTTGTACCTTTCTTTTATTTGCTGACTATTAGGGAAATTCTTTTAATTAGTCACCATTAAGTATAATGTTTATTTTGGATTTTTGCAAATATTCTTTTTCTAGTTAAGGATATTCCTTTTTTATTTCTTTATTTCTTTTTCTTTTCTTTCTTTCTTTCCCCCTTTTTTTTTTGAGACGGAGTTTTGCTCTTGTTGCCCAGGCTGGAGTGCAATGGCTCAATCTCGCTCACCGCAACCTCCGCCTCCCGGGTTCAAGCGATTCTCCTGCCTCAGCCTCCAGAGGAGCTGGGATTACAGACATGCGGCACCACACCCGGCTAATTTTGTATTTTTAGTCGAGACGGGGTTTCTCCATGTTGGTCAGGCTGGTCTCGAACTCCCACCTCAGGTGATCTGCCCACCTTTGCCTTCCAAAGTGCTGGGATTATAGGCGTGAGCCACTGTGCCCGGCCCTACATGATTTTTTTTATTTTTTTAAAAAAAGCTTAGCAAACTAGAAATAGAAAGAAATGGCGGGGCGCGGTGGCTGACGCCTGTAATCCCAGCACTTTGGGAGATGGAAGCGGGCGGATCACCTGAGGTCCGGAGTTCGAGGGCAGCCTGGTCAACATGGTGAAACCCCGTCTCTACTAAAAATACAAAAATTAGCCAGGCGTGGTGGCACATGCCTGCAATCCCAGCTCCTCGGGAGGCCAAGGCACGAGAATCGCTTGAACGCAGGAGGCAGAAGCTGGAGTGAGCCGAGATTGCGCCACTACACTCCAGCCTGGGCAACAGACCAAGACTCCATCTCAAAAAAAAATTAATAAATAAAAAATAAAAAATCATGTATGAGTGTTGAATTTTTAAATAGCTGTTTTTGTGACAACTCATATGATCTTGTCATTTATCTGCCTTAATATGTTAAAATAATGAATGCCCAAAATGCATACCTAATTTAAGCCAAATTTGGGTCATGTGGACTATCTTTTTTTTTCTATGTTTGCTGGCTTTGATTTACTAAAATTTTGTTTGGGGACTGTCTAAGTTCATGTGAAATATTGGCTAATGATGTTTCATTTTTATATTATTTTGCCTCATTTCAATAGCAAAGCTGTACTTTTCTCATCAAATTAGTGGGAAATTTATTCTCCTCTTTCTGTTCCCTGCAAGAGTCTGAAGTGATATGTAATTACCTGTTCCTTGACATTTAATTAGAACTTGTTTTAAGAATTCCTGGGCCTGGGCTGGGTGCAGTTGGTTCATGCCTATAATCCCAGCACTTTGGGAGGCTGAGGCAGGCCAATCACTTGAGGTCAGTAGTTCGAGACCAGCCTGGCCATCATGGTGCAACCCCGTTTCTACTAAAAATACAAAAGTTAGTTGGGCATGGTGGCACTTGCCTGTAGGTCAGTTACTTGGGAGGTTGAGGCAGGAGAATCACTTGAGTCTGGGAGGCAGAGGTTGCAGTGAGTTGAGGTAGTACCACTGCACTCCAGCCTGGGTGGTAGAATGAGACTTTATCTAAAAAAAGAACAAAACGAAAAACCAACCTCCCCTGCCAAAAAAAAAAAAAAAAAAAAACCCAAAAATGAAAAAGAACTGCTGGGCCTGGAAGTTCTTTATGGAATAGGTTTGTAGATTTAATTTCTTAAATATATTTTTAAAATTCACATATGGTTGTGTGCGGTGGCTCACACCTGCAATCCCAGTGCTTTGGAAGGCCGAGGTGGGAGAATCACGTAAGCCTACGAGTTTGAGACCAGCCTGGGCAACATGGCAAGATTCTTTCTCTATTTATAAAAAAAATCAGTTGATACACAGTAGTTTTTTTGAATAGATTTAATTACTTTAATGGTTAAAGGAAGAGTCAAGTTTTCTAATTATTTTTTAGTCAGTTTTGGTAGAATTCTTTTCTAGGAATTTTTCCATTTCATCTAATTTTTAAAATGTATTGGCATAAAGACATTCATAGTGTGTTTTATTATCTTTTAAATCTTTGCTCTATCTGTAATTGTTCATTCCTTTCATTATTCCTAATGTTATTTTTTGAGCCTCACATAATTTTCTTATTGATCATTCTCACCTAAAATTTATCAATTTTATTAGATTTCATAAAGAACCAACTTCATTAAAGCGCTCTAGTTTATTTTTGTTTTCTATTTTACCAATTTCCACTCTCATTTTTGTTACTTTCTTATGTCTACTTTCCTTGGGTTTATCTTGTGGTTATTTTCTTTTTTTTTGAGACAGAGTCTCGCTCTGTCACCTAGGCTGGAGTGCAGTGGTGTTATCTCGGCTCACTGCAACCTTGCCTCCCAGGTTCAAGTGAGTGTCCTGCCTCAATCTCCGGAACAGCTGAGATTACAGGTACACACCACAATACTGGGCTAATTTTTTTGTGTTTTTGGTAGAGACAATGTTTCACCATGTTGGCCAGGCTGGTCTTGAACTTCCAACCTCAGGTGATCCACCCACCTCAGCTTCCCAAAGTGATGGGATTACAGGCGTGAGCCACTGTGCCTGGCCCTATCCTGTGGTTATTTTCTAATTCCTTAAGTTGGATGTTTAGTTTATTACATTTCAGCATTTCTTGTTTTTCTAATCTAAGCTTTTTTTTTTTTTTTTTTAGCTTGATTTATTGATTAAGATCAGGTCTTGCTCTGTCATCCAGGCTAAACTGCAGTGGCACAAACATGGCTCACTGCAGCCTCAACCTCCTAGGTTCATGTGATCTTCCTGCTTCAGCCTCCCAAGTGTCTGGGAGTCATGAGCCACCACATCCTGCTAATTTTTTTATTTTTTGCAGAGATGGGGTCTTACCATGTTGCCTGGGCTGGTTTTGAACTCCTAGGCTCAAGAAATCTGTGCATTTTGGCCTCCCAGAGTGCTGGGATTACAGGCGTGAGCCACTGCAACTGGCCATCTAAGCATTTAAAGTAACAGATTTCCCCCTCCGGTGTTGATTTAGTTGTGTTCAATACACTTTGACATACAGTATTTTCATTGACATTCAGTTCTAAATATGTTCTAATTTCCACTTTCATTGCTTCTTTTATTTTTGACTTATTTAGCTATAAGCTCATAAATTTTCAAAAGCGTAAGGTTCTCTTTGTTATCTTTTTGTTATTTATTTCCAGCTGAATTGCTTTGTGGTTAAACACAGTATATATGCCATGTTTCTGAATTTTGTTGGATTTGCTTTATAGTCTGGTAGACAAGGTTTCATGTGTTAACTGAAAACCATATGGATGACACTATATATACATTATCCTGACTCCTCAAGAATTCCCAAACACACAATAATGTTTATTAAACAAATGAGGAAACTGAGGCCGAGAGGGGCAAATAGAGAAGGTTAGGTGTTAATTCAGGTTGATTTAACTCAAACAGTTTTTTTACTTATATAACTGCTTAATCAGTCATTTGGAAAATAAGATAAAGTAATCTGGGACTATTGGTAAATATGAATTTAAGGGCTGTCTGGGGATTTCCTCTTGTGATATTAGTGCTAGCTCTTTATTTATTTATTTATCCATTCATGATAGCTATTGAGGGCTCCCTGAACTGGACTCTGGACCAGGACAGGAATCAGGCTCTTATCCTTGTGAACTTCATGTGTCCCGACCTGCTTCTTAGCATTGTGAGATTCTTTATTTATTTATTTATTTTTTTTTGTGACGGAGTTTCATTCTTGTTGCCCAGACTGGAGTGCAATGGCGTGATCTCGGCTCACTGCAACCTCTGCCTCCCAGGTTCAAGCGATTCTTTTGCCTCAGCCTCCCAAGTAGCTGAGATTACAGGCATGCACCACCACACCTGGCTAATTTTGTATTTTTAATAGATATGGTTTCACTATGTTGGCCAGGCTAGTCTCGAACCCCTGACCTCAGGTGATCCACCTAGCTTGGCCTCCCAAAATGCTGGAATTATAGGCATGAGCCACCGTGTCCGGCCGATTATTTATTCTTTTAGTGAGATACAAAAAGAATCTCCTAGCAGTCATGTGCAGGAAAATGTTAAATAAATAGAAGTTGCAAATGCCAGTAATGACCAGGAGCTAATTTCATTCTCTGATTGTTTGACAGTTCTATTATTATTGCTGGTCATTGTTGCATATTTTTGGCCTCTGCCTCTTCCAAGTCTCTCTCCCTTCCTCGTGGTCCTAGCTACTCCCTCTGGTTTCCATCTCCAACTCTTTTTTGGAAAAGTTCACCTGATCCCATCACTGTGGTTTTCTCATGAGTTAATGAAGAAATGCCTCGCACCTGTTGAACACTGGCTGTAGTCAGCAGCAGGGAAATTACTCTCCTCACCATTGTTCTTACTTGACATGCCTTCACTGCCTTCTCATTGTCTTCAAATTAAAGCCCAGGCACCTTAGCATGACTCATGGAAACCAGGCTCTGATTTCTCTCAGCCTCAATTCTCACCACCTTCCCATCCTCCCTAGTCCAGCCACAGAAGCGCTTGCAGCTTCCCAAATGCTCTGTGTTCTCTCGACCACAGCTCTTTGCACAGGCTGCTTTGTCTGCTAAGAATGCCCTTCCAGGAATCCAGGCATTGCATCCCAGGACCCAGGCATTCACAGATGACACACCCAGAGGGGCGACTTTAAAGGGGCTTGGCTCTCAGAAGTTTATCCCAGTTGGGCAGAGTGTGTGTGAATCGAATGCTGGACGCTGGCTGCATCTCTAGCCCTAATTTTGCCTCTATTTCTTGTCTTAACTGACCCTCGACTCTCTGCTGAGGACACTGTTTGCCCTTGACCTTTGAGAGTTAAGGTTTTAAAAAAAATCCCTGACTCCAGATGTGGAGGCAGAGGCTGCCTTCTCCTGCTTTTCATTGCCACTTCCAGATCCTTGCACACCTGCCACTGTTCAGCCTCCCTCTCCTCTCCAAACCCTCACTCACATTTCACGCAGCGACTCTGCCTCTAGGACCAGGCAGTGGCTGGGTGCTTTCTCACGCAGTAGGTGTCTCAACATATCTTCCCAAACCACCTTGCGGGAAAGTTATGCTTACCCCTGCTTTACAGATGGAGAAATTAGAAGCTTAAAGAGGTGAACGTTTGCTCAAAGTCTTGGCCAGGGTTGCAAACTCACACCCACTTCTGAGTCTGTGTTCTTTCCCCTATTCTGTGGTCTTGGAAAGTTTAAGGTTATGTCACTGCTGATACTAAGTAGTGACCATGGGCAAGTCACTGGCCTTTTATGGACCACAATTCTTTTATTTTAAAGCTGGGGAGACCCATATCTATCTTCCCCTTTCATGGGGTTGTTGGATATTTCAAAGCAACTAGAAAGCTCTTTCTAGAAGACACATGAACTTTAAAAGGCCAGTTGAAAGGTCCAACCCTCTGGCTCACACACTGTCTGTCCAAACTGGGATACACCTCAGAGATGAGCCCATTTAAGGTCGCCTCTCTGGGTTTGTCGTCTGTGAATGCCTGGGTTTTGGGATGCAGTTCCTGGATTCTTGGAAGGGCATTCTTAGCGGAGAAACCAGCCTGTGCAAAGAGCTGAGGTCGAGAGAGCATGGAGCATTTGGAAACCTGCAAGGGCTTCTATAACTGGACTAGGGAGGGTGGGAAAGTGGTGAGAATTGAGGCTGAGAGAGAGCAGGGCCTGGTTTCATTTATTTATTTATCCATTCATGATATCTATTGAGGGCTCTCTGAGCTGGACTCTGGACCAGGACAGGAATCAAGCTCTTGTCCTTGTGAACTCCATGTGTTTTGACATGCTAAAGTGCTTGGGCTTTGAGGACAGTGAGAAGGCAGTGAAGGCATTTCTAGTAAGGATGATGCTGATGAGAGTAATTTCCCTGCTGCTAACAGCCAGTGCTCGTCAGGTGCGAGGCATTTCTTCGTTAACTCATAATGCACTCAACAGCAATTGTAAGGGGGATAGATGTTATTCTCATTTTAAGGTGAAGAAGCCGTGAGAAGACTAAGGTTCAGAGATGTTAAGTAACTGACCCAAAGGATACACAGGTGATCTGTTGCTGATCCAGACTTCAACCCAGGCTGTCTGACTCTAGGGACCACTCTCTTAACCCTGCCCTTCTCCTCACTGGTCGGAGCTGAAGCATTATCTTGTTTGATTTTTCAGTGTACCTTTTTGAAAGTTAAATCTGTGTGAAGGATGAAAGGAGGAGAGACTAGAAGCAGAGAGGCCCATTGGAGGCTCTGGTTCAGACAAAAGAGGACGGTGAGTTTAATCTGAGGAGGGGGGTGACTTTGAAGTTTGGCAAATTCAAGAGGCTTTAGGAAATTTGAATGACTAGTACATTGATCCATTCACTCAGCAGCTACTTAGAGGTGGGATCTTGCTCTGTCATCCAGGCTGGAGTGCAGTGGTACAATTATGGTTCACTATAACCTCAATTTCCTGGGTGCAAGTGATCCTCCTGCCTCAGCCTACCAAGTAGCTGGGAATATAGGTGCATGTAACTACTAACAATTTTTTGTAGAGATGGGTTCTGTCTATGTTGCTCAGACTGGTCTTGAATCCCCGGCTTCAAGTGACCCTCCTGCCTTGGCTTCCCAAAGTGTTGGGATTACAAGTGTGAGTCACCATGCCTAGTCATCTGTTTATTGAGCAGCTAAGATGTGCCAGGCCCAGAAATGGCCAGGCCTGGGTTGGGGGGTGGCCCGAAAAGATTGCTGGTCTTTGATTGAGAGGGGGTGAGTCAAAAGTGACCTCACCAGATAAGGAGAGTTCTTCCTGAAGTGAAGGTGCAGCCCACACCACTGCCTGGGGCAGAAGGAGTTGAGGGGAGCTTCCTGGAAGATTCCCATCCTGCAGGTGGGAAGCGAGGGCCATCTGCAAGTGGGGCCACCTGTAGTTTCCACCTGGCTGTGATGGGTTCCTTTTTGGCTCAGGTTGAGGTTTGCCTTGGCATGACTCCTCATTAATTACCCTTGGAGGTAATTCTGCAAATGCCAGTAATGACCAGTAGTTAATCTCCCTCTCTCCTGCTTGCCTCGCTTCTTCATTTGTTTTTTTCTTTAATGGGCCATCCAACCTTGTTGGAATGTCTACCAAAGCAGGCTAGTTAGAGATGTAAATAAATGAATTTACCTTGTCTAAAGGATCTGGAGATAGAATTAAGGTGAGAGGAGTAATTTACAGGTGAATAATTACTTGGAAACCTCAGCGGAGAGACTGCTGGGGTTCTCTAATTATTTCCCTTCTCCCAATTTTCTCTTCTTTGAACTGCCAGCACGGGGGTGTACGGGGGTGGCATGGGGGGCTAGAGATGTTATTCTGGATTTCCCCTTGTGATTGTGAAATTCCTTCTGGGGAGGGCCTTGCCAGGATGTATGGTTGTGACTTGCATGGCACTTTCACACCATGACTTCATTCAGACCCTCAGTGAGCACTCTAGGTGGATGGTATGGCTAGCCCCATTTATGGATGGAGCAATTGAGGTTCCTACAGGTGACGTCATTCCCCACAAGCCATACCACGGATCACTTGCATATTGTAGCTCAGACCCACGTTTCTGACACTCCCCCCGCCCTACAGCTGCCTATAGAGCTTCCTCACCTGCCAGGCTGTTTTCTCCCTTCTCCAGGCAGGCCCTTGCCCCCTCCCAAACATCCCAGGCCGCACGTGTCCCTCTGCATGGAGCTGAAACATTCTTTGGCGAACAACCTGCTCCCTCTTCCCTGTAAGCTGGTGACCGCGCCCCTTCCTTACGCAGCTCATTTTCCATTTTAAGATTTCCTGTTTGAACTAAAGGGCAAAGATCTCAGCAGTATCAGCCTGGAGCCGGGCTTCTGTGTGTATAAAGGGGAGCCCTGGTCCCTGCCCTCTGTTTGTCCACTGGCCTTATCGACGGAGCCCAAGTCCCAAGTTCAGAGGCTTCAGTTCCTTCCCGATTTGCTGGGTAAAGTCCGGCCCTTCCGTGCGGGCGGCCAGGGCGGGTGGCCAGCCCGGAGCCAGCGGTCATTTATGGCCGGGCAGTGCTTCCGTCCTGCCTGGCAAGCCACTGGCTGCCGCTGACAGACGGAAGATGGAGAGACAAGGACTCTTGGGGGTGCTTTCTCTTTCCCGTCCTTCCCTTTGTCCTCTGCTGAGGACTGACTCCTCTGGGGCTCTGCTGGCCTGGCAGCCATGTGTCCCTGTCAATAGGGACAGACAGGGAGGAGGTCTGGGCTCTCTGAAGCCTCCTTGAAATTTTATCTTCTTATGGGGTAGATTTGGCTCTCCAGGCCAGCACATACACTCACACTCACCCACATATTCACGCTCAAGCACACACTCCCAGATAAAAACCGAGGCTCTCTATAGCTCAGTCCTTGCTCAGAGACACTGAACTGGCGCCATTTTTATGCAGGATAATAAGAACTGTATCTTGGGAAGAACAGCGTTTTGGTTCCAAGGTCCTTTCATCTCCTATGTCTCATCTGATCTGGAGGAAAATCAAGAGCCATCCAGATAGTTATCACCTGTGTTTTACAGATGAGAGAAACTGAGAATCGATGGCTTCATTTAATCATCCCTTTATTCAACGGGAGTTCCTAGGGAGCTTGCATCCACCAGGTGCTAAGGATTCAGAGGTGAAGTAGGTACAGTCCCTCTCCAGGTTGCTCAGGAAGTCAGTGATTGCAAGGCGGGGCACCAAATGCCAGAAGCAGCACCCTGGGGTGCCATGGGAAGAGGGAGTCAGGGCATGGGTTGGGGCTGGGGAAGTGCTCCCATAAGGTTTGTCCAAAACCGCTGTGAAGCACAAGGATACCTGGAGAAGGGCTGTGGTTATTGACGGAATGCACAGGACACATCTACCTTCGAGTCTAGGCACACATTGCGCATGAGGCTCTCTCTGTAGTGAAAGTCAGCCCTAGAGACACAGAGGAGGGGCTTCCTCTATTTGTGAACTGCTTTCTCTCCAGGGCCTAAAATGGAGCACTCGATAAATATTTGCTGTTGAATGGACACATACTACATACACACGTGCACACACAGTGTATTCCACTCTATCTCAGAGCTATAGAACCTAGAAGCTGAAGAAAGCTTCTAGAATAGTGCAGATTGATGGCTGGGGGCAGGTCCAGAGCCAGAGCTATGGTGACCTGATTCTAGATCTCATATGCCTGCCCTGAAGACCGTGGGACTAGGTATTGAGGCACCCAAGTTCTGGTCTCTTTTACAACAGCTTTCAATTTTGTGTGACCTAATTTTTTTCCATTGCAAAATAAGGAGGCCCTGTTGGCTGACCTTAGGAAGCCCCCTTTTCTGCTCTAACATTTAGTTAGTCTGGGAATGGGCAAATGGTAGTAGGCAGGAATTTCTCTAAGCTGAGGAGAGTCCTTCTCTTTCCATCCTGATACAGCAGGCTTCTGTCTGGTCTCCCTTGCCAACCCTTGTTGCCAGAGAAATGTTGGCCCCGTGGTCACTGCTGCTGGCCCTCTGGGCTCCTGTTTGCCTTCCCTGCTGCCTGCTGGCATGGAGGGGTGAGGGGCTACCATGTGGCTATTCTCCCACCCCCAGGCCCAGCCTCCCTGTTCACTTCATCAGAACCAGGTGTCTAGGAACTGAACAGTCTGGGGATGATAGGGTGTCACTAGGCTCTTCTAGGCTGTGGTCAGCCCAGAGCCCCAGAGCCTGTGCAGAGTCCTGCCTGGGGACTGTCCCATCTGGCCTGCCCTCCCTCCTTCCCCCTCATGGCCGCCAAAGTGTGGCATGGTCTGCAGTAAATCTCTCTTGAGGCTCAGAGACTTCAGCGATGGCTATGAAAGTCGTGGAGTCCCCATTATACCCTCAGCCTGCAGCCAGCATCTTTTCTGGGAGGTGGCACTTCAAGAGGTCATGGGGAAGGACTGTCTCCATCAGACCACCCCACCGGGCCGCCTCTCCCGGAACTTTGAGCCTTTCCCAGTGGCATCCATGCCCTTTCCACATGATTTACCTCCCCTCCCCCATGGTGTTGTCCTTTTCTATCCTCTCTCTGGGAGGGAACCCGGGACAGTGGAACTTGAAGTTGGAAAGACCAGGGAGCCTTTAAATCCCAGCCCTTCTGCAAATCAGCAGTATGACTTGAGCCTCAGCTTTTTCATCTATAAAATAATTACTTTTTCCCAGGCTTGTTATGAAGATTCTATGAGATTATAGTGCATTAAAGCTCTGGGCAGGTAATCGTAGTGAACAATACTGTAGAATTAGCTATGTACTAGGCACTGTTCCAGCATTCCTCAACCCTAGGAGGAAGGTACTATTTACTCCCATTTTACAGAGAGGTTAAATCATGGCCCAAGGTGAGGTAACTTGTAGGCGGCAGAGCTGGGGTCATGAATCTAGAAGACTGGCTTGTTTTTGTTTTTGCTTTTTGAGACAAGGTCTCTGTCTGTTGCCCAGCCTGGAGTGCAGTGTAATGGCACAATCATGGCTCACTGCAGCCTTGACCTCCCTGGGCTCAGGTGATCCTCCTACCTCAGTCCCCCAAGTAGCTGGAACCACAGGTGTGTGCCACCACACCTGGCTAATTTTTGTACTTTTTATAGAGACAGGATTTCACTATGTTGCCCAGGCTGGTCTCCAACTCTTGGGCTGGTCTCTAACTCTTGGGCTGAAGCAATCTACCAGTCTTGGCCTCCCAAAGTGCTGAGATTACAGGTGTGAGCCACTGAGTCCAGCATTCTGACTCTTAAACAGTTGTTCACAGCCTTAAGATGTGTGTGCTTGCTTAGTGTTTCTTGGGTCCAGTTGCTCCCAACTAATTTGGGAGCTGCGAGCATTTACATTGATGAGACTGATTTTTTTTTTTTTTTTTTTTTTGAGATGGAGTTTCGCT
>NW_012108252.1:3027261-3029503 GCF_000951045.1 Mandrillus leucophaeus
AAATTAGCTGGGTGTGGTGGCGCACCCCTGTAATCCCAGCTACTCGAGAGGCTGAGGAAGGAGAATCACTTGAACCTGGGAGGTGGAGGTTGCAGTGAGCTGAGATTGCGCCATTGCACTCCAGCCTGTGTGACAGGAGCAAGAATCCATCTCAAAAAAAAAAAAAAAAAAAAGGAGAAGTCCTACATGTAGGTACTTAGCCAGGAAGAAGTGGAAGTAAGTCTGCCACCTGGAATCCAGATAGGCTTGACTCTAAAGCTTATGCTGATCAACAGTATTTTGTTTTCCTCCTTAGCTGAGCTTTCCTAACCAAATTAGTTCTAAACAGAGCCCAGAGGCTGCTGAAAGGCCGTCTTTAGAGATGGAAGGCAACAGTAGCCGCTCCTACGGAACTACTTCTGAAGGACCTAGCAAAGACCTAATGACTCACACTTGATCAAGGAAAACAGTTCACAAACCATCACAGGCTAATTCTTGTGGTCCATGCAGTGCAGGCATTCAGGGAAAATGTGTCTGGCTTGTACCACTGATGAGAGAATTATGTGGCACATGTGCTCTTTTTTATTTTTTATTTTTTATTTTTTTTGAGATGGAGTCTAACTTTGTCGCCCTGGCTGGAGCGTAGTGGTAAGATCTCAGTTCACTGCAACCTCCGACTCCCAGGTTCAAGTGACTCTCCTGTCTCGGCCTCCTGAATAGCTGGGATTACAGGCACCTGCCACCATTCTCGGCTAATTTTTGCAGTTTTGGTAGAAATTGGGTTTCATCATGTTGGTCAGAGTGGTCTCAAACTCCTGACCTCAAGTGATCCGCCCGCCTCGGTCTCCCTAAGTGCTGGGATTACAGGCATGAGCCACCATGCCCGGCCACATTTGCTCTTATTATTATTATTATTTTGTCACCCAGGCTGGAGTACAGTGGTGTGATCTCAGCTCATTGCAACCTCGACTTCCCGGGCTCAAGCAATCCTCCCACCTCAGCCTCCTGAGTAGTGAGATGACAGGTGCACGCCACCACACCCAGGTAATTTTTTGTATTTTTTGGAGAGATGGTGTTTTACCATGTTGTCCAGGCTGGTTTTGAACTCTTGAGCTCAAGTGATCTGCCCGCCTTGACCCCCAAGGATTACAGGTGTGAGAAACTGCACCTAGCCTGCACATTTGCTATTTTGTAGACTCTTTTAGGGGATGTCTGTCCTTCTAGAGAGAGAGAGAGAGAGAGAGAGAGGAAGAATATGTAATCCAGGATGGAGGAATAGACTGCAGCCAGCATGTCAGGAGGGGATGGATGGAGAAGGCAAGGAATGATATTTGGGTACCTGCTCTATGTCCAGCACACAGCCCGGTGCTTCCCTGATTGGATAGGTACTGTCTCCCCACTACCCCATAGAATAACTCAGGGAGCTGCAGGGCGTTGTATAAGGCCACACACAAAGAAGTGGTGGAGTGACTGTTTCAGTCCTCCTGGTCTGATTTCAGTGTCTTTAACACCCCAAGACCTTTTCCACCCATGCCCTGAGCACATGCTGGTCTCTGCCTGGAATTTCTCCCATTCTGGGCATACTGCTACATTCTAAAAAATTCTTTCTTTAAGCTCCACGTTTGCCTTACAGTTTCACCACACATGCAATTATTTATTTATTTGCCTTTAAGCTTGGGGGGTGCGTGGCGGACAGATTTCCACAGTGAAATTTAAATGACAAGACAGCAAGGTATTGTCAGTCTTGTTCATCCTGTGTCCCCAGCACCTAGAACAATCCTTGGCCCTTAGTAAGTGTTTAATATTTCCTTAATTAAAAAAAATAAGAGCAGCCTGGCGGAGTGGCTTACACCTGTAATCCTGGCACTTTGGGAGGCCGAGGTGGGCAGATCACGAGGTCAGGAGTTTGAGACCGGTCTGACCAATATGGTGAAACCCCATCTCTACTAAAAATACAAAAATTAGCCGGGTATGGTGGTGCACCTGTAGTCCCAGCTACTCAGGAGGCTGAGGCAGGAGAATCTCCTGAACCTGGGAGGTGGAGGCTGGAATGAGCTGAGATCATGCCACTGCACTCCAGCCTGGGTGACAGAACGATGCTCCATCTCAAAATAAATAAATAAATACATACATAAATAAGAGCAAAGAATCTGACTCAGAGTCCAGTTTTATTAAAGTTATAATTGATTGGCCGGGCGTGGTGGCTCACGCCTGTAATCCCAGCACTTTGGAAGGCTGAAGTGGATGGATTACCTGAGGTTGC
>NW_012108252.1:3031803-3034373 GCF_000951045.1 Mandrillus leucophaeus
GCTGGAGTGCAGGGTAGTGGCACGGTCATGGCTCACTGCAACCTTGATTTGCTGGGCTTAAATGATCCTCCCACCTCAGCCACTAGAGTAGCTGGGACTACCAGCACGCACTACCACATCTGGGTAATTTGTAAAAATTGTTTGTGGAGACAAGGTCTCACAATGTTGCCCAGGCTCATTCCCATGTTCTTGCATTAGAGATCAGGGCACAGGAGTCATTCTAGGCTGGGGAAGAGAAAAATCTTTATTTTCTATTTTCCAATCATTTAATTCTTCTGTGAGTCTGCTCCTGTAACATCTACTGCAGGTGACAGTTTCCTTTTAGTTTCTAACAAGAAATGCATCGTTTCCTTCTTGTGACTTGAAATAGAAAAAAGAAGACGGGGTAGTAATAGAATGCCTTACCTAGGACAGAGGTGAGATCGAAAGAGGAACCTCAATTCTAAGGCAACATTGGTTGTAAGTCACATTTTTAATTCAATACTTGCCTTCATGGGGCGGGGCAGCAGGGAGGGGAAGGAAGATGCATAGTCACCGGGCACATCTGTGGTAAGTTGTAGCCAGACTTCAGAAATGGCCAAATATGAAAAAAAAAAAAAAAAAATAGGTGTGTTAGGATGGAGGAAATATGATATTTACTTAGAAATGAAAATCGATTGCCTTTAACTTATGATAAGATAATTACGTTCCCCTGAGTCATTGTCATGCATTTGTGTTCATAAACCTCCCTCATTAAGTAGTAAGGGTACGCATTTTATCTTAATTCGTTTTTTATAGGGCTGTGAATTCCTGCATTTATCTACCTTTGTTTTCCTGTGTAGACACAAGGCTGCCCGGCCTCCCAGAGGTGAGATAACTTATTATCTAGCAACTATTTCCCTGGAACCCAGCCTGAGCTGAAGTGGGCTTTCATTTCTCCTCTTACTGCCTTGCAGTGTAACTTTGGGTACACTTTATCTGCCTGCCTCTGATTTCTGGTCTGGGTGAAGTTAATATATTAAATCTCTCATAAGGCTATTGAAAGGGTCAAATGAGATACAGTTATACCACTTCTATGAAGGAGCAGCCGATGCTGTCTAAAGCCCATGCATGAACTCAGCCATTCCTCTCTACAGTCTCAGTTAACAAGAATGGCCCATGTAAACATGAATTGGTGTTGGGTTGTTAATGTGATCTCCTGAGAACGGGCAGGAGAAAGTCTCTGAGAATGGAGCCAATTCTGATGGAGGCTCAGAGATCGCGTTGCCTGGGTTCAAATTTTTGCTTGACAACCCACCAGCTGCATGACATTGAACATACCGTCATGTAACTCTTTAGGTCTCGGTTTTTCCATCTGCAAAATGGGAGTGGTAATAGTATGTACATGATAGAATAATTGTGAGGATTCAATGGGAATATCAAATGTGTGTATAGAATTTAGTGCAGTCAATAAGAGCTCTATTATTTTTTAATCAAAATATGTGCCAGACATTGTACTAGACACTTTACGTATATTAGCAGCTGACACCAGTAGGTTCCCCTAAAAGCTTGAATCACCTCTCTTGGGTCTGATCTTTGCGGAGGATCCTGGGTTAAGATGGGAACTTCAGTGATTGCTGGAGAGCTCCATAAGGCGGCTCAGTATTGTCAATCTCTCCTTGGGCAAACCTTACCTTGGTGTCAGAAAAGGTCACTTCTAATAGCAGAGACCCTTTGAAACTCCTTAAGTTTAAGGGAGGCAGGCCAGTACCACTTCTTGGATACTTTCTAGGTTCCCAGCATCTCAGAATACTTCATATACTTCAGCTCAGTCAATCCTTGTGAAAACTCCACAGTGCCAATGTTATTGTCCCATTTTGCAGGTGAGGGACGTCATAGTGTGCGGTTGTTAAAGACCATGGGCTCTGGAGTTATACTCCTTGGATTCAAATCCAAGCTTTTCCATCAACTAATTGTATGACCATGGGTACTTCTAAGATCTGTGCCTCAGTGTACTTTTCTGTTAAATGGGAATAGCAGCCACATTTCATGGGTGATAGTGGAAATTCCATTAGCTATGTAATGATTCCCCATAAATGGTAGCAGGAGGCTGATGCTGCTGGAGAAAAATGATCAGAAAGGAGAAGTCCAGGCCAGGCACAGTGGCTCACGCCTGTAATCCTATCACTTTGGGAGGCCGAGGCAGGTGGACCACCTGAGGTCAGGAGTTTGAGACCAGCCTGGCCAACATAGTGAAACCCTGTGTCTACTAAAAATACAGAAATTAGCTGGGTGTGGTGGCGCACCCCTGTAATCCCAGCTACTCGAGAGGCTGAGGAAGGAGAATCACTTGAACCTGGGAGGTGGAGGTTGCAGTGAGCTGAGATTGCGCCATTGCACTCCAGCCTGTGTGACAGGAGCAAGAATCCATCTCAAAAAAAAAAAAAAAAAAAAGGAGAAGTCCTACATGTAGGTACTTAGCCAGGAAGAAGTGGAAGTAAGTCTGCCACCTGGAATCCAGATAGGCTTGACTCTAAAGCTTATGCTGATCAACAGTATTTTGTTTTCCTCCTTAGCTGAGCTTTCCTAACCAAATTAGTTCTAAACAGAGC
>NW_012108252.1:3035208-3038691 GCF_000951045.1 Mandrillus leucophaeus
ATTTTTGTATTTTTAGTAGAGACAGGGTTTTGCCATGTTGGCCAGGCTGATCTGGAACTCCTGACCTCAGGTGATCCACCCGCCTAGGCCTCCCAAAGTGTTGGGATTACAGGCATGAGCCACTGTGCCTGGCCAGATGATACTGATTCTTAAGCCATCTTGGGGGTTTCATTCACCCCTTTTTCTCCGTTTGTTAGCTTCCCACATCCTCTCCACACATCAAGGGCTGGGATCTGGCTCCATTTTCTAGTTCTCTACCCATGAATGGGAGCAAAGTGCCTTAGGCCAAAGTTTGTTAAGGGGTATAAACTGAATCAGGGTTTGTCTTTGGGGTCTGCCATTTAAAAGGAGGCCAGAAAATGGCCTCTGAGTGACTCAATTCAACAGACACTAACAAGACAGGGCAGAGGCTGCTGCCACAGAACTTATAGCCCGTGGTGTTGCTGGCAGGATCCCCCCACCCAGGCTAAGCTGTCAGGAGCAAGAGGGATACGTGTCTTAGCTTTAGCACCTGCAAGCCCCAGAGGCCAGGCTGGAAGGGAACTGGGAAACCAGATCAGAGAAAGAGGCTGTGCCCATTTCACAGAGAGGAAGGGTAAGGGGTTAAGGCCCAAACCCAGCACTCAGACTCTTGACTGGGTGATTTCTTTGACTCCTTTCTTCCTTTTACATTTTGTCACTATTTTATTTTATTTTATTTTTTAATTTAACTTTATTTTTTATTTCCATAGGTGTTTGGGAAACCGGTGGTACTTAGTTACAAGGGTAATCCTTTAGTGGTGCAACCATCACTGAGCAGTATACACTAAACCCAACGTGTAGTCTTTTATCCCTCACCCCCTCCCACCCTTTTCCCCAAGTCCCCGAAGTCCATTGTATCTTTCTTACGCCTTTGCATCTTCATAACTTAGCTCCCACATAGGACTGAGAACATAGGAAGTTTTTGGTTTTTCATTTCCTGAGTTACTTCACTTGGAATAATAATCTCCAGTTCCATTCAGGTTGCTGCGAATGCCATTAATTCATTTCTTTTTATAACTGCATTATCGCTATTTTCAAAACCCCAGGAGAGAGAGGAAGGCCCCAGCGACCCATGATGGGTGGAAGATAGGGGTCCTGGAAGGAGGTTGTTGCCTGTCCTGAGAAGGGGCATGAGGCAGGGTGAAGATGAGGGAGTTTTAGCAGCAGGAGAGGAGATGAAGCGACTTGCCCAGGGACACAGAACTATTCTGCCTCCAGGAAGACAGTATCACTATATCACTTCTCATCTGGCAAGCTGAAGGCTCCTTCTTTTTGAGACAGAGTCTTGCTGTGTCTCCCAGGCTGGAGTGCAGTGGTACGATAACAGCTCACTGTAGCCTTTACCTCCCAGGCTCAAGTCATCCTTCTACCTCAGCCTCCCGAGTAGCTGGGACCACAGCTGTGCACCACCATGCCCAGCTAATTTTTAAATTTTTTTTTTAGAGATAGGATCTCACTGTGTTGCCCAGGTTTGAGAGGGCCTTCTGTGCAGAGAGTTTGAGGCAACAAACTAGAAGCAGCACAGTGAGAAGCACTTGTTCTGGGAATGCAGAGCCTTGAGTTTGCTACCTGGCTCTGCCACAGAGTCACTGCACGGTCTAGAGTGTTGCTCTTCCTATCTGGACTCACCTGTCCCAGCTGCATAAAGATACCCCGTCCACGGACCACACATCTCCAGGCAGATCCAGGCTCAGGCTCAGTCAACCATTCTCATGTTCTTTTTTTTTTTTTCCTTGAGACAGGGTCTCGCTCTGTTGCCCATGCTGGAGTGCAGGGTAGTGGCACGGTCATGGCTCACTGCAACCTTGATTTGCTGGGCTTAAATGATCCTCCCACCTCAGCCACTAGAGTAGCTGGGACTACCAGCACGCACTACCACATCTGGGTAATTTGTAAAAATTGTTTGTGGAGACAAGGTCTCACAATGTTGCCCAGGCTCATTCCCATGTTCTTGCATTAGAGATCAGGGCACAGGAGTCATTCTAGGCTGGGGAAGAGAAAAATCTTTCTTTTCTATTTTCCAATCATTTAATTCTTCTGTGAGTCTGCTCCTGTAACATCTACTGCAGGTGACAGTTTCCTTTTAGTTTCTAACAAGAAATGCATCGTTTCCTTCTTGTGACTTGAAATAGAAAAAAGAAGACGGGGTAGTAATAGAATGCCTTACCTAGGACAGAGGTGAGATCGAAAGAGGAACCTCAATTCTAAGGCAACATTGGTTGTAAGTCACATTTTTAATTCAATACTTGCCTTCATGGGGCGGGGCAGCAGGGAGGGGAAGGAAGATGCATAGTCACCGGGCACATCTGTGGTAAGTTGTAGCCAGACTTCAGAAATGGCCAAATATGAAAAAAAAAAAAAAAAAATAGGTGTGTTAGGATGGAGGAAATATGATATTTACTTAGAAATGAAAATCGATTGCCTTTAACTTATGATAAGATAATTACGTTCCCCTGAGTCATTGTCATGCATTTGTGTTCATAAACCTCCCTCATTAAGTAGTAAGGGTACGCATTTTATCTTAATTCGTTTTTTATAGGGCTGTGAATTCCTGCATTTATCTACCTTTGTTTTCCTGTGTAGACACAAGGCTGCCCGGCCTCCCAGAGGTGAGATAACTTATTATCTAGCAACTATTTCCCTGGAACCCAGCCTGAGCTGAAGTGGGCTTTCATTTCTCCTCTTACTGCCTTGCAGTGTAACTTTGGGTACACTTTATCTGCCTGCCTCTGATTTCTGGTCTGGGTGAAGTTAATATATTAAATCTCTCATAAGGCTATTGAAAGGGTCAAATGAGATACAGTTATACCACTTCTATGAAGGAGCAGCCGATGCTGTCTAAAGCCCATGCATGAACTCAGCCATTCCTCTCTACAGTCTCAGTTAACAAGAATGGCCCATGTAAACATGAATTGGTGTTGGGTTGTTAATGTGATCTCCTGAGAACGGGCAGGAGAAAGTCTCTGAGAATGGAGCCAATTCTGATGGAGGCTCAGAGATCGCGTTGCCTGGGTTCAAATTTTTGCTTGACAACCCACCAGCTGCATGACATTGAACATACCGTCATGTAACTCTTTAGGTCTCGGTTTTTCCATCTGCAAAATGGGAGTGGTAATAGTATGTACATGATAGAATAATTGTGAGGATTCAATGGGAATATCAAATGTGTGTATAGAATTTAGTGCAGTCAATAAGAGCTCTATTATTTTTTAATCAAAATATGTGCCAGACATTGTACTAGACACTTTACGTATATTAGCAGCTGACACCAGTAGGTTCCCCTAAAAGCTTGAATCACCTCTCTTGGGTCTGATCTTTGCGGAGGATCCTGGGTTAAGATGGGAACTTCAGTGATTGCTGGAGAGCTCCATAAGGCGGCTCAGTATTGTCAATCTCTCCTTGGGCAAACCTTACCTTGGTGTCAGAAAAGGTCACTTCTAATAGCAGAGACCCTTTGAAACT
>NW_012108252.1:3043201-3045164 GCF_000951045.1 Mandrillus leucophaeus
TCCGCCTCCTGGGTTCAAGTGTTTCTCCTGCCTCACCCTACCGAATAGCTGGGATTACAGGTGCGCACCACCACACCCAGCTAATTTTTGTATTTTTTAGTAGAGTCGGGGTTTTGCCATGTTGGTCAGGCTGGCCTCAAACTCCTAACCTTAGGTGATCGGCCCGCCTCCTCCTCTCAAAGTGCTGGGATTACAGGTATAAGTCACCGTGCCCAGCCTACCACCTTGCTTCTTAACTCTCTTTTGACAGTCAATGATAGAAGCCTGTCATTTGAATGGGCACAGCCTGGCCTTCTGGAAGGAGCTAATCTGCCTTGCCTCCTATTCCAACTGCGTCTACTCAGGATTTACCCTCCAAGGACATCTCCAAAAATGCTGGGGCTGGGGGAATCTGAAACCTTCCCATCCATGTGGCCTGGCAGGCATGCTAGCCTCTTGGCTTGGAGTCATCACTTACAGTAGCACCTCATCTTTCCTCTTTATAGAGGGAGAACAAAGACCAAAATGGCTTGTCCCCAGACTAAAAGAGGCACAGCATTTTAATGATTAACACTGTAACCTTGTTATTGGCCTGCGCAGGCCTCTTGCCATCAGTGAGGCAGGAACAGCCCTGCTGCCTCTTGCTCTAAACCCCAGGGGAAGGGTAATTTAATAAAGATTCAGTGCTTCCCTGTGCCAGTCCCAGCACATACTTCCTCCTGCCATTGTGAGATTGCTTGGTAGGTTCTGGGCAGTTCTGAAACTCTCCACTGTGACCCACAGTGCTTGAGCCTTTTTTTACCTGCCCCCAGGTGCTCTGCGGGACACTCTTCATCTCTTGTCTCATTTTGATTCTTCCAGTCACCCAGCCAAGCATCTGGACCTATTTCCATTTTACAGATGTGGAAGATGAATCCAAGTTTTAATCTTTCATTCCCCTGCTAGACCAAGGAATCCAGAAATACCTAAAGAAACATCTCGAAGTAAAAGATGCTGCCACAAAGCCAGCAGTTCAACTACTTCTTTGTCTCTTCCTTTTGGGGCGATTTTTCTTTCACTTTACTTGTTCTTGTAAAGAATCTTCCTACCTCTCCATTGCCCCTTCCCTCCCACCCACTCTACCCCTGTCATTCTCCTTAGTTGATCTGGAGTGGATGCAGTGGGACTTACGTTTGTTTTTTTAGCATAATTCAGTCTTCAGCCTTTCATTGAGGTGATGACTTAACCGGTTATAAATTCAGTCATTCATTTCATGCTCATTTCCTGTGCTCCTTCTATGTTCAACACCAAGCTCCACGCTGTGGATTCAAAGGTGGTTGTGGTGTGGTCCAGGTCTTCAAAGCCCTCATAATCTAGTGGGGAAAGAAGAGATGCAAGCAAGCAGTTTCTAGTTAACATGACGAGAGCTCCTAGAGAGGGATTCACACTGTGTTGCAAGAATACAAGGAACAAAAATCAACCTGAAGATAGGCCGGTCGCAGTGGCTCACATCTGTGATACCAGCACTTTAGGAGGCCGAGGCAGGTGGATCACTTGAGGTCAGGAGTTTGAGACCAGCCTGGCCAATATGGCGAAACCCCGTCTCTACTAAAAATACAAAAAAAGGCCGGGCGCCTTGGCTCACGCCTGTAATCCCAGCACTTTAGAAGGCTGCGGCGGGCGGATCACGAGGTCAGGAGATTGAGACCATCCTGGCGAATACGGTGAAACCCCGTCTCTACTAAAAATACAAAAAAATTAGCTGGGCGTGGTGGCGGGCACCTGTAGTCCCAGCTTCTAGGGAGGCTGAGGCAGGAGAATGGCGTGAACCTGGGAGGCGGCGGAGCTTGCAGTGAGCAGAGATCGTGCCACTGCACTCCAGCCTGGGTGACAGAGCAAGACTCCGTCTCAAAAAAAAAAAAAAAAGTATATGTGTGTGTGTGTATATATCTATATATACACACACACACATATATATACACACAAAAAAAATTAGCTGGACATG
>NW_012108252.1:3047254-3048163 GCF_000951045.1 Mandrillus leucophaeus
TTATTAAAGTTATAATTGATTGGCCGGGCGTGGTGGCTCACGCCTGTAATCCCAGCACTTTGGAAGGCTGAAGTGGATGGATTACCTGAGGTTGCAAGTTTGAGACCAGCCTGGACAACATAGTGGAACCTCATGTCTACTAAAATTACAAAATTAGCTGGGCATGGTGGCGCATGCCTGTAATCCCAGCTACTGGAGAGGCTGAGACAGGAGAATTGCTTAAACCCAGCAGGCGGAGGTTGCGGTGAACCGACATTGGGCCATTGCACTCCAGCCTGGGCAACAAGAGCAAAACTCTGTCTCAAAAAAAAAAAAAAAGGGATATAATTCACTGACCACACAATTCACCTAACAGTATATAATTGAATTTTTTTTAGTATGTTCACAAAGTTGTACATTTTCATCACCCCAAAAGGAAACCTTACATTCATTAGCAGTCACTCCTTATTCACCTTCGCCCCCAGTCCCTGGCAAACTTGATCTACTTTCTATCTGTGTGGATTTGCCTGCTCTGGACATTTTATATAAATGGAATCCTGTCATATGCCCATCAGTTGATGGGGATGGGGGTTCTTTCCATTTTTCAGCTATTGTGGATAATGCTACTATGAACATTCGCATACACGTGTTTGTGTGGACATGTGTTTGCATTTCTCTTGGGTATATCCCTTCATCTTGCTGCTTCTTTTATTTATTTATTTATTTATTTATTCATTCATTCATTCATTGAGACAGATTCTTGCTCTGTTGCCCAGACTGGAGTGCAGTGGCATGATCTCGGCTCACTGCAACCTCCGCCTCCTAGTTCACACCATTCTCCTGCCTCACCCTACCGAATAGCTGGGATTACAGGTGCGCACCACCACACCCAGCTAATTTTTGTATTTTTTAGTAGAGTCGGGGTTTTGC
>NW_012108252.1:3052403-3056230 GCF_000951045.1 Mandrillus leucophaeus
CTGTAGTTCCAGCTACTTTGAAGGCTGAGGCAGGAGAATCGCTGGAACCTGGGAGGCAGAGGTTGCAGTGAGCCAAGACTGTGCCACTGTACTCCAGCCTGGGTGACAGAGAAAGACTCTCTCAAAAAAAGAAAACAAAAACAAAAACTAACCTGAAGAAATCATGGATGACCTCTCAGAGAAAATGTCACTAGAGTTGGGAACTGAAGCACAAATTGGAGTTTATTAATTTCTCTTTAATTCTTTTAAAGACCATATCAGTGGTGTAGACCCCCGTGCTTCCAGTCTCCTGCATTTAAACAGACATTCTCCATATCACATACCTGGCCTTTCCTGACAATAGCTGTTGAGACCAGAGATTGACCTCAGGCCCCAAGTAAGCTGATTCTTAGGTAGGCTGGAGATCACTGATTAGTGGCCTGACTTGAAAAGATGAGCTCAACCAATCAGATTCCTTTTTCGGGAAATTAGACTTGGGAACAGAGGGATGGATCTAGTTGGTGCTGCTGCTGCATTTGCAAACATACAAGGTAGAATTGGGAAGCCACAATGATTGTGTACCAGTGAAGGTGTAGAGATACTAAAGCAACAAGGAAACCGGAGATGCCTAGGGAGAAAGCAGAGATGTAGCGAGGGCTGGAGAGTCCAGTGACTTCAGAAACAGAGAAAACAGGAGCTGCCGGGGGTTGACAATGTTTCTTAGTCCCCACTGTGGCCCTCTAATTCCCTTCCTGTCCTGGAATGTCTGTATGAGACCACTGATCAGCTCCACATACATCCCCCGCTTTAAAAATGAGCTTAAATGAGCCTTGGTTCTTGAAACCCAGGGTCTTAGCTGTAACAATATTCCAAAAATGTTTTCATGGAAAGCAGGGCTTTTCTAGTTGGGTAAGAAGAGGTGATAGTGGAACATTCTAAAATAACCAACATTAGCTCTGAGGGGGTGAGAGGTTTAGTTTGGCTGGGCCTAGAGTCAGCGATGGGGCTGGTAAAATCTGGAGCCAGAGTGGGAGGGCTTTGAGAAGACACCTTCATCTTCGTAATTTATGGTGAAATTGCAGTAACAACAAGTAAGTTCTACGAGTAACACTAGTAAATCAGGATGCACAAGACTGGCCTTTGCCAGGAATAAGCCCATCCATTTCCCTTTTATTCCTGGCCTCACTTTATAGGTAGTTCTCATCAGAGGCATTTTATCTTGGCTGAACTTTTGGCAATGGCAAAGCTGAGGGAAATGCTTTTTTTTTTTTTAAAACAAGCCTCCACCTTTTTACAGGACTCTCTTGCCAGCAGTTTTTGTTATCAGGAGTTGGGAGATTTCATAGTTCTCATTTGTCATTGAACTGGAGTGTTTTCCTGTCCTGCCTCTTCCCAGGGGTGTTGACCTTGGAAAAGTGACTCAGTCTCCTTGAATCTCATTTTCTTTACTTGTAAATGAGGGTAATTATATTTACCCAGCTGAATTCTAGGGTGGTGCTTTTCCAACTTTCTCTGGGGAACCACCAGGGTTTTTTTTTTTTTTTTTTTAATTTTTTTTTTTTTTTTTTTTTTTTTTTTTTTTTTTTTTTTTTTTGAGACAGGGTCTTGCTTTGTCGCCCAGGCTGTAGTGCAGTGGTGTGATCTTGGCTCACTGCAGCCTCCACCTCCTGGGTTCAACAGATTCTCCTCCCTCAGCCTCCCAAGTAGCTGGGACGACAGGTGCATGCCACCACACCTGGCCAATTTTTCTATTTTTACTATAGATGGGGTTTCACCATGTTCGCCAGGCTGGTCTCAAACTGCTGACCTAAAGTGATCCGCCTGCCTGGGTCTCCCAAAGTGCTGGGATTTCAAGCTTGAGCCACTACACCCGGCCTATTTATCTTAATTTTTTATTTTTCAATCCATGATAAACCAATACAAGCATGCAGCTTGGGCCATATGCAACCTGAGTTCAACAACACCCAGACTGGTCTAGACCCCATTTCAGAAGATAAGTCTGCTAGTCACGTGCTTGAATGTTATGGCAATGTTAAAACATTAGAAAGGTTTCTGGCCAGGCACAGTGGCTCACGCCTGTAATCCCAGCACTTTGGGAGGCTGAGGTGGGTGGATCACAAGGTCAGGAGATTGAGACCATCCTGTGAATGGTGAAACCCTGTCTCTACTAAAAATACAAAAAATTAGCCAGGCACAGTGGCGGGTGCCTGTAGTCCCAGCTACTTGGGAGGCTGAGTGGGAGAATGGCGTGAACCCGGCAGGCAGAGCTTGCAGTGAGCCAAGATCGCACCACTGCACTCCAACCTGGGCGGCAGAGCAAGACTCCGTCTCAAAAAAAGAAAAAAAAAAAAAAGAGAGAGAGAGAGAAAAGAAAGGTTTCTAACTGGTTGCTTTCAATTCTGTATTTATTATTGTGATCTAGAAACGAGTAGTTCACAGACCAGCATCAGTCTATGGACCAGACTTTGAGTGACACTGCCTTAGTAGTCTTAAGAAATCAAATCAAGGCAACCTACGGGATAGGGTTTGGGACTGAGGGTGCGCTTTATATGTAGCATATGTGAACCATGTTTATGGGGTCATAATGTAACGCCGATCTCATGTTTCCTGAATGTTTGTAACTCTTTCTTTGTCTTCTCTGGTTATATTCTTAGGCTGACAATGTTTTCTGGTATGTCCCTTTCTCTTTGCTTGTGACTTGGTGTTCTATTCTGCACTGGAACACAGTATGTCTGCATACAAAGGCTGCAGGTTTCAGAGTCAGGGTTGGAGCTAGAATTTTGGCTCTGACATTTTCTAGCAATGAGATGTTGGACAAACTGATTGTCCCTCAATTTCTGTATTAATTTAATTTAATTAATTTATTTTTTTGAGACAGGGTCTGGTTCTATCACCCAGGCTGGAATGCAGTCGTGTGATCTCGGCTCACTGCAACCTCCATCTCCTGGGCTCAAGCCATCCTCCTACCTCAGCCTCCTGAGTAGCTGGGACTACAGATGTTCACCACCACACCTGGGTAATTTAAAAATTTTTTTAGAGACAGGGTCTCACTTTGTTGCTCAGGCTGGTCTCCAACTCCTGAGCTCAAGTGATCAACCCAGCTAGGCCTCCCAAAGTGCTGGGATCACAGGCTTGAGCTACTGCCCTCTTTTCTATTAACAGAGTGCTGATAATACCTAGCTGCTGGCTATTGTGAGAATTACATGATCTAATGTGAAAAACCATGTCTTGTGTCTGGTAGGTTCCCAGTAAAGCAGCTCGCTTTGCTCTTGTACTCTGATGACATTTTTTTTCTGTCTTACATTCTGTGTGATTTGGAGGCTCAGGAAGTGGCACAGGCAGGCTAATAAACCATGGTGGCAGCAGCATCATAGATCGTGATGCCAGCATAGCCCCCATACTTTGCTGATGCCCCAAGAGGAGCCAGAATCAAACACTGTAGGTGACCTAAGTGCTGAATCCCTCCCCTTTAATAGTCTCTCTGCCTCAAGGGACCCCTGGAGCCCACACAGTCACAGAGTCCCAAAATGTCCCTGCTGATGGGGCGTGGGCTATTTGGCACAGATGCTGTTAGGTGCCTGTCCTTTGCTTAGGGCATTCTTCCCAGCTGACAGAGCCCTAGTTTAGTCATGGAAGGTGTCTCTGTCTCCAGCTCAGGGGTGAATCTTGATTAGTTTAACCAGTAACTGCAATCCCATGTTCCCTTATCAGTAATGAATTTTGGGGTGGGTGTGTCTCTCAGTATGGCCTGAGACTTAAAGTCAAACTCCTAGTCTCAAGTGATCCTCCCTCCTCAGCCTCCTGAGTTGCTGAGACTACAGGCACACGCCACCACACCTGGCTAATTT
>NW_012108252.1:3058520-3059464 GCF_000951045.1 Mandrillus leucophaeus
TTGGCCTCCCAAAGTGCTGGGATTACAGGCGTGAGCTACTGTGCCTGGCCCACTTCAAGATTTTTAATTCATCTGAGATGTGCCAGGGAAGAAGAGACTTGTTTCTGTTGTCATTAAAAAACCCAGGTATATGTGGCCCTGGTTTCAATAAATGTGTCTATTGCGTTGGTCAGCAAGAACATCACGTTGGGAAGTATAATAGCCATAGCTTTTCTTTACATAGCTAAAACACAATAAGTATTTACATTTGAGGCAGAAAGTAGCCACATATTAAGTATCTGGGTCTCAGATTATGGGTTATTGATTTTCAAATGGGCATTTTTTCAGCTTTATGATCCACCCTAGTGACCGTGGTGATACTTCTCATTACTTCTGTGCAGATCCTGATGTACATTGACTGGCTCTTGTGTCCTTATCTTATCCAAAGCATTGTAGAAGACAACAAATACATCTAATCTTCAGGACAGTGCCTTTGCAGGTGGACAGGGATAGCATATCAAGCACTGAAGACTTTGAGCCTGGGAAGCTTTGAGCTTGTGATGTCTTCAGGGAAATGAACATGTGACTTGCAATAAGTCTGTTTTTATTTTTATTTTTTATTTTTATTATTTATTTATTTATTTGATATGGAGTTTTGCTCTTGTCACCTAGGCTGAAGTGCAGTGGCGTGATCTTGGCTCACCACAATCTCCGCCTCCTGGGTTCAAGCGATTCTCCTGCCTCAGCCTCCTGAGTAGCTGGGATTACAGGCACATACCACCACGCCCAGCTAATTTCATATTTTTAGTAGAGGCGGGTTTTCTCCATGTTGGTCAGGCTGGTCTTGAGCTCCCGACCTCGGGTGATCTGCCCGCCTCAGCCTCCCAAGTAGCTGGGATTACAGGCATGCACCACTACACCTGGCTAATTTCATATTTTTAGTAGAGGCGGGTTTTCTCCATGTT
>NW_012108252.1:3059514-3061571 GCF_000951045.1 Mandrillus leucophaeus
AAAAAAAAAAAAAAGGCCAGGTACGGTGGTTCACGCCTGTAATCCCAGCACTTTGGGAGGCTGAGGTGGGCAGATCACAAGGTCAGGAGTTCAAGATCAGCCTGACCAACATGGTGAAACCCTGTCTCTACTAAAAATACAAAAATTAGCTGGGCGTGGTGGCATGCACCTGTAATCCCAGTTACTCAGGAGGCTGAGGCAGGAGAACCGCTTGAACCTGGGAGGTGGAGGTTGCAGTGAGCTGAGATCGTGCCACTGTACTCCAGCCTGGTGACAGGGTGAAACTCTGTCTCAAAACAAAAAAACAAACAAACGAACAAATAAACCAAAACAAGAACAAAAAAACAAAACAAAAAACAAAAAAAATTAAAGCAGGGAGCTGATGGGAGGTACCTGGAAAAGGTTTCTTCTACTCTTACAACTGGAAGATTCAGTCTTCTTCTGCCTCTGGATGTTTTTCTGTCCAGATGTGATGTCTAGAACTATGGCAGTCCTCTTGTGATCATGAGGGGAGCCAGTCTGAGAACAAAGTTGGTATGTTGAGACATGGAAAAAACATGGATCCTAGAAGAAGTTATTGAACCAACTCTGAAGTCACCCTACCTCTGGCCTTTATGGCGTGTAAATTGGACAAAATGAACTTGTAATCATTGTGCTAGCCTTCTGCATCAAAATCCTCAAATAAAATGTGAGGAAATGGGTTTGCCGGTACTGTGCAATGCTGAAGGCAGAGTGATGTTTGAGAATTCCTGGGCATGGACTCTGCTTTCTTTCTGCAGTTGAGGAAATGGACTCATTCATGTTGCGTTTAAACATTCCCTTGAATAGAAGCCATAGATGTTAGAGTAAATTCTATTCTAGTGACATGAGCACTGAGTAAGAAAGAGCAGTGACATAGCCCTTTGAATCTCATTAGAAGCCTCAATAAGATGTGTGCTGTGATCTGCACCTGCCTGACTGACATGTTATTCTGAATTCAATAATATTCTCTACCTTTGGATAATTAAAATGGGGTCTTACTATGAAGGGTAAGGATGTGTAGGTGTGTGTTTGTGTGTGGCCTCTTCTGTAACTCACCTGAAACCCCTGCAGTTGTTCTATTTGAGGTAATACATTTCCTAATAATTCTTCTTCTTCTTTCTTCTTTCTTTTTCTTTCTTTCTTTCTAGAGACAGGATCTCACTCTGTCACCCAGGCTAGAGTGCAGTGGTGCAATCATAGTTCACTGCAGCCTCCAACTCCTAGGCTCAAGTGATCCTCCCTCCTTAGCTTCCTGAGTTGCCAGGACTACAGACACAAGCCACCACACCCAGCTAATTTAAAAAAACAAAAAACAAGCAAAAACACTGTGTGTGTGTGTGTGTGTGTGTGTATGTGTATGTGTGTGTGTGTGTGTGTGTGTGTATGTGTATGTGTGTGTGTGTAGAGCTGGGGTCTTGCAATGTTGCTCAGGCTGTCTCAAACTTCTGTACTCTAGTAGATTCCCCACCTCAGCCTCCCAAGGTGCTGGGATTGCGAGTACGAGCCACCATACTTGGCCTAAATTTCCTAATTCTTTAAGTCACTTTAAGTTGAGTGGTTTATTCTTCGCTCTTGAAAACACCTTAATTGATATATGTTCCAACTGTGAGTGCTTGGCCAATGGGTTCAGGGGTAACACTGGGGTTAGGAACGTAGGAAAGTATATGCTTTCTAAATTTTGCTTTAAGTTTTCACAGTGAATCTGAGAGATCATGTTTGAAATAATCCAGTCCATTCCACCCTTCATTCATTTGTTTATTTGAACCTGTTGAGTGCTTCTCACGTGCCAACCACTGTGCCTGGCACTGGGAATACATTGGAGAAGGGGTCTTGCCTTGGGGACATCATGATCTAATTGACAAACACTTTGGTGGTTCCGCAGGCTAAACTCTCTTACAGGATTCTTAATGTCTTGGAAACCATTTACGTGTCCCTTCAGAATTTTTTTTTTTTTTTTTTTTTTAGACAGAGTCTCACTGTATTGCCTAGGTTGGAGAGCAGTGGTGCAATCGGGGGTCACTGCAACCTCTGCCTCT
>NW_012108252.1:3062507-3067383 GCF_000951045.1 Mandrillus leucophaeus
TTTCTCCATGTTGGTCAGGCTGGTCTTGAGCTCCCGACCTCGGGTGATCTGCCCACCTCAGCCTCCCAAAGTGCTGGGATTACAAGTGTGAGCCACCACACCCGGCCTGGTCTTCTTTTTCATTTCTCTGAAACTTGTGCTTTTGCTTCTCAGAGGAGAGCCCCAGTTAGGACCTGGCCCTTTTTTCTCATCCTGCATGTTGAGACTCAGAAAAGAATAGTTGAACCAGGCAGGAGAGAGAAGGGCTTTTGGTGGATGGGGGATGGCAGTTTTGTCAAAGTACAGACATGTTCATTTTTCTTTTCTTCAAGCTCAGGTGAGGAAACCCAGGTAGGTTGTGAGATGGTATGAAGTGTATGTATTCATCATGAGGGCCCCCACGGGGGTGGAAGGCAGGAGCTGAACTCCTCCCTGGAGTTCAGAGCTGGGGTTGATTGCACGGAGTGAGGATTCCTGGTAAGTGTAGAGTCCATGCTCTACCCTTGACAATTGCTCCTTCTCTTCTTTGTACGTTTCACTTGTATTGCTTCTACCACGTCATAAACAGTTTATTGTATTTCCATTCAATTAAACCCAGGTTTATTGAACTAGGTTCAGCGATAGGTACAAGGGACATTGAAATGAATCAGACACTAGTCCTCATGGGACTCATGAACTAGGGGCAGAGACTGACAAATTGACAGCCCAGAAAACTCAGTATCTAAGTGTCCCCATAATGAGACACACAGGGGCTGAGAAAGCACAGAGATGGGGCTTCTCGCCAGCCATGAGAGGTCATGACGACTTGGGGAACAGTTAGTTCAGTGTGACTGGAGCTGAGTGTCTGTCTTATTTCAGGCTGCTATAGCAAATTACTATAGACTGGGTGGCTTAGAAAACAGATTGATTTCTCACACTTTTGGGGACTGAAAATCCAAGGTCAGGCTGCCAGCATGGTCAGGTTCTGCCAAGGTTCCTCTTCCAGGTTGCAGACTACCAACTTTCTGTTGTAGCCTCTCACATGGCAAAGAGAGGGTGGGAGAGAGTTCTCTGGGTCTGCTGACTATTTTTTTGAGACAGAGTCTCTTTCTGACACCCAGGCTGGAGTGCAGTGGTGCGATCTCAGCTCACTGCAACCTCTGCCTCCAAGGTTCAAGCGATCTTTGCCTCAGCTTCCCGAGTAGCTGGGACTACAGGCACATGCCACTGCACTTGGCTAATTTTTGCACACACAGGGTTTCGCCATGTTGGTCAGGCTGGTCTCGAACTCCTGATCTCAAGTTATCCGCCCGCCTCGGCCTCCCAAAGTGCTGAGATTATAGGCATGAGTGGTGATTCATTTCTTTCTATACTTCTTTGCCCATTAAAGCTCTTTTCCTTGCACACAGTTAACAATAAAGACACAGTCAGCAACAACCAGATCAAGGCACAGAATAATATGAGGCCTGATTAAAGTTTTGTTGCTCTCAATTCTTACTGCTTGATGATGATATTGTTTGGGTGCTTACAATGTTCAAAGAAGCTTTGTAAGAATTATATAAGATAGATACCATCATTATCTTTTTTTACATTATCTGATTTTACATATGGGAAAACTGAGGCTTGGAGTCATTAAGTGTTTTCCCCCGAGGTCACACAGGTAGTGGTGGAACCCATTCCCTTATCCTTATAATGTAATGATGATTAGCATTATGCTTTTCTTGTAATTGTCATTATCATTATTAAATTTATGGATCAAACATTTATCCTGGGTCTGAGCTGTGTACCTCTGAATCCAGGATCCCACTGTAACTTTACAACAGCTCTAGGAAGTTGGCATGATTCCTATAACCCAAACATTCTGCAGCTTTTCGTTCGGAATCTGGTCATTTTGCATAACTCCACATTGCCTGTTTATTGTAAAATCAACTTGTAAGGAAATAAAAAGCACTAATAAAATAACCCTCGATCTATATGACTTCCACATCACCTGTTTGTTTTTACATCCTCCCTTCCTGTAGTGCTCCATATGTGTTTAGATTTTGATTACAGGTATATGTTCGTTTTTAAATATAGGTACAATCTGTATAATGTTATATCCTTCCTTTAGTAGTTAACATTATTTTATGTTCTATATTAGCACATTTTTCTTTTTCTTTTCATTTGTTTATTTATTTTTTCTGAGACGGAGTTTCACTTTTGTTGCCCAGGTTGGAGTGCAATGGTGCAATCTTGGCTCACTGCAACATCCGCCTCCCAAATTCAAGTGATTCTCCTGCCTCAGCCTCCTGGGTAGCTGGAATTACAGGCACCCGCCACCACGCCCAGCTAATTTTTTATATTTTTAGGAGAGAAGAGAGTTTCACTATGTTGACCAGGCTGGTCTTGAACTCCTGAACTTGTGATCCGCCCACCTTGGCCTCCCAAAGTGCTGGGATTACAGGCATGAGCCACCGCACCCAGCCTATTTTGGGACATTTTTCTAATACTTTATAATTTTCTCTGGCTGTAGTATCTACCTTGTGGATATGCCATTATTCACTTAAAGATGGCTATTTTTTGAACGTTTTAGATTATGATGACTATCTGTGTCTATATTATTTTGAAAACTTCTTCTGAGTTGACTTCTCGATATAAATTGTCAGGAGAGGAGTTAAGTTAAAATGTAGTCAACATGTATTAGTTGAGCACCTGGTTGCTCCAGGCTATGTTCAGTAGCTGGAGGCACAACTATGAATGGGAGAAACATGACCCCAGTTCTCCTCAAGCTTACATTGCTCTGGGGGAGAAGGAGACCAAAGGGATAAGCAAATAAACAAACAAAATAATTATGGGCCTGGTGCAGCGGCTTACACCTGTAATCCCAGCACTTTGGGAGGCTGAGGCAAGAGGATCACTTCAGCCCAGGAGTTCAAGACCAGCCTGGGCAACATACTGAGATCCTGTCTCTACAGAAGATTTAAAAATTAGCTGGGCATGGTGGTGAATACCTGTGGTCCCACCTACTCGGGAGGCTGAGGTGGGAGGACTGCTTGAGTCCAGGAGGTCGAGGTTGCAGTGAACCATGTTCGTGCCACTGCACTCCAGTGTAGGTGACAGAGTGAGACCCTGTCTCAAAAACAAAAATATGCACAAAAACAAAAACAAAATAATTATGCCTTGTGATAGTGCTGTGAAAAGATAAAGTGATGGGATAGAAAATAACTGGAGGAATCCACTTGGATAGCTTTCCTGGCAGCCACTCTGAGAAAGGGTCATTTGAGCTGAGATCAGAGAATGAGAATGAGCTGGCCATTCAGAGTGATCCCCCGAGAGAGAGCGCTCACGTGCGAAATGGGCACCTGAACATATGGAGTGGGCTTGATCTGTGAGCAGTGTATAGTATACAGACAGCCACACGTTTCAGTGTAATCACTTGCTCCAAAAATCTGGATTCTGTCTAGTGAAATTCTTTGATTCTTCTCTCCTGACTCCTGTGTGGCCTCCTGATACATTTCTCTGTTTTCACTTTTGTCCCTCTTCAATCAATTTGCCACTCAGCAGCCAGCATAACTGTGTAAGTGTGGATCATGCATGAGCTGCAAGTTTGAGAAACCCCATCATAACCCTGTCTCAAAAAATAATTTTAAAAAACGCATTTAATGGCTTATATAGCTGAAAAGTCCGGGTACCTCTGGATCCAAAGGGTCAAACAATAGCTCAGGACTTTCTCAGCTCTGCTTGCCTCTGGGAGTTACTCTCAGGCATGCTGTCCCCCTGTTGTAAGATGGGCACTAGTAGCTCAGTTTGCATCTTTACCAACAGTTCTGGCTGAAGTCTTGTTTATTGGCCTGGTTGAGCGACATGCTGGGAGGGAGTTGGTGAATTGGTTGGGATGATGGAGAGGCAGGGGGAGGCAGTAATCAATTAGCCAAGCATGGATTTCTGGTTCTGCAGAGGGAAGTCAATACCATCCAAACCTCATAGGATGAGGGTAGTGGAAGGGTAATTATTGAAAGCAAAATAGCATTCTACTGCCAGAAGAACGGGTGGAATGCAGGGCAGGCAAATGCAAGATGATCTCCACCGTCGTCTCCACCTCTGTCTCCATCTCCACTTACATTTACCTCCATATCTACAGAGAGATTCACCTCTCTCACTCATTACATGTAGCCACACTGGCTTCCTTTCTCATCCTGGGACCCCTGAACTCCTATCTGTCTCCAACACTTGGCACATGTACCTTCTCTCTGCTCGGATCGCTCTTGGAATGACCCTTCAGCTCTTAGCTCAAATGACTTTTTCTCAGAAGCTTCCTTGGCTGTCTTTCCCTGGCTGTCCATTCAGGTGGGACTACTTCAATTCATTTCTTTTTCTAAGAAACAGGATCTTTTTATTGGCCAGGATGGTCTTGAACTCCTGGGCTCAAATGATCCTCCCACCCCATCCTCCTGAGTAGCTGTGACTACCGGCATACACCACTGCTCATGATCCCCAATTAATTTCTGTTCCATCACCTTGTCTGTCTCTTTGCTTGCCCCTTTGGTCTCTGTCTCTACCACCAGTATAAGTATGTAAGCTTGGAGAGGATAGAAACTGTGCCTGTCCTGTTCCTTGTGGTTTCTCTAGCTCCTCAGACACCTGGAACATAACAGGTGCTATGTTTAGAGTAAATATGTATAGAGTAAAGGAATGAATGGATGGACATTAGTGTCTTCGGTCTTCCTGGATTGTGATGAAGTCACTGGATTAAATAGCATAGATTTAGACCAGGGTCCCAAACTCAGAGACCAGGAGCCACCAGAGCTTAAGCTTTTTTTTTTTGAGACGGAGTCTCGCTCTCTCGCCCAGGCTGGAGTGCTGTGGCCGGATCTCAGCTCGCTGCAAGCTCCACCTCCCGGGTTCCCGCCATTCTCCTGCCTCAGCCTCCCCAGTAGCT
>NW_012108252.1:3067613-3090511 GCF_000951045.1 Mandrillus leucophaeus
GATCTCCTGACCTCGTGATCCGCCCGTCTCGGCCTCCCAAAGTGCTGGGATTACAGGCTTGAGCCACCGCGCCCGGTCAGCTTAAGCTTTATTGTTGTTATTGAGTAAGGGTTTCCTAGAGGGACAGAAAATATATATATATATATACACACACACACACACACACACACATATATATATATATAAAATATGGAGTTTATTAAGCATTAACTTACATGATCACAAGTTCCCACAGTAGGCTGTCTGCAAACTTGAGGAGAAGGAGTGCCAGTCTGAGTCTCAAAACTGAAGAACCTGGAGTCCAATGTTTGAGGGCAGGAAGCATTCAGAAGGGAGAAAGATGTAGGCTAGTCAGTCTCACCTTTTCACATTTTTCTGCCTGCTTTAGATTCACTGGCAGCTGATTGGATCATGCCCATCAGATTAAGGGTGGGTCTGCCTTCCCCAGCCCACTGACTCAAATGTTAATCTCCTTTGGCAACACCCTCACAGACACACCCAGGACCAATACTTTGCATCCTTCAGTTCAATCAAGTGGACACTCAGCATTAACCATCACAGACGGAGTCTTGCTCTGTCGCCCAGGCTGGAGTGCACTGGCACGATCGCTGCTCACTGTAACTGCACTTCCGGATTCAAGCGATTTTCCTGCCTCAACCTCCCAAGTAGCTAATTTTTGTAATTTTAGTAGAGATGGGGTTTCATCATGCTGCCCAGGCTGGTCTTGAACGCCTGGCCTCAGGCGACCTGCCCACTTTGGCCTCCCAAAGTGCTGGGATTACAGGTGTGAACCACTGCACCTGGCCCAGGGCTCAAGCTTTGACTTCAGAAGTTTTAGTTCCGAGTTTTGTTTTTTTTCCTACCTTGAACAAGCCAGTGGACCTTTCCTGTGCTTCAGGTTTTTTCCTAGCATCAGCACGAAGATCCTTACCTCCTGGGAGCAGGGGGAGTGGTGGGAGTCAAAAGTGATGTGAGGTGTGTCTGGGTTTTATAATCTGAAGGGTGTTATGCTAGGGCTTGTTATTGCCAATAGATGGCGGAACCGTCTGGGGGTGGGATCCCAAGCCACCCCCACTTTGCGCCCTTTCCCCTCTGCCTTCCTTGCATGTCTGGTTTCTAGCTCTCTTATATCCTTATATATTAATCAGTTTATTTGCCAAATATTCACTGAGTGGCTGCACTATTGCCTGTCTCTTATACACATCTCTTGGCCTCCCAAAGTGCTGGGATTACAGGCATGAGCCAGCGCGCCCGGCTTTTTTTTTTTTTCCGAGACAGAGTTTCACTCTGTTGTCTAGGCTGGAGTTCAGTAATATGATCTTGGCTAACTTCTACCTCCTGGGTTCAAGCGATTCTCATGCCTCAGCCTCCAGAGTAACTGGGGTGGTGGGCATGTGGCACCATGCCCTGCTAATTTTTGTATTTTTAGTAGAGATGGGGGCTTACCATGTTGCCCAGGCTCGTCTCAAGCTCCTGGCCTCAAGTGATCCATCCACCTCGGCCTCCAAAAGTGCTGGGATTACAGGCATGAGCTACCACATATGGCTAATTTTTGCATTTTTAGCAGAGACAGGGTTTTGCCATCTTGGTCAGGCTGGTCTGGAACTCCTGGCCTTACGTGGTCTGCCTGCCTCAGCCTCCCAAAGTGCTGGAATTACAGGCATGAGCCACCTCACCTGGCCATGAGGTCGTCTCCAGATTATTCTGCCTGTTTATTTGCAAAAAGGTGGTGACCCCTGGCTTTCAATGATAATTGTGTGTGTGAAGAACTGGCAGGTCATCAACTGTAATTTTTTTTTTTTGATTAAAAAATTAAGATGATCTTCAAAGGCACAGAATTAAAAACACCAGGAATGAGAATCACTAGGTTTCTCATTTAGTGCGGACACAATGGTTTGCTTCCTCTGATTTCTCCCCAGAGGCCCAGGGTATGGAGCAACCTCAGGCCAGCCTGCTCGGCTCTTCCTCATTTGGCCAGGGCGCTTGCTGAGTGTGAAGCCTTCTTCCAGGGCTCTTCATGTGAACAAACTGCACGCAACGCTCGATTTCATCACTGCCTGCAAGGGCTCAGGACCCTCCAAGCGTGCCTTTCATCTGGGTAGTCTTTATTCTTTTATACCCTTCTGTCTGTCATCAGGATGTGGGCCTGATAACGTAGTTCAGAACACTCTAGAGGTTTCGTCAGATGCCACTTTAGCTTTCTGGTGAAGACTTAAAGAATATATGCCTGGCTGAGGCTGGCACATGTATCCTTGTGGCTATTTTGGTCATTGGCTTTTGGGGAAGTGTGCTCCCTGTAGGGGCCTCTCTGAAATCTCCATACTAAGGCATGGATGAGAAAAACAAAAACCTTCCCAGAGCAAGCTGAAGGGTGAGAAAGAAAGAATTTTTTTTTTTTTTTTTTTGAGACAGAGTCTCGCTAGGTTGCCCAGGCTGAAGTGCAGTGGCGTGATCTCGGCTCACTGCAAACTCTGCCTCCCTGGTTCAAATGATTCTCCTGCCTCAGGATTAGCTGGGATTACAGCCATGCACCACCACCCCTGGCTAATTTTTATAGTTTTAGGAGAGATGGGGTTTTGCCATATTGGCCAGCCTGGTCTCGAACTCCTGACCTCAGGTGATCTGCCCACCTCGGCCTCCCAGAGTGCTGGGATTACAGGCGCAAGCCACTGCTCCTGGCCAGAATAACATTTTTATTCCCCCTAGTCCTATCCTTTTCTGTCTGCTCCATTTGCCCACGTACCTTTTGGTGGCTGTCATTAAAGGCAGAGGCTCTGCTTCTTTGGTTCATGAGTTATTTGCAGAAAACTTGCTTTACCTCGGTTCTAGATTTGTTCAACATTGGGCCTTTGGCTGGAATTCCTATCTTCAGTCTTTCTCTTGCTCCTGTCCCTCATACTGACCAATTTATTTAGGTTCCCCCAGCTCAGTGCTTGGAGTTCCCCCAGGACCTGCCTTGGACTCCATCCTGCTGGCCTTCCATAGGGTTCTCCAGTTCCAGAAGTGCTCTGCAGGCCTCAGTCCCTAGCCTGGACTTGCGTAGTGGGTTCATCCAAGATTCAGATGCTTACCATGGACCCAGATGCTGACCAGGCACCTGGAGGTTTGTTTGATCTTGTTGGCTCACACTGGGGGCAGCTTGTTCTTAGGATTCCTTTCCCTGAAACCCCAGAGGGCTTGATTCCCTACCCTTCACCCCCAACAGGTGTCCAGCATGCCTGTTGCCTGTGCTGAGGCAGTAAAACAATTCTTCAGTGCTATAAACTCAAGAGTTCACCTGTTGAAGGTCAGTGTGTTCAGAGATGTTTTTACAGCCAGTAAACATAGCACCCATTTACAGTGGAGCACATTGGGTTGTAAATTATTTCACCGATAGCACTAGCCCCTTATTGACAGAGAAATGGGGGAAATTACACAACCACTCTGCATGGTGAGAAAATGCAGTTCTGGTGATACCCATGGACTGCCTATATCATTCTACTGATGAATTATTTCTTCTCTTTTCCCACCCCCAGCCTGTTCTTTAACATTGGATTTTGGCTACAGACCCAAGCCACATCTGCTCAGTTTTTTTTTTTTTTTTTCTCCGCTGGTACGATGGCCTTTGAGAGGCATTCATTTTGCCTAAGCTGGCTATGAGATGGGTGTTTCCTAGATGTGAGACTCTATCATTGATAACTAGTGACCTTTGGGACTTAAAGGTATTTCAGGAATTGATGGGGACTACTCATGTGCTGTCTTCTGCTTTGGGATGACTTCTAGGAGCCCTGGCCACTGCTACCGTGGGCAAAGACTGGGTGTTCCTGCCCATGACTATGCAGAGGGAAAGCCCCAAATCACCTGCTAGCAAGCATATTCTGTTGCTTGGCGCCTTGTTCTTTATTCTATTTGCCCTTTAAGCTGGGCCCAGGAGACTGAAAACTTGGAGAAGGACTGAAAAATTACAGATCAGGGAACTGAGTATCTGGTAGCTCCTGGGGAGTGGGGAGGCCATTGGATAGGAAGCCAGACACAGATTAGAAAACTAGAACTGCTATTGTCCAGCTAAGCTCACTCGAACATGTCACATCTCCCTGGGCCTCAGTTTCTTCATCTGTAAAATGGGCCTAACAGGGTCTACCTCATAAGGGAACGGTAAAATGAAAATGCCTGCAAAAGAGCCTGGCATGTCATATCACAGACCACACAGGCTCTGGGCAAGCCGTCCAGGGCCACTCAGCAGTTCCTCCCCCTCTCCTCATCCTGAGAAGGACTGATGGGACAGAAGAAGACCCTGGACACTCTCTCAGGGTCCCAGTGCTTGTGAGGCTGGGCATGGTGTGACATGCCCTGGAGCGTGGGGCACTCACACATTGTGAATGGGCACCTGGCCAGCCAGCCTGCCACACTGTGCTTCAGTGGCTTAACAAGAGCCCTATCACAAATCTCCCCTCATCTTCCTCTGTTAGAGCTCTGACTTACCCATGGTTTCGGTTGAATTGACCTGGGGGTTCAGGGCAAAGCCAGACACAGAGGAATGGAGAGCCACTGGGCCACTGAGTGCACAGGTGCTGGCCCTTCCAACTCAATCAGTTTCACAACCCTGGCGGAAGGCGCCAGAGGCTTGTAAAAGACCAGGATGTTTCTATAGGCGTTTGCAGTAAAGGGCTTTCCCATTCCCAGACTTCAGTTCAAGACTGGTTTGGGTCTGGGAGTTTCTCACTTTCCCTAATTCCTGAACAAACAAAACAAATGCATTCGAGCTTCTGGCTGGATCCCCTCCACACACACAGTGGAAGAGAGAAACTATGATCCACAAGCACCTGCCATGTCATCTGTGACAGCGCACTGATCCTGACAGCGGCCCCCATCCCCAGGCTGGAGTGAACAACCCTCATGCAGAGGGAACCAAGGCCCATGGAAGTGGACTGACTCCCGAGGTCACGCAGTCAGGAGGTGGCAGCTGGCATCTGAACTGAGGACTTGAGCCCCCAAACCCTATACAACTTTACTGCTTCTGAGGCTATGAAGCAGAAAGATTGAAGCAGGGCCTGAGAAAAAGGCCAAGTGGATTAGTAAGGAGGCTGGGGAGGGGAGGAAAAGGGAAATATATAAATAAATGCACACAGTTATTGCCTCATCAAGGCAAATGAAGTTTGCTCATGTGGTGGAAAATTGTGAAACTTGGCTATGAAAGCTTTATGTTAGATAGATTGTGAGACCCACATGGTGAGAGTTCTCCCAGCACACCCTTTTCTCTCCCAGCCTCGAATCAGAGACCTAGTTGGTGGTTCGTGCTTTTCCGCCCAGCTTGATCAGATTTATTGAAACAACAGTTTTTCTTATTCAACCACCTCTTCTTGGAAGTTCCGCAAACTTACACAAGCCATCCAGCCACAGGAGGCAAGGGGCAAAGTGAAACACTCTGTAATTTTAGTGCCTCCTTCAGCGCCTCTTTGTTGGAGGAGTTATTGCCATCTCCATTGCTCAAATGAGAACGCAAGTGCAGAGAGCTTATGATGTTTGTCCAAGGTCAAACAGCTGACAGTGGTGAAGCCGGACTTGGAGCTCAGCTCTGCCAGATTCTGGAATGCATCTCTTTCCATAGTCCTTGTCTGAGGCCTGCTGAAAAATATGGCGTTCCCATGTATTCCCCAATTCAATTGTCATGATAACCTTAGAAATTCAGGTATTATTGTTAGTGCCTCCATTTTACAGAGAGTAATTTCATCAAGGAGGTCAAATGCTTTGACTGAGACCTCACAGCTTTTGAGTGCATGGTAGAACTTGCACCTGAATTTCCTAGACTTGAACTTCCGATTTTTTTCATTATACTATATTTAAAGAGCAAAATCCCTCATCTTTCCATCTGCCCATCCATCCATCCATCCATCTTTCCTTCCATCCATCCATCCACTCATTCATCCATCCATTCACCCACCCACCAACCCTATCATCTTTTCAGTGCCTACTTTGTAGCAGGTCCTATACTTGGTCTAGGTAGAGTAATATGGTCATGAAAACTTTCATTTGTCTCCAGAAGCCTGTAGCCTTTAAAAGAACAGATATCCAATTATAAGATACAATGCTGAAATAAGTGTGGCAGTAGAAATATGTAGATTGAGGGAGACTAGGTCTGCTCAGTTGGTTGGGAGAGGTGGTGATACTCTGCCCCTGCTTGTTGAGTACTTTGTTTTGAAAAGCATGTTTTGCATGTATTTTTCAAAATCTCCTAATTGAATGAGGCACCTGCCTCTGTGGCATCCTTGTGGGCAGTGGTTGAGCAGGAAGTCATCCTCTATGCGAATTAGGTTAATTTGGTGAAAATGAAATGAATAGCTGTGTAATCCGGGGTGATGGAAATCCCAGGGGGCACAAAGCTAAACTTGTAGCAGAAGCTGCTAATTGAATTGCGACCTTGGGTTCTAGCTGGTTACATAAATCATCTTCAGGTGAGAACTAACCAGAGCTTACCCAGCTGGCAGGGGCTGGGCTGCCTCTTCTCATTAGGATCCTGACTGCATTTCTGTAACTGCCCAGACTTGTTGAAAGGGCTCCTTTTCTTTTCTGGAGTTCGCATGTCCTAGGAGGTCCTCGGAGGACTCTGGGTGGACTTCAGTGACCTGTGAATCCTTTAAATTAGAAGCAAAATTCATGTACATATATATGTTTCCTGAAGGAAGGGCTATAGCTTTAATCAGTTTCTCAAGATAGTTCCTGAGTAAAATAATGTAAATAACGAGGGACGTGGTTTCTGGTTCCCACCCAAGTAGAGTTTTGATTCAGTAAGTCAGGAGTGAGACCGAGGGCTCTTGATTTTGTCTTTACATTTCCAGGGGATTCTAATGCTCAGTCAGTCTTGGGAATCATTGATTGAATTAGAACTCTACTCAAACTTTAATGAGCCTATGAAGCCCGTGGGGAACTAGTTAACATGCAGATTCTGATTTGGTGGGACAGAGATGGGGCTGAAGATTCTGCGTTTGTAACCAGCTCCCAGGTGATTCTGCTGGTGGGTGAACCACACTTTGAGTAGTAAGAACCTAAAGGCATGTTTGTGCTTGGGTCAGTCATAGGATATTGGTTAGATTCAAGACATGTCTAATTCTTTTGTTTGGGATTGAGATTAAGCACTCAAGCCACTTCCATATGAGGAACACTATTAGAGGAAAGTTAAGAGATTTAGGGAATGTTGAGTACTTCATGGCCAAAAGTTCCATTTCCAGTCGCAGTATGGGTTGTGTAAAGAGTAAGTCTGAGGTTAGACAGATTTCAGTGTCAATACTGGCCCCAATATTGATCACTTATGTGTATTATTTGGAATGAATCAGCTATAAGTAACAGAAAGATTGACTAACAGTGGCTTAAACCAATAGTGGCTTATTTTTCATACATAACAATAAGTTATTCAGTAGTGTTGGAATCCTTGGGTCAACTGCCAATCACTGAGGACCAGGGCCATTTTGCTCTTCTGCTCCACATCTCTAGTATGTTGCTCTTGTAGGAGAAGAGAACACTGTCAGCATCTTAGGCAGGAAGAAGGATATATTAATTGGAATAATATTGCCTAGCCATCCCTAGCTGCAAGAAATGTTGGAAAAGAATTATGAACATTTCCAACTTCTATTCTGGAAAGCAGCAAGAGAGAGAGAGATTTGAGAAATGCTGTTGGGTTACCTCATAATACTGTCTTCTACATCATATGATTGTAGGCAATTTGCTGAATCTTTTTGAGCATCAGTTTCTTCATTTGTAAAATGGGAGAATAGTTCCTTCTAGCAGAGGTTCTCAAAGTGTGGTGTGTGGTTCCCAGACCAGCAGTAACAGAAACCTGAGTACCACCCCATACCTACTAAATCAGAAACTCTGAGGGTGGAGTCCAGCAATCTGTGTTTCAACAAGCCTTCTAAGCTATTCTGATGTGCATTCCAGTTTGAGAAACACTACCTTCAAGATTGCTGGGAAGTCTAAGATGATTGCTTAAGGCGTTCGACATTCAGAGAGTGCTCATAACATGTAGCCTGGGAGTCCATATCTCAGACTAAAACAGTGTTGGAGTCTTTTTTTTTTTTTTTTTTTGGAGATGGAGTCTCTGTCTGTCACCCAGGCTGGAATGCAGTGGTGCGATCTTAGCTCACTGCAGCATCTGCCTCCTGGGTTCCAGCAATTCTCCTGCCTCAGCCTCCTGAGTAGCTGGGATTACAGGTGCACACCACCACGCCTGGCTAATTTTTGTATTTTTAGTAGAGATGGGGTTTCACCATGTTGGTCAGGCTTGTCTCGAACTCCTGATCTCATGGTGGCTGGTCTTGGCCTCCCAAAGTGCTGGGATTACAGGCGTGAGCCACCGTGCCCGGCTAGAGGCAAGTCCCAGCTACTCCTCCCAAGTAGCTGGGACTACAGACACACTCCACCATACCCAGATAATTTTTGTACTTTTAGTAGAGGCAGGGTTTCACCATGTTGCCCACGCTGGTCTCGAATGTTGGAGTCCATTTTCTGAGTCCTGACTTGGAATAAGAAGTTTAGAAATTATTCAGTAAAGAATTTCCGGCCGGGCGCAGTGGCTCAAGCCTGTAATCCCAGCACTTTGGGAGGCCGAGACGGGTGGATCACGAGGTCAGGAGATCGAGACCATCCTGGCTAACATGGTGAAACCCCGTCTCTACTAAAAAATAACAAAAAACTAGCCGGGCGATGTGGCAGACGCCTGTAGTCCCAGCTACTCGGGAGGCTGAGGCAGGAGAATGGCGTGAACCCGGGAGGCGGAGCTTGCAGTGAACTGAGATCCGGCCACTGCACTCCAGCCTGGGCGACAGAGCAAGACTCCGTCTCAAAAAAAAAAAAAAAAAGAATTTCCAAGGTTTGTTCTGACTAATGTCCAATCTTCCAATCCCTAGGATCCTTTGGAGAGCTGCTCACTGCGGCCTCAACCTCCACCTGGGCTCCAGTGATCTTCCTGCCTCAGCCTTCTGAGGAGCTTGGACTACAGGCGTGTGCCACCATGCCCGGCTAATTACAATTTTTTGTTGTTGTAGACTGTAAACAATCTCACTATGTTGCCCAGGCTGATCTTAAACCCCTGAGCTCGAGCAGTCCTCTAGCATTGGCCTCCTAAAATGTTGGGATTACAGGCATGTGTCACCACACCTGGCCTTCTTTCATTGTTGAGGCAGCCAGCATTCAGTTTCAGAAATGATCCCTATCTCAGTATAATGGGAGAAGACAGTGTAGACAGACCATTGCTCTGCAGGGGCCAAGGGCCTTACGGTGGCACATACACAGACCAGTGGGGGCCCAAGCAGGGTGGAAACCCCTCTGTTGGGGCAACCAAGGAGGCTTTTACTGCATGGAAGCTTGAGTACTGAGCCGTTCAAGTGGAGCTCCTGCTAGCAAATTCCCTCCTGGATCTTTGGAATCCAGGCCAGATACAATGATGATGATGGTTAAGTGTATGAATCACTGAGTCTGGCCAGGTCCTGCTTAAGTGCTAACTTATTTCATCTCATAGAATCTTCACATCAAACCTAGGAGAAAGATAACTATTATCATCTCTAATTTACAAAAGTGGGAACTGAGCTACCAAATGGCTAAGTGGTTTGCCTAAGAACACACAGTACTGGGCAGATGGAGGAACCAGGGGACTTAGAAAGGCCTTGCCAAGAAGATGACAGTTGGACTGGCCTGGAGGGACTGGCCTGGAGAGGAAAAACATATACAGTGTGGCCACAGGCAAGCCTGAGTAGGTAGATGATGCTCACCTCTCCCTGTGGCCAAGCGCAGGCTGTGGGCAGGTGGTAAGGAATAGGTGGGAGATTCCTGTCCCAGGGAGGACAGGCCAGTCCTAGAAGGGCCTTGTGTGTCCTGAGCCAAGAAGCTTGACTTCTGCCTCCTAAAACAGACGTTGACTCAGTCAGGAGAGCTTGAGAAATCTCTCTCCAGGAGGCTGTGGGAGGTAGATTTGCCTTGATTGGCCTGGTCTCCCTTCTGCCCTCCGGGTCTGACTTTCCCCCTTGATCTTCTCTTAACAGTGGGTAGTTGTGACTCTCCTAGGGTTCTGGGTGGCCAAGGAGGCCCATCTCACCAGACCTGACCCTGAGAAACTTGACCAGCAAGGCTTTCAAATCTGGTGCGTGATTGCTACTACGACAAGAGTTCCCTTCCAGCAGGGCCTGCAGCTGCTCTGTCCTCCTGGACGGAGAATCTGACTCCAACTCAGCTTCCCAAACCACACACAATTCCAAGATGAGACTGGTCTTCCTCTGGGGGACCAGGGAGAAGCGTGGTAATTTAGACTCTCAAAGACTCTTCCTAAAAAGCTGGGCTGTTAAGGAATCCACTCCAAGTGCAGGCAGCTGGTGGAATAGAGAGAACTAAGGTTTTGACATCAGATGAACTAGAATTTGAATACTGGTTTAGTCCTGTCTAGCTGTAGGGATTTGAAGGAAAATACAGTTTTTCTTTCAGAAAACCAGGACAATAATATTATACTAGATTTGCGAGGTTAAAGGTATAAAAAGTATAGATAACTAGGAGTTGTTGGGAGATTGGAGCTTCTGTTCTTTGTTTTGCATTATTATTCTCAGCAGAGCCACTTACAGGGTGTCTGAAGAAGCATCCCTTTCCTTGGCCCCAGAATGTGAGTAGAGTTTATTAGGGTCCCCCTGGCTTTTGGGTCCACCCAGTTTCTTCTGCAGACAAATGTTTGGACTGAACTTCACCCTCTGTACAATGAGGAAGCCTGTTTTAAAGGCCTCACTTGTCAAAAAAACAGCCATAAAACAGACTTAATGAGACTTCTGGATGCAGCCAGGGCCGTGTGATTGGCTGCTCCAGGACAGGCAAGGCTGGAATTCAGGGTCTGAACGTACTGGTCGGCTGCGCTCCAGCTCCGGTCTGTCCTGGTGGTGTTCCGTGTGCTCTGTCCGCCTCTCCTTTAACTTCCCTGATAAAATGCTTACTTGGATATTGTTCTGAGATGATTGATTGTTAAATGCCCTGCAAATACAAAGCTAGGCTGCTAAGTCACACTCGAGAGAAGTCCAGGAAATCCTCTAGTTGAATGTTACAGCCGGCTTCTTCTGAATAGAGGCACAGCAGCAGATTCCACCTAGCCAACCCGTTTGCTTTTTAAATGGGGAGACCGAGGCCCTGAAAGGGAAAGGCACTTGTATATTATGTATATTTTATTGCAACTTAAAAAGAGAGAGAGAGAGAGAGAGAAAGAGAGATGAATAGACAAGGCCCTCATAGGATGGCAGACTCACTGGATTCATGCTGATGGGGGGCCTCTCTAAGCTCTTTTCTACCTTTCCTGCTCCTTCCCCTTTTATTCCCCACAGATAGCAGTTTGTCCTGCTAGTACCAAATGTGGATGATGGCATATTCTTTCCCTTTTATAGGAATATTAAATCCCCCCAGGTCACACAGCTGTGTCGTCTGGGTGGTGGCTGAACCAGGATTCCACCTCAGGTATGTCTGATGGCCATCACGATGCCATTGTAAAGCTGAGCTCATTGACTAACGCTTAGGAAGTGGAGGGCCTTATATTTTAGGTTTCAGCCTTCGCCTACAACAAAGGAAACTGCTAGTATTTTCCCATTGCTAGTGACCTCTGCTTTCTTGTGACCAACAAGTAAGCAAGTCAAGTCCATTTGTTAAGCTCTGTGACCCTTTTCATTGTTAGGAAAATTTGCACTTCAAAGTGAGGGAGTTTTGGGGGATGCTTGGCCTCTTTGGGACTGAGAGGGTGAGGACGGCTGTTTTCTTGTTCAATTGGCAGCCCTGGGTTAAATTTCTAATTTTCTTCCTCACCTATTTGCTCCCTGTTTCCTATAAGCTTAGCCCTTTTCCTGGCACATAGTAGGTGTTCAATAAATATTTGCCGAATGATGAATAAACTGCTTTGTGTGAACACATTAATTCCTCATTCAGATGTTAGCTCCTGCTTCTCAGGGACGGGGCCCTCTCTATCCTTCCAGCCTGCAGGGTTTAGCACAGTGCCCTGGCTGGAGAAGGCATTCTGTGTGTACATACTGGAAGAGTGCATACATGGGTAGCTTTTTAGGCTGCTGGCACTGAATCACCCAGCTGAACTTGAACCATATACAAATTTGGGACCTGCTTTTGGAAACGTTCTCATCTTTGTACATTTATAAAGGTGTTCGTGTATTTCTGACCTTGCAGCCACCGGACCTCAGCAGCAGTCATTGTTAGCTATAATGAACTCGGCTCTCTGAGAGCATCCCACAGGGCTCATGGTCTCGCTGGAGGAACACTGGAAACCAGGGGAGAGTGTGGGAGGTCTGGGAGGCAATGCATTGTCAGGCAGATGGGCCCTCAGTCAGGAGGAAATGCAGGCAGTGCCTATAGGGTAGTGCCTACCACACAATGCTCGCCCCCTGAACGTGTTGTGCTAATATTAATGAAAATTAGTTAGAAAGAATTGAATTCAGTTGTGAGAATGGGAGATCATCACCCCTCCTCTAAACTCTTAGCAAGTGTAACATCAGCAATATTTTTTTTTCCATGTAATAAGTCAGAGGTAGTCTAGTCCAGGGTTGGCATGTGACATAGTGTTGGAGCCCCAGGTTCCTCCTGCGTTGTTATTCTCAGGGTCACCTCATGGGCCAAGGTGTCTGTTGCAGCTCCAGTCATTAAATCTGTATTCCAGAAAGCAAGAAGAAGGAAAGGCAGAGATAAGTGAGAGCGTACTTGAGGCACACTCCCTGGAAATTGTATACAACTTTTCCAAGTCTATTCCATTGGTCAGAACTTCATTGACTGGCCAAACGTAGCAGCAAGGAAAGCTGTAATATATTCAGGGTGGCTAAGTACTCAGCAAATATCATGGGGTTCTTTTGAGAGAGAACGGGAGAACCAATACTGGAGGGCAATTAAAGTCAGTAGCACAAACCTGAGCTTCTCTCTCTGTTCCACCCTGTCAAACCTCTGGGCCCAAGAAGCTAAGTATTATCCTTAATGTGGTTTTAAGACACCTGAGACTCAGAGGAGTGAATGGCTTGCCCCAGGTCACATAGTTGGGTATTGAAGGAGCTGAGAACTGAATCCACATTTGCCTGGAATATGAAACCTGAGTTATTTGTGTGACTTGCTTTTTGATAGAAGTGATATTTTCCTATGAGCAGAGAAGGCAGCTCTACCTGTTTGTGAGCTACGTTAGTGTCCCCATAACTTAAGAAAATGGTCATGCAGTTGTGTGCTCATGCCACCAATGTTTCTTTACGTGCCCACAATGTTTCATTTATCCTTCTCCCACTTGGCAATCTGGTAGCATCCCAATACCGCTTTTCTTCTTCATCTCTGTATTTCCTGCATTCCTGCAGGGTCCAGCACAGAGCAGATGCCCCATGCATTGTTGTTGAGTGAATTCATTAATTAATAAAGCTCAATCACAGCACCATTTGATACCCTGGGCATTCTCAGGACTCAGGACTATGTGTCCCGAAGAACCAGACCATTCTACATGCATCAGACACACAGAGACCTCAGAAACCCAGTCCCTCCTGTGCCATCTAGGTTCTTGTCCAGTCTCGCTGTGCCAGGTACCCAGTTGGGTCCAGGGAATCCAGGAAGGGAAAGAGGTGCTACCTGCACTTTGCTAAGGGGGTCATAATTCCAGCTGACCCGCAAAATAGCCTTTTATAGGAAGTGGTAGTCCCACTTTCCTGGTGGGGAGACCGGGACTCAGAGTAGAAATGATTTTTCAAAGGTCTTCCAGCTAATAAGGGGTGGAGCCAGGAAGCCTGTTGGATCCCAAATCTTTCATCCGTCATGCATCATTCACTTATTCCGTTTTCTTTTTTTTTTTTGAGACAGAGTCTCACTCGTCACCCAGGCTGGAGTGCAGTGGTTTGATCTCGGCTCACTGCAAGCTCCACCTCCCGGGTTCAAACCATTCTCCTGCCTCAGCCTCCCGAGTAGCTGGGACTACAGGTACCTGCCACCATGCCCGGCTAATGTTTTTTTTTTTTTTTTTGTATTTTTAGTAGAGACGGGGTTTCACCATGTTAGCCAGGATGGTCTCGATCTCCTGACCTCATGATCCGCCCGTCTCGGCCTCCCAAAGTGCTGGGATTACAGGCATGAGCCACTGCGCCTGACCCACTTATCCCCTTTTCAAATCCTTACAGATTTGACAAGCCAATCATGCAAACAGGTGCTTAGCGTCACCCATAGCAGCAAAGACCTGGGAGCTGGATAAATGACAGTTAGAAAACCTGGTTTGCCCTGGTCACATATTACCCAGGCACTCCTTTTTGATTCCTGCCTCCCAATGTCAACACACATACACACACACACACACACACACACACACACACGTATTTTTCTTCAGCTTCCAGGCTTTCTGCTTTTATTTTCCCAGCAAACTCAATCATCCCTAGCAGTGAATTTAATGGGACTTTTACCCTATCCCTTCAGTGCCTCCGTCCCCTGGCACCTTTCCTTTTGGCAAACCTTCCCTGGTAGCCAAGGGCTGTGTGAAGGGAAGGCACCCCCAGGCTAAGGTGCACATGGGAAACTGCGCCGTGAGTCAGCCTGGCTGGGAAGGGAGCCTCAGGCTTCCCAGGTTACAGGGGCCTCCAGCTCTTGAGGGTGATGAATCTCCTGGCTCACTTCAGCACACACATCAGGGGCAGCCTTCAAGTATCGGGGCTGCCCTGCATTGTTGCAGGGGGCTTTTCCATTAGTCTTTTATTGCCTCAGTCCCAGAAGGGCGGCACATAGTGGGAACTCCTTTCACAGCCAGGGAGAGGAGGGCCTGCCAGTTTAAAGGAAGGATCTGGATTCAGAAAGCCAGCAAATGCCAGAGGAGGCTTTGGTCTCCTCCAGGCCTGCATAGCTCATCCGTTTACGTTTTCAGAAAGCCCTTCATGGCCAGATCCTTTCCTACCCGCACCGCGCCCTCCTGCTCTCCTGCTGAGTTGGGAGGCTGCTGGCTTTCTTTTTGTTCTTGGAACCCCCATGCTTGCTCAAGTCCTAGGGCCTGTGCTCCAGGCGGTGCCTGCCTGGAAATCTCTTCTCCTATCTTCATGTGACTGGCTCCTTGTCACCCAGATCTCGGCTTAATGACCTTTTATCAAAGGTCTTTCCAGGACCCTCAGCAGAGTAGCTACCAGGGTCCTCTCCATCGTAACGTGTTTTTTTTTGTTTTGTTTTTTTGTTTTTTTTTTGAGATGGAGTCTCTCTCTGTTGCCCAGGTTGGAGTGCAATGGCGCAATCTCGGCTTACTGCAATCTCCGCCTCCCGGGTTCAAGCGATTCTCCTGCCTCAGGCTCCTGAGTAGCTGGGACTACAGGTGCCCACCACCACACCCGGCTAATTTTTGTATTTTTAGTAGAGATGGGGTTTCACCATGTTGATCTGGGTGGTCTCGAACTCCTGACTTCATGATCCGCCCGCCTTGGCCTCCCAAAGTGCTGGGATTACAGACGTGAGCTACCACGCCTGATCACGTGTATCTCTTTTATGCATTTTAAAAATTGTCTGCCTCCTCCCCTTAGTATAAATCTTATGAGTGCAAAGACCCCTCATGAAGATAGGATGCTTAGAATCGTGGTTCAGAGCAGGAGTCAGCTGACTTTTCCTGCAAAGGACTAGAGAGTATCTATTTGAGGCCTTGAGAGCCTAAAGGAGCTCTGTTGCAACCACTCAACTCTGCCACTGTTGTGTGAAAGCAGCCTCAAAGTAAACAAATGGCTGTGGTCATGCACCAATAAAACTTTATTTAGGCCAGGTGCAGTGGCTCAGGCCTGTAATGCCAGCACTTTGGGAGGCCAAGGTGGGTGGATCACCTCAGGTCAGGAGTTCAAGACCAGCCTGGTGAACATGGTGAAACCTCGTCTCTACTAAAAATATAAATTTAGTAGGGCGTGGTGGTGGGCGCCTGTAATCCCAGCTTCTCCGGAGGCTGAGGCAGGAGAATCACTTGAATCCAGGAGGTGAAAGTTGCAGTGAGCTGATGTCACACCACTGCACTCCAGCCTGGGGTACAAGAGCGAAACTTCATCTCAAAATAAATAAATAAAAATAGGAAAATAAAACTTTATTTATAAAAACAGATGGCCTATAGGCTGTAGTTTGCAGATCCCTAGTTCAGAGCATTGATTGGTTCTGGAGAAGAAAAGCTGAATTCTACCTCTGCTCCTCTTTATCTTGGAGTCTTGAGCAAGTTTCTTACCTTCTCTGTGGTCAGTTTCCCCAGCTCACCGAAACATTGGAGATAATAACACAACTGATCTCATGGATTGTATTGTTGTGAGCGTCATTTACACATCTGGCTTATTAGTCGCTCAAATCTTCAGCATATTACATGGCTCCTACACAGAGTAGGGACTCGACATATGTATTTATTGACAAATGAATGGTTGAGCACCTACTGGGACCCAAGCCTTGTGCTGGGCTCTGGGGAGATATTGATGAACCAGAACTGGTTGGGGTCACTGCATTCAAGGTGGTCAGAGTTTCAGGGTTACGGTCAAAACGGTTTTTACACCGGGGGCAGCAAAAGCCACATCCCAAGGGCAGGTGATATCGATGAGGCCGGGAGGGAGTGATGAGGCAGTGGAAAAATGAAGTGTGTATATCCCCTCTAAATTGTAACCGTGGGTCAATGCAGAACCAACTTGCAGGCATCCTGATTATCCAAAGAAGCTGGAAATCTGCACTTTTAAGTGCAGTGTCTCATTTTTTACAAGTAACTGACTTTATAAACAAAAAGAAACCAAACCAAAACGGCCCTGGATGGGCTCAGTGGACACAACTGCAGCAATTGCAGGTTAAATTCAGTCATCTCTTTTTTTTTTTTTTTTGGAGAAGGAGTCTCATTCTTGTCACCCAGGCTGCTGGATTGCAGTGGTATGATCTTGGCTTACTGCCACCTTGCAACCTCCACCTTCCAGGTTCAAGCAATTCTCCTGCCTCAGCCTCCCGAGTAGCTGGGATTACAGGTGCCTGCCACCACGCCCAGCAAATTTTTGTATGTTTAGTAGAGATGGGGTTTTACTGTGTTGTCCAGGCTGGTGTTGTACTCCCGATCTCAGGATCTCAGGTGATCTACCTCTCTCGGCCTCCCAAAGTGCTGGGATTACAGGTGTAGGCCACCACATCCAGCCCCGTTATCTCCTTTTCACAACCTTATTTTATGAATAAAGAGACTGGGGCTCAGGAGGGCCACATGACTTGCTCACAGGCACACAGCCAGCATGTAGAGGATCCGGGGGTTTGAACCCAGGTTCATGTGATTCCCTAAACGTGGACTCTATGCCAGTTCCCTCAGTTGCCATTAAATGAAGAGGAAAGAGGTGGCCAGGAAGGGAAGGTATATTTTGGTGTCTCAGAGCTCAGCATTTCTCACAATATCACTCTTAGCCTATTTTCCAGCTTTGAGGGTTGGCTGCAGGATAGTCACCTTCAGAGGGTTCACCTCCAAGGCAGTGCCTGCCCAGACAGGACCTGACCCCTGGCCCTTTCCACACTCATCTTTGTGTTTCCCTCCAGCTTTGCCTTCTCCAGCTCATCTGTATGGTGTTTTCTACAGTCTTGGCATTAGTGTCCAGCTTCCTTCAGTAGAAGAGCATAAGCCTTGAGGGTCCTTTCGCCTCTCATGGCCCTAGATGGCCCATGAGAGGGAGGGTGCAGGGATACTTGAAGATGTGACTTTCTCCCACAGTGGGGTCTGGTGGGGAGGACACTGTTTTTGGAATGAGGGAGACCTGGATTAGAACCCTGACACTGTAGCCACTCACCAGCTGGGTGACCTTGGAGCAGTTCCTTCACCTCCCTGAGCCTCAGTTACCTAGTGTTTCAAGCAGGTGCAAGAGCCTGCTCCTTGCAGAAATGTTCAGAGATAATGTACTAATGTACGTACCCACCTGGCACAAGGCTGGAATGCCATGGACACTCCCATATGGCAGTTCTGTTCTTTTTGTCCCCCTCCTCCCCTCTGCCTGTCCTCTTCGGCTCCTGGCCCTGCTGGCCCTTGCTGTGGCTCTCTTGCCTCAGTACTGAGAGAAGATTGTGGAACCTGGGTGGGTCTCTGCCCCTGCATCCCCTCTCCCCAGTGCCAAGGCTACAAGAGGAGGGTGTGGGCATAAATTACACCCATCTGTTCCCTCCCTGCTGAGGGAGGGCAGGAGGGAAACACATGGGCCTTAGTGGGTGTTGTACTTTCCATGTGCAGCCGCCAGGAACAACGGAAGGGAAGAATGTGAGCTCGGTGAGGAGTCCACCACACCCTGCCTTCCCGTCCCCTTCCCCCTTTCAGGGATTGTAGGAACCAGCTTCTTTGAGGCCCCTGCTTCTAAGGGAACAGAACTCACCCTTGTTGCCAACCCAGAAGTCCTCACGGTTGGCCATGTGCATCTTCTAGTTTATCGTTGATTACTAACATTGTTCATTCATTTATTCATTCTACAAATGTTTACTGAGCATGTACTCTGGGCCATCCAATGCATGGGCTGAAATTTGAAGTGAGTTTCTTTCCTTTGACAAAACACCGTTTAGCAGGAGAGATCACATGGGAAGCAGTAAAATTTGGATGCTGTAGCAGAGGTGCGTGTGCTGGGCAGTACAAATACAGATGAGGGAAGACTTCCTGGGGTGGTCCTTTGATTCCCATAAGAGTTATCCTGGATAAAGGGAGGGTGCATATCAGGCAAAGAATGCGTGGAGTGTTTGGAGGCACAGTGTGCGGAGCTTGCAGGAGGCAGTGTGCAGTGAGGTGGGGGGATTCCTACCTTGTTTGATTCCTGCTTTTCTGCTGGATCATCCCCATCAACGTTTACCTGAACTCAGGTCTCTCATCTTACAGCAAACCCTCACTCCACCTCACGTCTCACTCCAGCTCCTGACTCATCAATTTCCCTCCCAGCCAAATTTTTCAAATAAATGTTCTGTGCTATGTGCGTCGTCTCCATTTCCCTCCCCCTCCAATCATGCCCCAATCCACCTCTACCTTTGCTGCTTCACAAGGTCATCATGACCTCCACATTCCATAGCCCATTGGTATTTCCTAGTTGTTTGGTTAGATTTTCTAGTGGCACTGATAATGGTAGAACATTCTGTCCTGCTGGACTCTCCCTCTTCTCATGCATAGAGACCCCACGGACTCAGGGTTTTCCTCCTGGAGAGCCTGGGCTGCTCTTTCTCAGCCTCCTTTACTTGTTTTCACCTTTAGCTACCAGATCTTTATACACTGGGGGTCATGAAGGTTGGAGTTTATTTTATCTGCCAGCTTTCTTTTTACTTTATCTCTTGGTTGCCTGTTTGACTCCCATACTTCAATTACCTTCTCTGAGCTGATAGCTCCCACAGCTATTTCTTTCTGCAAAGATCACTAGTTTCAGACCAGTAGAAATAGGAGCTTAGCTAACATTTCCATTTGAATACTGCACTTACTTCCCAAACTCAGCCACTGAGTTCATTACCCTCCCGCAGTCCTGGTACTCTCCAGGGAGCGGCTCCATCTCATGCCCAGCAGCGGCGGTCAGAAACCTGGGGGTCATCCTTGGCCACCCTCCCCACCATCCCTCCACATCTTGGTACTGTAAGTTCTGCATCCCGGGAAACATCTCAGCCTAGGCACACTGGGTTGGTTAGTCACTCTACTAAAATCCAAAGGCTAAACCCCAAATCTCTTCCATGACTTACAAGGCTCTGGGTGATCTGACCTCTGACCTGCCTCATCGTGCACCCCTCTCCTTGCTCCTGGGTCCTAGACTGTGCTCCTGCACCACCCAGAGCATCTGTGCATGTCATTGTTCCCTGTGTTGAGACCATTCTTCCTCCCCTTCTTCTTAACTCCCTCACCCTTCAGATATCAGATTAAACATCTCACTCTTTTCTCAGAAAAATCCATTCTTTTTTTTTCTTTTTTTTTGAGATGGAGTCTGGCTCTGTCACCCAGGCTAGAGTGCAGTGGTGTAATCTCGGATCACTGGAACTTCCGCCTGCTGGGTTCAAGCGATTCTCCTGCCTTAGCCTCCCTAGTAGCTGGGATTATAGGTGTGCGCCACCATGCCTGGCTAATTTTTGTAGTTTTAGTAGAGACTGGGTTTCTCCATGTTGGCCAGGCTGGTCTCAAACTCCTCACCTCAAGTGATCCACCCACCTCGGCCTCCCAAAGTGCTGGGATTATGGGTGTGAGCCACCGCACCTGGCCAGAAAAATCCATTCTTGACATCGCCAGAGAAGGTAATGTGACCCCCATTACACACGCTCTCAGTATTACCCCTCCTTCAGCTCTGTAGCTGTTGCAGTCACATGATTAGTCAGTGTTGGTCTCCTCATGGAGAATGTAACTTGAACACTAACTGGGACCATGTTTATCTTATTTTCTGCTGGAGTCCCTGGCCTTCACCTAGAGAGTGGGATGTAGTCAGTGTGCAATGAGCAAGCTGCTTGAGTGCACCTAAAAACAGAGGCTTTGGCCACAGGGCAGCACAGCCAGATGTGTGTTCTAGAGAGAATGTTTTGGTGGCTCTGTGGAGGGTGGATGACAGAACCTCTGCCTGTGGAGGGAGGGCTGGTTAGGCATTTTAGGTGAGAGAGGATGGTGGTATGGATTGGGAAATCAACCAATGTTTCTGAGGATGTCGCCATATCCCTATGAGGTAGACTCTTCACAGTGTGGAGACCGACTTCACAGGGGCACTCATGAAGCTGGAGGAGGTGAAGGTATGTCCCAGGTTTGGGGCTTGGGGGCCTGGGTATCTGGGTGGAGACTCCCATGGTTAACCATGATAAATTCTGCCTTAACTATGGCAAATATAAACCAGTCAGTGTGACTGTCGTGATGTCTTGAATATCTAGTCCCTAATATTTTTGTTAAAACTACATTTTCTGGGCCTGGTGTGGTAGCTCATGCCTGTAATCCCAGCACTTTGGGAGGCTGAAGCGGGGAGGATCACTTGAGGCCAGGAGTTTGAGACCAGCCTGGCCAATATAGTGAAACCCTGTCTCTACTTAAAATACAAAAAAATTAGCTGGGCCTGGTAGCAGCTACTTGGGAGGCTGAAGCACAAGAATCCCTTGAACCTGGGAGGCAGAGGTTGCAGTGAACCAAGACCACGCCACTGCACTCCAGTCTGGGTGACAGAGCAAGAAGCTGTTTCAAAAAAAAACAAAAACAAAAACAACAAAAAAACAAAACCCAGCACAAAAACACATTTTATGGCATCCTCCTTGGATTCATTTTATCACCTTCCCCCCCAAGCCCCCTCCTCGACCCCCAAGTCCTGGCAGAAAAGAGCAGGACCCACAGCGAGTTAAGGAGAGTGGTACATTTTTTTTTTTTTTTTTGAGACAGAGTCTCACTCTGTCACGAGGCTGGAGTGCAGTGGTGAGATCGAGGCTCACTGCAACTTCCGACTTCCTGGTTCCACTGATTCTCCTGCCTCAGCCTCCCAAGAAGCTGGGATTACAGGCAGGCACCACCAAGCCCAGCTAATTTTTGCAGTTTTAGTAGAGACGGGGTTTCACCATGTTAGCCAGGATGGTCTCGATCTCCTGGCCTCAGGCGATCCAGCTGCCTCGGCCTCCCAAAGTGTTGGGATTACAGGCGTTGAGCCACCGTGCCCGGCCGGAGAGGGATACATTTTTAAGACTCACATGGTGTGCTGTTGCACAGGAAAATGAACACGACTTGTCTAGGGTTAGGATGTCTGGGTTCCCCCTCAGCATGGTGTCTCGCCAGCTCTGTGACCTTGGGCAAGTTCCTGTCCCTCTCTGGGCTTCCCCAACCCCACTTCTACAAGAAGTTGAAATTATGCAGTGGTTCTCAATCCTGGCTGCATTTTAGAATTAACTGAGGAAATTTAAAAACTACAAATGATCAGACCCTGTTCCCTAGAGACTCAGATTACATTGATTTTTTTTTTTTTTTTAAACTTTTCAGGTAATTCTTAAAAGCAGTGAGGTTAAGAACTATCCAATCACATGATCTTGGACACTATTCAGCTTGGTTAGTCTAACCTAAGAATAGCCCCATTTGGACCCCAAGGGCCCCCTGGTGAGACCTCTCTTCCATCTCTGCACTCTAAGTCACCTGCACATGCCTCGTGGTCCTGGACTTGAACTCGGGCTCTAGTGTAGCAGCAGAGGCAGTCTTCTGCTGAGGCTAAGCAGCAGAAATGCAAAGTCTGTTGAGAGAGGGGGGTGGGTAGGAGCTGTGTGAGCAGGAACAGATTGAAGCTATTAACATTTGATCAGTTTGGTATTGTTCTTCTGGAGACCACAGCTTATGCGGCTGCTTAATAAATGTCTGGTCAGGATCCAATCCAGAGCCGCCAAATGGGTGTTGCTATGGTTTCCGAGGAGTTTGTTTCCCACACAAGTTACTGCTTCCCACCCCGAACTGTGAAACACCAGAGTCTTCCCTCTGCTCCTTAACTCTGTCCCTTCCTTGAGGAGCCTGTGGTGAGAGAACATCTGCCTGGGCCTGGGGACACACACTGGTCTCGTGTGACTGGCCATTGGTGGCACCTGCCTGTGCCAGCTCCCTGAAGCAGGCCTTGTGCCTTCCCTCTCCGTGTACTTTCAGGTGGACCCATCGCTCATCTCAACCTCCCAGGTTTCAGGGTCTCTGCATCTGACCCTGTCGTCCTTCACTGGAAAAGAGGGGTGGTCAGAGGCTAGGCTGGCAGACAGTGTGTTTGTGTGTGTGTGTGAATGTGTGCTTGTCAACATGAGCCAGTGTGGGGATTCTTGTGACTCAACACGTGAAGATAAACGTGTGAATGCGTAGGGGTGAGTGTGTGTTGGTGCTCTGTCTCTTATACACATCTAGATGTGTATAAGAGACAGGTAGGAACCAGCTTCTTTGAGGCCCCTGCTTCTAAGGGAACAGAACTCACCCTTGTTGCCAACCCAGAAGTCCTCACGGTTGGCCATGTGCATCT
>NW_012108252.1:3090561-3098369 GCF_000951045.1 Mandrillus leucophaeus
TGGGTGTGTGGAGTATGGCTCTGTGTTTGTTCGCGTGTATGAGGATGTGTGTGTGGATGGCAAGAACTGGGAGTGAGCACCGGGCAATGCTGCTAAATCTGAAAATGTATTATGACAGATTTACAATAAAGGAACACTTACAAAGTCCAACATAAAAACACCCATGTAAATGCCATCCAGCCTAAGAGATAAAATGTTACCAAATACAGCTGAAACCTTCCCTGCGGTTCTTTCCTGATTGTATCTCCCTTTTCCTCCCAGGGTTAATCCTGTTGTGAATTTGTGAATTTATCTTTCCCAGAATGATACACTCTGTTTCAATAAGTAAGCTTCTTCCAGTGTTGAATCTTCCTGTAAAACATAGTCAATGAAGTGTGAGTATGGTGTGTGTGTGCGCAAGCCCATATGTTGGGCGTCTGTGAGTTGTTGGGGAAGATTGGAGAAAAAGAATTTGAAAGTGCGCTCAGCATGCAGTGGCATCTTCTAGACGTGTGACTGACGGGAAACTTCCTAACCTCTCTGAGCCTGTTTTTCATCTATAAAATGAATGAGATGAGGATGAAATGATCTAAGATGTGTGAAAAGAAATGGCACATGGTTGGAACTCAACCAGCTCTGATTTTTTAAAAAAAATGTATCTATTAAAGAGGAGGCAAGGCCAGCCAAACTTGCAGAAGGAAAACAAACAAATCAGATATACATTATTCAGGGGAGGTGGAGGAGTGCTGGCTTGAACTGGATCCTCCCCTCCCTCTCTTTTTCTTTTCGATTCCTTAGGACTTTCCTCTTTTGGAGCAGTGGTATGTCAGCACAGCGGAAATTCGAATAGGGGCAGTTTTTGTCCCAACAAAGGACTGGACGGTGATGGAAGGTCCCCTGCCTGTTCACTGCTAAATAGAACTGCATGTAAATAAGATCATTTGAGCTGTGGTGGGTTTTGAATACACAACCATCAAGGTAAATGGGCATTCCAAAGAAATCCTGGCTGTCAGACAATGCCTGAATTAAAATGAAACTTCTTGAAAATTAAAGCCAACGTTCAGGCTTCGGATCATGTGAGGAAATGGGAGGCTTTTACCGGTTCATTCACCCATGCACTCGGTTACCTAGCTGCATCCCGGATTTACAAAGGTGGAAAGGATCATTCTAGTAGGAGAGAGAGAGAGACAATGAGGAGTTAAAGATAAGACATTTGCTGCTATCTTGGAAAATATACAGCCTAAGTGGAAATGCACAGCAGCACTCCCTTGATTCTGTTCTGACTATGTCTACTATGTGCCTTAGACTGGCTAGACATCGAGAGGAACCGAGAAGCTGAAGACATAATGTGCCAACTAGCTAATGTAAAGATAGGATAAGTGTGAATAAACAGTTGACAGAGGAGGGATAAAAGGACACTGCCATTTATTGAGCACTCACTTTGTACCAGGCACTAGGCAGGGGTCTGGTGGGTTGTGGGGATCTGGTGGGTTGCGGGGGTAGCATTTAGCCTAAATTAACCATTGCAACAATCGTTGAGTCAATACTATTATCCCCATTTTATAGGTGAACAAACTCAGTCTTAGAGGGGTTAAGGTCTTTGCCTGGTAAACATCAGCACAGGGAATCAAATCCAAGTGTTTCTGACTTTCCAGCCTAGCACTGGTTTTTGAAAATAATTCTGTGGCAAGAACTATATGACTAGTGTGAGGTAGTTTCTAGTGAATAAGAAAGCAAGAATCTGGCCGGGTACAGTGGCTCACGCCTGTAATCCCAGCACTTTGGGAGGCCGAGGTGGGCTGATCACAAGGTCAGGAGTTTGAGACCAGCCTGGCCAATATGGTGAAACCCCGTCTCTACTAAAAATACAGAAATTAGCTGGGCATGGTGACGCATGCCTGTAGTCCCAGCTACTCGGGAGGCTGAGGCAGAAGAATCGCTGGAACCCGGGAGGCACAGGTTGTAGTGAGCCGAGATCACACCACTGTACTCCAGCCGGGGTGACAGAGCGAGACTCCATCCCCCGCCCCACAAAAAAAGAGAGCAAGAATCTGGTACTGACATGAGTATTGAGAAAATCCAAATCCAATGCAAGATAAAATGTTTTGGTTAGCATTTATCTAAGAAAGTTGTGGAAAGCAAGTTGTATATTTGGCTTTGAAGGAGTGGTCCTTTCATTCCAGGAACCTCAGCTTTGTTATTTTGTGAGGCTATGGTTTAAATCACATATTCCTGGTCCATTGTGAAGAAGATTCTTGAGACAAAGGAAAGAGGGAGAAAATATGATCTGTCATGGCATAGGAGCTGAAATTCAAGTTTTAAAATCACTTCTAAACAGCTCTGAGCTTCTGTGATTTGCTAGAAAGACTCATGTAGCTCAAGTTGGAGAAAGCATGTCGTGATTGCTAAGGCTGCAAAGAGATTTTTCCATTACTTTTTAGTTTTTAGATTTATTAAATTTAAAAAAAAAATGAGCCCAAGATGAGCTCCACAGTTTCCTCAGACGGGATTAGATATGAGTTTCAAGTTTTCAAAGTTCAATTCAATTTGAGTTTCCTGTGTCCTAAAAATGTCTTCAATTAAAAGCAAGAAAAAAATGTATTTTTTTCATCTTCATCAAACTAAAAAATGGCTGAAGGGATTTTATTCAAACTTTTCCCCAAAATTCACCTTTTGCCAAGACCCAGCATGGAAAATTTCAGCGCAAAAGGATCACTCTTTGGCAATTTCCCCGAGCTAATGAAAACAGAGGGGCATAAAGGGAGTCTGTGTGCGGCTCTAACTATAGTGGTCACTGCAGCCCACATTGTGTGAGAAGAAGGGCCTCATTCAGTCACCCCCCTTTTAAGTCTTTTTTATCATCAATATGGATGAGACTTAGATTTGACGTGGTCACCAAACAAAAGGCACTCACTTTATGAAAACAATCTGGGTAATGGCATTATTTCAAGTGGCTTCACTCAGTTATGACTGGCTTTGGAATAGTTATTGTTGATTCATTCATTCGTTCATTCATTCACTCATTTATTGTACAAGTATTTACTGAGTGCCAGCAATGTGTGAGGCACTTTAATACATGTCGGGAATGCTATGGTGGCAGGCATAAGCGAGGCAGTTCCTGCATTCATGGGTTCATGGGGGGAGAAGAAAAACAGATTAAATTATAAACTGTGACAAATTCTAGGAGGCAACAGAACAGGGTGCTGAGACAGAGAAAATCGGGTGTTGTGGTGATAGGGGGCCTGCATTGTACGGGAGGCTAGTGAAGGTCTCATATGCATTCATTCATCATTTAGCAAGCATCTAGTGAGTGGCCACCATGCTCTGGAGTCTATACTATTCTAGACACCATTTTTACCTTCAAGGTGCTCTTAGACCAGTGGGAGAGCAGGCAGGTAAGCAAAAAGCTCAGCTGCTGGGTGACCAGTGCTTTAATGCAGGCATGTGCCATATCTAATGTGGAAACAGGAAGGAGATCTAAATATGCTGCGGTTGGCGATGGTCAAAGAAAGTTTCTCTCAGGGAGAACAATGCAACAGACATTTGTGATAAGTTGATGTTTGGCAAGATAGAGGCGAATGATAACTAGGGCTACTTTCAAGGAGTCTGAAGTCCAGTCTTGCTTCCGGAGTCACCTCTTTGAGAGCCTGGAGCCTGCAGTGTCTGACCCACCTCTCCAGTAGTAAGCGTGGAACTTGAATCAAAAGAGGTGCTTAGTAAATAATACGTCCCTTTCTCTGACATCTCATGGCGCAACTCTTTGGATTTAGTCTAGTGGTGAAGAACTTGGCTTCTGCAGTCAGATTGCGTGAGTTCAAATTCCAGCACCCAGTTGTGTTACCTTGGGCAATTTTTCTCTGCACTACAGTTTCCCTACATGCAAGGCAGGGATGATAATGATACCTGCAGACTAGGGTAGTTATAAGGACTAAATGAGATCATGCTTATATGATCACTAAAGATATGACCAGCATACAGCATCCCAATGTGTTTTTAAGTGCTGCTTGTCACTTTGCACAACCCCTCCATTCACTCAATCCAACAATTACGGGTTGAGTATTTTCAGTCTTAGGCATTGTGCTGGGTGCTTAGATTCAGAAAAATCTTGCCAGACTCCAGGGTCTCCATTCCCAAAGGTGGTTAAATATTCCCAAATCACCCCAAATGAAAGTTCTTTGCCTCTTCTACCCAGATAAATAGGTATTTGCTATCTGTAATACCGAAAAGATTAGGGGTGAACGTCTGTTCATTTTTCATCAGCACATCTGGTTTTTAGGTGAAAAGCTGCCAGGAATTTTGAAACATCTTGTTACTTTAGACATCAGAAGGCAGGGAGATTTCCCATTATTAATTGTATGTAAAAACTTCTTTATGCCCCAGGGTTAGGGCAAAGCTGAGATTTCATAGGTCAGTGAAAGCTCACCATCATTGTTTTTGCTTGGTAATAATTTTATTTAGGGAGGAGGAAGAAGAGAAGGGAGGTGATTTCCAGAATGATAAAGCAATGTGTCAATGCCATGCAGTTTCGAGAGGCCACTGAGGTGGTAGGGAAAGCATTGCCCGTGTGTGGCTCCATCTCCCCAGCCTCAGTTTCCTTTTTCGTAAGATAAGGATAACAGAACTTCCTGCGTAGAGTGGGTTGAGGTTTCAAGGAGAGCATGAACGTGGAAACACATCAGTGCCTTTTGCCTGCTAAATGCTTCTTGTTTATTTCTAGCCCTGCCACATGTTTGCAAATCTTTGCAATGTGCAGTTGGAAGGGAAAGTGGGGATAGAGAAGGTAGATTTGATTTGAGAGTTTGTGCACACAGTGGTGGGTCTGAGTTTGGGGGCCTGGCTAGAAACAAGGGGCTTTTTTGGTGGCACCTAGTGCGCCTTCTCTTGAGACAGAGGCTCTGTAAACCCCCCTCAGCATCAAACTTCGCACCACCTTCCCTTTGCCACGGCATCCTTCCTTCTCCACTCGAGAGAGGCAGGACACAGAACCCAGGCCCAGCCCAGCGAGCCCGAGCCAGACTGCCTCGGGCCGGTCTTACTCGGCCTCTCTGGGGAATCTGGGAGGCTCAGCCAGGCCTGAATCGGCCCGGGTCCCGAGGTCAAGGTCGGGGTCAGGGTCGGGGTCCGGTCGTAGGCGCTGGCACGGCCTGCGGTCGGGCGCGCACAGTCGAGCACGGGGCCTCCCCGCAGGCTGCGCTGCCGGCCGGCCTCGGGAACTGACCAGGCCGCGTGTGAGCGCCGGGATTCCTGATCCTGCCTTAAATATGCCGGTTATTTTTATCTCCCTACGTCAGGCAGCGAAGGCCATCCCACCGGTGGCCCAGGCGGCTGCTACACAATGTTTCCCTTTAGTCGGGAGGGGAAATGGAGGGAGGCCAGACTTCCTGATCACATGGTGCTGAAGTCAATGAAAAAAAATTAAGGGGGACCCCTCCCTTTTTCTTCAATGCCTGATCCAGATTCCCCCCTCCCTGCTCCCCCGACCCACCCCCTCTGGGCTCCGCGCGTCGGAGGGAAGCGCAGCCTCCCAGGCGGAGGGCCAGCGAGGCAGGAGAGCGCGCGCAAACATAAACACGAGACTGTTGCAGTAATTGGTGGCTCTGAACACACTGAGGAAATGAGAGGCTTGTACGAAACATCAGCCGACAAGAAACGGGGTGATGTCAGACAGCCTTCCAGGATTAGAAACCCTTAAAAGCTCCGAGCCCGCGGCCGCTGCGGAAAACTCGGCTCTCCGGCTCTCCCGGGTAGGAAGCCGGGATTTCGCTTTTGCCCGACTCCCTCGGGGCACTCGCCTTCTCTCTTCCTTGCTTTCTCTCTCTCTCTCTCCTTTCTTTACTTTCTTTTCTTTTTCTTTTCTCTCTTTCCTCTCTCTCTCGTCTTTCTCTTTCTTTTTTTCTTCTTTCTCTTTTCCTTGCTTCTTTTCTTTTCCTGTCCTTTTCTCCCTCTTGCCCTCCCTCCCCACCACTTTTTCTCTTTCTGTTTCTCTGGCTGTCACTGTCTCTCTGTCTTCTCTCTCTTCTTCTTTTTTTCTTTTACCTTCTTTATTAAAAAGAAAGGAAGAGGCCGCATCAGAAGATTTCCATTTCTAAGGCACCTCGTACTTTTATATGTTTTCCCTCCTTTGAAACACCAAACTGGACCCAACTCCTAAATAAGTCCAAAGGGACAAGTAAAACTGGGGTGTCGGTCACTTGAGTTTGTTATAACTTTCTCTTCTTCTCAGTGCCCCTTTCTCACCCCCCTTTTCGGATTAGAAGTTCATATTGCAATCATTTGCCAACATGTTGGAAGGGCTGGAAATAAACAAAAAGCATTTCCCAAGGACAACAGCAGCCTCCCCACCGCGAAATGGGGAAAATGCTTGCAAAAATCTGGCAGTTTCAGAAGAGAATATAGATTTCCCAGTAATATGTATCCCAGCCACCTAGCTAATAACACTAGTGGCTGCTGCCCCATTTTCTGTCCATAGTTTAATTAAGACTAAAAGTGCTTACACGTATGTGTGTATAAACACACACGCACTCGCCCTCCCTCAGACCACAGGGCAGAGTAGCTAACAGCCAGTGAGCAGGGAGGATCTTGTATCACATCCAGCAGGAACTTGCATGTGTCTTAAAGTTGGAGGCCAGTTACTTAGTCACATCTGTTCAGTGACACCAAAAGTGATGTCTGTCAAGGCTGTTTCTCTTCGTGTCCGCCAGGATTAATGAGGCAATGTTTGGAAAGTGCTTGAGCCCCCACCATGAAAGGCACCCAAGACACCTTTTCAAAGAATGATTTATGTCCAGCTTTATCTAAATAGGAACCGATAAAGCATTTTTCTTGTCTGTAGAGCAGGTGAACTCAGCACCTGACTTCTTGCTTGGGGACATTTCAGAAGCTTTCGAATCTGCCTTATTAATTGGCCTGATACCTCTTTACCATGAAGGCACATTTTTTCTTTCTTCTTGAGACCCCAGAAAAGGTCATATCAAGGCTGAGTTTGTACAGCCTCGGAGGAATACGGCTGGTTCCAAAGACTTGGTTTCCTTCCCTGCTGCTTATGGTGAGAACAATGTCCCCCAACCTGAACCTTCCTCCCTCTGCTGCACACTCATAAATCTTGGGTGATTTAGTTCCCCTCAATGCTTGACACTCCTAAGATGTAGTAATTTGAGCCAAGCATACTTTTTGGTTTTATCCAGTATACCTGCGGTTATACCACTCACCGAGAAGTGGATCACAGCTCTGTTTTCAACTTTTTTTTTTTTTTTTTTCTTTTTTTGAGATGGAGTTTCACTCTTGTTGCCCAGGCTGGAGTGCAATGGTATGATCTCGGCTCACTGCATCCTCCACCTCCCGGGTTCAAACCATTCTCCTGCCTCAGCCTCCCGAGTAGCTGGGATTACAGACCTGCGTCACCGCACCTGGTCAATTTTGTATTTTTAGTAGAGACGGAATTTCTCCACGTTGGCTAGGCTGGTCTCGAACTCCCAACCTCAGGTGATCCGCCCGCTTCAGCCTCCCAAAGTGCTGGGATAACAGGTGTGAGGCACCGTGCCTGGCCTGTTTTACACTTCTTGTGGGGAAATTTTCCATCTCTGATGTTTTTCTTGTGCTCTGCAATCCCAGTGGGCAGGCTCATCTCTTCCTAGTCATTTCCTGATGTCTTTGTGTTGGGTGAAAGTGTCTCTACTCCTGCCACTGCTCCACCTAGCCACTTTGGCGTCTCCCTGTCTGTTATTTATTTATTTTTCTTTCTTTCTTTTTTTTTTTTTTTTGAGACGGAGTCTCGCTCTGTCACCCAGGCTGGAGGGCAGTGGCCGGATCTCAGCTCACTGCAAGCTCCG
>NW_012108252.1:3099079-3126546 GCF_000951045.1 Mandrillus leucophaeus
CCCCCCCCACTCAGCCTCCCAAAGTGCTGGGATTACAGGCATGAGCCACAGCACGTGGCCATCATCATGTGTTTATACCAAACTTCTCCCCATCCCCTCAGTGAACTCCGCACAGCCCTCTGGGCCCCCCATGCTCTTAGACCTGCCCTCTTCTCTGCTGGGAATGTTCTTTTCCTCTCGTCACTGCCTGGTGAACTTCTTCCCACTCAAAGCCCAGATACAGTGCTACTGCTTCTCCAAAGCGGTCCCAACTTTTTTACTCAGAGCCAGCCTCCTCTGTCTTCTATGCCTTACTCTCCACTCAGACTCCCATAGTGGTATATGTTGGACTCCAGCGATCTTTTGACCTGCCTGTCTCTTTCACTGGAAGGGCACCTTCCTTCCAGTGAAGGTGCCCTTCCAGTGTGGGCTTCTCCACACAGGGACTGGATCTTGTTTGACTTTGTGTCCTAAGAGTACATAGAGCCCTAACTCATGGAAAGGTTCAGTGAATGTTTGTTGAAAGAATAAAAGAATGAATGAGGCCAGGCTTGGTGGCTCACATCTGTAATCTCAGCACTTTGGGAAGCTGAGACAGGCAGATCACCTGAGGTCAGGAGTTCGAGACCAGCCTAGCCAACATGGTGAAACCCTGTCTCTACTAAAAGTACAAAAATTAGCCGGGTGTGGTGGCAGGCACCTGTAATCCCAGCTACTCAGGAGGCTGAGGCAGGAGAATCACTTGAACCCAGGAGGCGGAGGTTGCAGTGAGTTGAGATCATGCCACTGCACTCCAACCTGGGCGACAGAGCTAGACTCCATCTCAAAAGAGATAAAAAAGAATGAATGGACCAAGAACGCTTCTCTAGGGAAATTACAGCCTATCTGACAGGATTATGGAGTACTCTAGGGCCTTACACATGTCCCCCGACTCCCAGCCTCCAGAGCTCCACTTCTGACTTGATTTAATGAGATGGTGCAGTGATTTGTATAACTCTAAGCTCCTTCTCCCTTTGTATCACTGAATCAGCCTAACATTATTATCCCTACCCGCAAGAGGTGAGGGAGAGGGAGAGGGGCTGAAGGAGAGGAGGTGACTAGCAAAGGTTTCATATCCCAAAAGTGGGAGAGCCAGTCTCAGGTCAACTTGGATACAAAGATCCCACCCCATCCCTACCCCACCAAGCATATATTCATGAACACACACACACATACAGATACACATACACACACAGATCTAGCCATTTGGCAGCCCAGTAATATAAATATTGTTTTTATTTCCATTGTATAGATGAGAAATCTGAGACTCAAAGAGGTTAGATACTTGCTCAGAGTAACACAGCTACGTAGGAAAAACTAAGTAGGAAAAGTACATTCTTATTGCCCTAACAAGCAACTAGGCCAAGGATCTGGAAGCAGAAGAGATAAAAAGACATGGATCCCAATGATTTAGCTTTATGCCATCTCTATCATTTTAGACAATCTTGATGGTATGAAGATATGAAGATGCTGGAGTCTGGGATTCTTTTTTTTTTTTGAGACAGGGTCTCACTCTGTCACCCAGGCTGGAGTGCAGTGGTGCGATCTCGGCTCACTGCAAGCTCCACCTCCCAGATTCATGCCATTCTCCTGCCTCAGCCTCCCGAGTAGCTGGGACTACAGGCACCTGCCACCACACCCGGCTAATTTTTTTGTATTTTTAGTGGAGATGGGGTTTCACCGTGTTAGCTAGGACGGTCTTGATCTCCTGACCTTGTGATCCACCTGCCTTGGTCTCCCAAAGTGCTGGGATTACAGGCGTGAGCCACTGCACCCGGCGAGTCTGGGATTCTTAGAATGGGTGTGGTGGAAACACTGAGGCGTCACTTTATCCAACCTACTTTATCCCCAAGTGGCCAAGTTGGGGCACAGAAGGTGCTAAGTATGAGCCTAGTGTCACACAGTCTGTGAGTGAGGGTCCAACCTACAACCCAGGCAGATCTCACTCCCTCCTAATGTTCCTTCCTCCTACAGAAATGTCTTGGAGCTAGGTAATTGTTATTGTGAGATTATTTCCCACTTTCACATTTGACCATGAAGAGAATCAGAAACAAGAACTTTATGACATTCTTTCAGACATCAGTGGAAAGGTGACGTGGGCAGGGACCCTGAGACAAGCCCTGGGGAATGACAGACATATTGCCTGCCCTTACATTCTTGCTGGCAGCAAAGGCAGAGCTAGGTTTGATTTTTGGCAGAAATGACATTTCTTGGGCAGTTATCTCCCTTGCATTCTTGTTACCTCCAGATGACCCATAGCCGGACATCCTCATCAGGGTCATCTTCTGCCTACATATTGGAACTTAGGGAAATTAGGTAGCTTTATTTGATAGCCAGTTACTAGCTGAGTGGGCCTAGCAAGTGATGTCACCTCTCTGAGCCTCCATGTACTCATTTGTAAAATGGGGATGAATGAAGTACTTGCCATGCCTACTTCACAAGATGTTGATATATGTCAGATGGGCCTATATATGTTAGGAGGGCTTTGTGATGTCATGGCCAAATACAAGTTGTTAATGTGACCATTAGTGGCCATGGGCCAGCTATAAGCAGCCAGCTCAAGAGGCCAGCTTCCACAGATGTGGGCTGGGACAGGGTAAGAGCATAGAGGCAGAGGAGAAGAGAATAAAAGCTATTAGCCTGGTGCAAAAGTAATTGCAATTTTTGCTATTACTTTTAATGGCAAAAACTGCAATTACTTTTGCATCAACTTAATGTATCTACACACTTTGTTGGGCACACTCAACAGGCATCTTCTATTCATGATCTCATTTCAACCACACCGTCAAGCTATGAAGGAGATATTTTTAGGGTGTTGAATGATGACCTCCAAAAAGTTATATTCATGTTCTAACTCCTGGAGCTTGTGAATGTGACCTTCTTTGGAAAAAGGGTCTTCACAGATGTAGTTAAGGATCTTGGGGATGAGATTATCATGGATTATCTGGTGGGCTCTAAATCCAGTGATAGGTTTTATTTTATTTTATTTTTTTTTGAGATGGAGTCTCGCTTTGTCGCCCAGGCTGGAGTGCAGTGGTAGAATCTCCACTCACTGCAAGCTCCGCCTCTCGGGTCCACACCATTCTCTTGTCTCAGCCTCCCAAGTAGCTGGGACTACAGGTGCCCACCACCACACCTGGCTGATTTTTTGTATTTTTAGTAGAGACGGCGTTTCACCGTGTTAGCCTGGCTGGTCTCGAACTCTTGACCTAAGGTGATCCGCCAACCTTGGCCTCCCAAAGTGCTGGGATTACAGGCATGAGCCACTGCGCCCGGCCCAAATGATAGATATTTTTATAAGAGCCACACAGAGGAGAGATACACAGGAGAAAGAGATGGCCATGTGAAGATGGTGGTGAAAATTGGAGTTATGCAACTCTAAGTCAAAGAACACCCGGAGCCACTAGAACAGATGAGGAAGGGTTCTTCCTTACATATATACTTCAGAGGGAGTGTGGCCTTACTGATATATGTATCTTTTTTGAGACAGAACCTTTCTCTGTCACCCAGGCTGGAGTGCTGTGGTGTAATCTTGGCTCACTGCAACTTCTGTCTCCCAGGTTTAAGTGATTCTCGTGTCTCAGCCTCCCAAGTAGCTGGGATTACAGGTGTGCGCCACCACACCAGGCTAATTTTTTTGTATTTTTAGTAGAGACAGGGTTTCACCATGTTGCTCAGGCTGGTCTTGAACTTCTGAGCTAGGGTGATCCTCCTGCCTCAGCCTCTCAAATTTCTGGGATTACAGGCACAAGCTTCCACTTCCAGCCCCTACTGATACTTAGATTTACAGAACTATGAGAAAATATATTTCTGTCTTAAGCCATGAAGTTTGGGATCATCTGTTATGGCAATACTAGGAAACTCTTGCAGATTATCTTTATCTCCATTTTCCAAATGAGAAAACTGTATCAGAGAGGGTGAGTGTTTTTTGCAAAGCCACCTAGCTCATGAGGAATTGTAACTCAGGCTCAGGTTCATCTGACTCCAAAGCCGGTACTTAGACTCTTCAAGTGGACAATGGGAGAGTTCAAGGGACGCCTAGGATGAGAAAAGTCAGACTGGATAAAGGGAAGAAGGCTGAGATTAGCCAGGCACTGGGGCACGTGCCTGTGGTCCCAGCTACTTGGGAGGTTGAGTAGGGAGGATTTCTTGAGCCCAGGAGGCAAAGGCTGCAGTGAGCTGAGATGGCACCACTGCACTCTAGCCTGGGTGACCGAGTAAGACCCTGTCTCAAAATAAACAAATAATAAAATATAAAATAAAATAAAAAAGAAAGATGGAAAATGAACCTTTCAGTTCTGAAGTAGAGCTTTGAAGGCAGAGAATTTCCCGAGGAGAAATGCTCCTTCCACTAATCCCACAAAAGGTGGTGAAGAGGGGAGTTTGAGGGGAATTTTGGTGGTTGTATTTCAGAGATGGTCCCAAGGCCAGTGGTTTTGGTGAACACTGGTTGGGCAGCTCATCCATGGGGCACCCAGGCAGCAACTTTTCAGCTAAGTCAGCAAGAAGACTCACACCAGTCTGAGCTTGGAGAAACACAGATTTCTTTCTTCCTTTTTTTTTTTTTTTTTTTAAATTCATCCTTCTCTCTCTCTTTTTTTAAACACAAGCCAGGCTGGGAGGAGCCTCAATAAGGAAGGAAATCAATAGGAAATGCCTTTAGAAAATGAGATTTTTTTGAAAGCATGTCATGTCTTCATTTTTGATGCAAAGTATTGGGCCCTGCAATTTGAAACAGGAAACAGCAGAAAGCAAAGGCAGCCAATGTGAGGACATGCAGAGGTCCCTCCTTTCAGAAGCCAGCTGCAGTGACAGGGCTGGCAGCAGTGGTTGTGGGGCCAAGTCACATGGAGGCCAGTTGAGGAAACAGTGGGTGTTGGCCTGGAGAAGAGCAGTCTTGGGCAGGACATGAGAGTTTTCTTTGCACAACTGAAGAGCTGTCATAGGGCAGTGGGAGCAGGTGTGCTCTGACGGGGTCCAAGGTGAGGAACTAAAACCATTGGTCTGGCTATATATCACAGGGAAGTAATAGAAGAAAATAGTTGAAGGCCGTAGAGCCAGGGGTTCAAATCTCAACGTCACCACTGGTTAATATTATTAAATTTTTAGAGACAGGGTCTTGCTGTGTTGTCCAGGCTGATCTCAAACTCCTGACCTCAAGCAATTATCTCACCTTTGTCTTAGTGATTACAGGCAATCCCAGTGCTGTATTACGGGCATGAGCCACCTCACCTAGCCAAGTTCACCACCTATTCACTTGGACATGTTATTTAAGCTCTCTGGGCTTCTGCTTCTTCATCTGTAAAATGGGGCTAACAGTAATACATTTCTCATCGAGTTATTGAGAGGATTAGATATATGTGTAGGTATAAAATTAAATCTGCCCAATTCTGTCTATTATAGTCATATATAACTATCTAGTATTTTTTTTTTTTCTTTTTTTTGAGATGGAGTCTCGCTCTGTCGCCCAGGCTAGAGTGCAGTGGTGCCATCTCTGCTCACTGCAAGCTCCGCCTCCTGGGTTCGTGTCATTCTCTTGCCTCAGCCTCCCAAGTAGCCAGGACTACAGGTGCCCGCCACCACACCCGGCTAATTTTTTGTAATTTTTTAGTAGAGACGGGGTTTCACTGCGTTAGCCAGGATGGATCATGAGATCTCCTGACCTTGTGATCTGCCTATGTCGGCCTCCCAAAGTGCTTGGATTACAGGCGTGAGCCACTGTGCCCAGCCAATACTTTTTTTTTTTTTTTTTCAATACAGAGTCTTGCTTTGTCACACAGTCTGGAGTGTAGTGGTGCAATCTCAGCTCACCACAGCCTCCGCCTCCCAGGGTCAAGTGAGTCTCCTGCCTCAGCCTCCCGAGTGATTGGAATTACAGGTGTGTGCCATCATACCCGCTAATTTTTGCATTTTTAAATAAAGACAGGGTTTTGCCGTGTTGGCCTGGCTGGTCTTGAACTCCTGACCTCAGGTGGTCTGCCTGCCTCAGCCTCCCAAAGTACTGGGATTACAGGCATGAGCCACCGCGCCTGGCCTGTAACTATAGATATATGTCTCAACAACTGTCTTTTGACTGAGGATGGTGGCTCATGCCTGTATCCTCACACTTTAGAAGGCAGAGGTAGCAGGATCACTTGAGCCCAGGAGTTGAGACAAGCCTGGACAACTTGATGAAACCCCGTCTCTACCAAAAAAATACAAAAGTTAACTGGGCATGGTAGCATGCACCTGTAGTCCCAGCTATTCGGGAGGCTGATGTGTGAGGATGGCTTGAGAATGGGAGATGGAGGTTTCAGTGAACGGAGATCATGCCGCTGCACTCCAGCGTGGGTGACAGAGCCAGGCAGGCCCTGTTTCAAAAACAACAACAACAACAATCTTTTTCTCTGCATTTGACTACATGGATATTTGATTTCTCTACATATAGTCAGTCACATGTAGAGAAAAAGACAGTTGGGTTCCTCACCCATGGGTTCAACCAAACATGGATCAGAAATATTTTTTTAGAAAGCATCTTTACTGAACATGTACAGATTCTTTTTTTCTTGTCATTATTCCGTAAACAAAATAGTATAGCAAACGTAGTGTAACAACTACTTACATAGCATTGTATCAGGTATTATAAGTAATCTAGATGTGACTTAAAGTACATGGAGGATGTGCTTAGCTTATATGGCAAACCTACATCATTTTATATCAGGAACTTGAGCATCTGTGGATTTTGGTATCCTCGAGAATTTCTGGGTCTAATCCCCCATGGTGACCGAGAAATGACTGAACAGCTCTTGGAACAGTACCCTGTAGATGTTAGCTATTTTTAGCTCTTCTTGGAGAAACCAAGGAAGACTTTCTAGAGGACATGGAGCTGGGATTTAAAAGGTAGGTATGGGATACATCTGAGCAAGGGCATGGCTAGGAGGAGGACTGGCAAGCACAGAGGCGAGGAGAGACCCCTCCTGGTATGTTGGGCTGCTCCATGTAGTGTAGCATCCCATAGGGAAAGCAATGAGAGATGGGGTTGGAGGAGCTGCCAGGGCCGGTTCATGGAGAGCTGGGCATGTGAGTTAGGAGCTTGGTCCTGTAGATCAGTGCTGCTTAAACTTGAGCATGCATCGGAATAATCTAGGGGCTCATTAGAACACACACCATTGGATCCCACTCTTAGAGATTCTGACCCAGTAGGTCTGGGGTGGGGGTTGAGAATTTGCCTATTGAGCAAGTTCCCAGATGACACTGATGATGCTAGTCCAGGGATCATCCGGAAACCATCCCCCTCCACTGCAGGTGGAGAACTTTGATAACTCCTGCCGTAGATCTCAAAGGCAATTGGAGGATTGAGCCAGGTTCGAGGGCAGGTCTCAGGAAAAATGCACTCCGTCTTGCTACTGCTGAGGCCATGTGAGCATCCACCTGAGACCAGAGTGGACGAGTGTCTGGAGGGGGAATAGCAGGGGCTGGCATCCTCTGTTCTCTGACAACAGCTACAAGCCTATTTGTTAGTAGACCCAGTGGAAGCAGAACTCAGTAGGCATGCTCCAAGGGCAGGGTGGCAGCTGGGTGCCACTCCAGGCAAGTTCACCCTCGATTTTCTGCCTTTATTGAGTAGCCACAGAAAGGGTGACCTACTTCCTGGGGATCCCAGGGATCGACAGCCGAAATCCAGACAGTAAAGGAGAACCTCTTAACTGCCACCCCTCCAGACCCATGGCCCACGGCCTGACACCCACCTGGGTCCCTGTCAGTAACTGCGGTGGCAGCTTCCTGGGTTGCTGAGGCGGAGAGGACACCGATCAAGGCTTCATCCCACTCTCTCTCTCTGTCAGTGCTGGGGGAAAAACAATATTTAGTTAGTTAAACACCCGGCTACAGTTTCATTGGAAAAGCTGGATTTGATTAGGAGACTGCAGGGATTGATTTATGAGGGCAGCTGAAAAAAAAGAACAAGCGTAAATATGGAGAACTCACCCAAATGATGACTAAGAGAGGACGAATATACAGAGTCCTCACAAGTGGAGACGGAAACGACTCATTAAGGTTTCTGGTGCCATCTCGGGTTTATGTAGTCACAGTTCCTGACTGAGTATTTTTCAAGATCTCAGCCTAGACCTGTTTTAAGTCAAGGGGTACTTCAGATGTGGAGGTGCCCACTTTTCCTAGGAGATTTTCACCTCTAAAAGAAATAGTTTTTCAGACATATAAAATGGATATATTGTATGATATATTGTAAATGAATATATTCTGTATAATGATATGTAATATATATGGCATAAAAATATATATGAAATACAATTTTTTTTCTTCCTGTAGCAGGCTTGTAAAGGGATATTCACTAGTGCATTGTTTCAAAATGAAAAATTGGGAACAGTCTAAGCTGTCCGTCACTGGGAGGATGATTAGATAATGGATCACTTCCCCAGACTGTGGAATTGTAAGGGGCGGTTTACAAAGAGTGCTGTAGTTCTGGGTCTGTACGTGCAGTGATCTCGGGTGCAGGCAGTAAGATTCAGGAGAGCATGTGGGGTTCATCTCTTTAATATAAAAGCAGGCCAGGCGCAGTGACTCATGCCTGTAATCCCAGCACTTTGGGAGGCTGAGGCAGGTGGATCATCTGAGGTCAGGACTTTGAGACCAGCCTGGCCAACACGGCAAAACCCCATCTCTACTACAAATACAAAAATTAACTGGGCATGATGGCAAATGCCTGTAATCCCAGCTACTCTGGAGGCTGAAATACGAGAATCGCTCGAACCTGGGAGGTGGAGGCTGCAGTGAGCCAAGATCGTGCCACTGCACTCCAGCCTGTGCAACCGAGTAAGACTCCATCTCAAAAACAAAAACAAAATAAAAGCACATACATACACACAGAGTCACATATTTCTCCTATGAACAAATAGGGGTATAAACTCATAGCCGAAGGCTTGGAGGGATGCACATCAGAATTAGGAGAGTGGTGGGGTGGGTGAGTCTCAAGGGAGGTTTCTGCTTTGTATGTAATGTTTGAGTGTTTGCATTGAGATGTATTGACGTATTACTTTTATAATTAAAAAATGATTAAAAACATAAGCAGATCTTTCCCTGAACTCCTATGGGAAGAATGACGGGAACCGCAGCTCCAGCCTCTGCTTACCTTTCCCCAGGATCTCGGCAGTGTCCTTTGCTCTTCAGCCCGTAGGATCTCTCTCTTGTCTTTGGGTCCTACTGGTGCCCACATGTTCCAGTAGTCCCTCCTGCTGCCCTGCCCTCCAAGACTTAACCTGGCCTTGACCTGAGCCTCACGTCAGTGTCACCCAAGTGACTGGCCTCACCTCATCTCACCTCAGCCCACAGAGAGCTGCCTCCTGGGGCATCTCCAAGAAAGCCCCCTGGGCTCCAGCTCTCCTCTTGGACTGGCTCTTGTAGTTTGGCATGACCCCCGTCTCCTTACCTCCCTCTTTGCCTGCCCTCCTTCTTCTCTCTACTGGAGCAGAAGAAGTAGGGGTGAGACCACATAAGCCACACCATCACATAAGAACATCCTCCAAGGTCCCACACCCTCTGGGGGTCTCTGCATGCCCCAGCCTACCTCCCTTTTTTCCTTCCCAAGATATAACCTTTCTCTTACTGGCCCACTGCCTAGGAAGTGATGGGCAGTTGTTACTTCTGCACTGATTCCAGAATTTCGTTCCTGGGAGGTCTGCCCTGGTGGTGCGCACTGGTCGATGATGGGCAAAAGAGAGATCTTCTGGGACACTTGTGGGATCCTGTTTTTCCACTTCCCTCAGTAACCTAGCCAAAAAGCACACTAGCTGAAAGCGCCTCGCTTTTCTCATTTGTAAGCTGAGAAGACTGGCTTTGATGGTTTCAGAACTTGCCTCCAGCTCTGACATCCAGTGTTTCCTCGCGTGCCTTTGTCGGTGCTCACCTCTGCAGTGTGGCTCTTGGACCATCTGTCTCATTCCAACAGCAACCCTGTGGAGCAGACAGGGCCACTCACATTTTCCCCATCCTACAGTGTATGGAGACAGCCTGCAAAGACAAGGCTTCGAGATGTCAAGGGTGGTCCAAGCTCATTCAGCTGGTATCAGGGTCCTGGGCAGGAATTTGCACAGAAAAGTCTTCAGAGAGCCTATTCAGAAGTAAGAGTTTCTCTGGTGGATAAGAGGAAAAGGATCACCCAGGCAAGGAAAGAATTGCATAAAGGAATTAGGGGTGAGAGGACAGGAGCATGGTGATTAGCTCAGTGAGGCTGGAGGAAGGGAGTATGAAAAGGAATTGGACGGAGAGGCCATTGAAACACCTTTCCATCTCCTTATAAATAAGTCTACCTCAAATATTTCCTCCTCCAGGAAGCCTTCTGGCAATGGTGTACTGGTAAATGTTAAACAATCATTATCTCTCCAAAAATTAAATAAAATAAAGAGCCTTTATTTATAGTGTTGGCCAATGACCCCCTCCGGTCCGATATCAAGTTAGCAAAGTGAAGTTACTGAATGCTTAGGAAAAAATACACAGTCAGCTCTGGGAAGCAAGTCAGTGCTACCTCCAGCACACCACAAGGTTACTAACTCTTCTCTCTGCCCTGAAACATCTGGTGGCCTCTGTACCTTAGCAACTATCACAGAGCTGAAATCATCTGGATATAGGTCTCTTACATGAGACTGTGTGAGTTTTTAAAGGTTAGCACCCATGTTTTGATTAAAGGATTTAATGATGATTAAGTGAATTCAATCTATTATTAAAATGTGTGAATACATATAACACACTTAGAAGTGCTCATATAAGTGAAAACTATGCCTACTAGTTGTTACCTTTGTCTCCCAGTAAAGGCCAGAGCACCAAGATGTCTATTGAAGGGATGAATTAATTCTTAACCTAAATGGGTACCCAGGCTCTGTTTTCCTCATTCTTCTTGTTTTTACAGATTATTGCTTTGCTGAAAATGAATTTTTAAATTTTATTTTAGTTTTTGTAAAGATTGGGGTCTTGCTATGTTGCCCAACCTGGTCTCAAACTCTTGGCCTCAAGTGATCTTCCCACCTTGGCTTCCCAAAGTGCTGGGATTATAAGCTTGAGCCAATAGGCCTGGCCTATACAAAATAATTTAGAATTCTATGCAAGTTTTTGTTTTGTGGCGAAAACTCTCTCACCAAATTCCTATGGACAACAAGGGCCCTCCCAATCCATTCTGTCAACACTGGCACAATCATGGTGTGATGTATTGGATTTGGATTCTAATGGAGGCTGCTCACTTTTTTTCGCTGGGCATCTGAGTGCTCTTAGCCAGGCATGGGGTTGAGGAGGAATTAGGTCCTCAGCCTTCTTAGTCCCGGAGTGTCTCAAAATTCATTGTTATTCCATGCAGTCCACCCAGACCATGACAAACAGTCCTTTTAATATAATTTATTTGAAGCATCCCAGATAAGTATGTCATCTGCTTTCTGCCAGTACCTGGACAATATCAAATCTGGTGTCTGGGCATGTAAAAAAGACTCACTAATAATAAGGTGAGCAGCCACCCCTTTTTCAGGATTTAGCTTGGGCATTATGCCCAGTCATTTTTTTGTTTTAGTTTTTTTAAGAACCAATATATCATTGAATCCTCACAAAGGCGCTATTGGGAGATCTTAATTATTATACCCATTTTGCAGATGAGAAAAGGAAAGCTTTAAAGTGTTAGTGATTAGCTAAGTCATCGAGCTAGTATGCAGGGGAATCAGGATTCAAATGAGTTAATGTGAATAATACTGTTATTTGGCGAACAGAGACCAAGTCTTAGCCTCTGACTCTCACTGCAGTCTTGTACCCAGAGGTGCTTGGTAGACACTCGCTGGTGGATGGAGACTCAGTTCAGAGCCCTAAGTGTCTGCCTTATCTGGGTTTTCCGGGAGTTCTCCCTCTGGCTTCAGGGCCACACGTGCCTCTACAGACCCTTGCTGCTGCTTCAGAGTGTCTGGGCTGCTGTGTTCCCCAACAAGCCCCGGCGATGGAGTTTTTCTTTCATTACTTCTTGCCCATATTTCTACATGCTCTGAGCTGCCAGCGCAGCCTCCTCGTTCCTCCACCCTCCTGGTCACTCAGGCCCACTGGTGTTTACAATACGCCTCCAGCATCTGTGGACTTCATTAGGGCCTGTGCTACACCCTCTTCCTGCTCATCGGTGCAGACTGCATGAGGCCAGACTGAACACAGCTCCCCAGGGTGCTTGCCAGACGCTTCCACCAGCCCTGCCAGATTCCCTTCTCTGGGGACAGCCAGCCAACCTCTAATCCAGGTGTCTCTGCAGGATAAACATTCCCCATGGGGCACCAAAGCCATACTCTGTTCTAGCCTGTGCTATAGTTAGCACTATTTGGGGAGTGACTTAGAGCATTAGTTTTGAAGTCAGGAAGACCCGTCACTTAGTAGCGCTGTGATCTTGGTTCACTGGCCTTACTTCTCTGACCCTCATGTTCCTCGTCTGGAAAACTGAAGGTAAAAAGAGTTGAGAAATGGGATTGTTCCATGGAAAGCACCTGGCTCATCTTAGGTGCAGAATTCATTCTCTCTTCCTCCTAATGACCACTTTGGGGACACTAAGGAGCAAGAAGTAGAGAAAATTGGTCATTTATTTGCTTATTTTTGAAGTGTTCTTGACTAGGTGTTGATATATTATCAGAGATTATAAACACAATTATCCCCATTTTATAAACATTCCACGTTCAGAGAGCTTAAATTAATTTGCTCATATTCACCCAGATAATAGGTTGGGTTTACCATTGACTCTAATTTAAACTGACTCTTTAATTTTCTCTTGTCATTTTTTTTTTATTTTTAGAAATGAAAATAAGCAAGTGCTATTAGCCAAAATGAAATTGCCTGTATTTCTTGTAAAAAGATAGTCCCCTTTGCTCTCTGCACTTTTTGTTTGTTTGTTTGTTTGTTTTTTGAGACAGAGCCTTGCTCTGTTGCCCAGGCTGGAGTGCAGTGGTATGGTCTTGGCTCACTGCAACCTCCACCTCCTGGGTTCCAGCGATTCTCGTGCCTCAGCCTCCCCCGTAGCTGGGATTACAGGCATGCACTACCATGCTCAGCTAGTTTTTGTATTTCTAGTAGAGATTGGAGTTCGCCATGTTGGCCAGGCTGGTCTCGAACTCCTGGCCTCAAGTGATCTGTTCCTCTCAGCCCCCCAAAGTGCTAGGATTATAGACATGAGCCACCACACCTGGCCTATTTTTCTTTATTCAGAGATTCTCTCTTGAAAGTAGTTGTCATTTGTGACTCCGTAATCTCATTATCTAGTTCTCTCTGCTCCTTGGATGAGCTGAACTTTCCAAGCCCTTTTTGAGATATTGCCTATCAAGGATGAAGTGCAGGAAAGTCATACTCTCAGTGGACTGACGTGGGAGCGTTTATTCCATAGGAATCAAGTCAGGACTTGGTTGGGGCTAAAGTTGGGGATGGTCTGGATGACAGAATGAATTTGACGTCATTGTCATTGTTATGAATTTTCTCCTCATTAAGCTCAGAAATTGAGGCATGTTTAAGAGTTTCTTTCTTCTTATATCATTGTTTTATTTGAGAAGTAAAATAGGGCTGTGAGCTTTCACTCACCACCATATTATGAGCTCCCTGCTGGGTCTCACTGATCTCTGAACCTCCTCGTATGGCCCTTTCTACAGTGCTTTGCATACAATGGCGGGCAAACTTGAATGAATTAACATTTAATGAGCACTCTATTGTTCTCTATATCATTCTGTTTGCTTGCATGGATAGTGGTAGACCCGGGATCTGAACCTGGTTGGACCTTCCGGCTCTACAGGTAGTGCTTTCCTCATACTTCAGCTGTCCATCAATATCTCTATCAACGATGGTTGTTGAGCAAGGTTTGTCTTTTCTTTTAAAGGCTGCCAGTGGTGTCATATATGTTGTTGGGGGAAGGAGGGTGCATAAGAAATATAGAGAGAGGGCCGGGCGCGGTGGTTCACGCCTGTAATCCTAACATTTTGGGAGGCTGAGGCGGGTGGATCGTGAGGTCAGGAGATTGAGACCATCCTGGCCAATGTGGTGAAACTCTGTCTCTACTAAAAATACAAAAATTAACCAGTTGGGGTGGCGTGCACCTGTAGTCCCAGCTACTCAGGAGACTGAGGCAGGAGAATCGCTTGAACCCCGGAGGCAGAGGTTGTGCCACTGCACTGCAGCCTGGGTGACAGAGTGAGATTCCATCTAAAAAAACCAAATATATATATACACACACACACACATACACACACACACACACACACTCACAGAGAGATAGAGAGAAGGGCAATTTTGGAAGGAGGGTGAATGAAGCAGGCGTGATCTTTCTTCACAGACAGGATTATAACGAGCCTCAGCTGACTGGTTGGTTCCCTCGGCATATGAGAGTAAAGAGGTTCAAAGAAACCAATGTGTTGCCATGGGAACTGTCCCAGTTTTATAATCTTCGTCTTTTAAAAGCCTGAAAATGAACACATGGAGAGCAGGGAAAATTCAGTGAATGGGAAGTAATGCAGGCTAATAATTTAAATACAAGTTTTGAAGAGGGAAATCAGAGAGTGGAGAAATATTTTGAGGAGACTTTGAGCTGCTCAAATTGCTTTTCCTGGTTAAGATATAATTGACTGCAGGTGAGGAAAAGAATTACGGTTCTGTCTCTGGAAAAGATGCATTGAGGTTAGTGCTTCTTGGCCAAAAAGGTATCAACCAAGGAGCATCTCAAGGAAAAGGGGGAATGGTCCTCTGTGCAGGATGACCACTTGTCTGAGCTGGAGATGCCTGACAGAGCTCCTGGAAGGAGATAAGACCTGAGGCGAGATGGCTGATGGAATTAGTCAGCTTGCAAACATGGTCACAAATTATTCACCACCCTGTATGTATATCCCTGTGCAATGTAATAGCAATTCTTCTTATCAGGAGGTGGCATCTATTTCTCCAGCCCTACAATCTTGCCTTGGCCATGACTCCAACACATGACTTATTTGGTCAGTAAGAGAGTAGCAAATGTGATACAGTCAGAGACTTGAAAAATGCTTCAGGTGGGGGATTGCCCTCTCCTGATGCCCTTGGTTACACTGCAGCCACCAGCATGTGAATAAGCCCTGGGCAGCCTGCTGGATGACAAGAGACACATAGCCCAGTTGCTTCCATCACCCTGCTGAAAGCCAGCCAGACGGCTGAGGCTGCTGATGGCCAGCAGATTTCAGGTAAATGAGGGGCCCAGTTGATTCCACATGGAATACATGAGCTGTCCCAGCTGATCCCCACTCAAACTGTTGACCCTCAGAATCATACACAAATAAACAGTTGTGTTGAACTGCTAAGTTTTGGGGTTATTTGTTATACAGCAAAAACTAACTGATGCAAAGTATATGCAACAGATGGCAAGTAGCAAGTAGGGAAAGAAAAATGCACTTGACATAGTTGTAGAACAAGGGTTGGCAAACTATTGCCTATGAGCCAGATACAGCCCACCACCTCCTAGGAAGTCATCCTGAAAGTCAAATTATATAAAACAGTGCATAAAAATATATATATAGAGAAGGCTAATTTTGGTGTTAAAGATTATTCACATTTAACATTTTTATAAACATCTTCCAATTGCCTTCCAGAAGCTCTGTTTTGACTTTTACCAATAATGGGTTAGAGAAAATAGACACTATTGATGTGTAACATAGATCATTTCATCTCCCAGAACATAGAGGATGCAACTAGAGGAAATTTATCTTGCAAGGAGGAACTGGGGTAACCTTGGGAGAAACTGACCATGACATTTTAGAGTTCCTGATAGTCTAAGGGAGCAGTGAAGGTGCTGTTTGGAAGACTCAGATTCTACGAAGCTCTTCAGAGGCTGAAAAGATAAGCCCAATCTAGGCTGATGAGATGTCAGTAGAGATTGATGTCAATTTCTGCATCTGGGCTCAAGTAAACAATAGCATTAACACATGGTGGGAACCCAGTGACTTCAACACCACCCAGGTGTGAAAAGGACCAGGGAGCTCAATAAGAATCAGCAGTGGGGTGTGCTTCCATCAAGGGTAGTCACACTATTGGCTGCTTGGTGAGTGCACCCTTCTACTCTGGGCTGCTGAGACCATATCCACATCACTGGGTTCCATTCTGGCTACTGTACTCTAAGGGGGTGAAAATTACCTGGGTGGGAGTAGGTGTTTTTGAAGAGAGAATGTAGGATGCTGAAGGACTCCAGTTCATTTCATTTGAAGAAATTTTGAATGTGCCAGGAAGCCTTAACTTAGAGAAGACTCAGAAGGGACGTGAAAAGCATTTTTCAGTATTTGCGTTTTACAGTAAAAATATCTTTGTTATTTTTTAAATCATAAAATTATAAATAATACAAAAAGGTGAACACAACTTAAAAAAGGTAAAGAGGAGGCTGGGCTCAGTGGATCATGCCTGTAATCACAGCACCTTGGGAGGCCGAGGGGGGCAGATCACGAGGTCAGGAGCTCGAGACCAGTCTGACCAACATGGTAAAACCTAGTCTCTACTAAAAATACAAAAAATAGCTGGACATGGTGATGCACGCCTGTAGTCCCAGCTACTCGGGAGGCTGAGGCAGGAGAATTGCTTGAACCCGAGAAGCAGAGGTTGCAGTGAGCCAAGATTGTACCACTGCACTCCAGCCTGGGTGACGGAGCGAGACTCCATCTAAAAAAAAAAAAAAAAAAAGTAAAGAAGAAAAAACAATTATCCTGAATTGTATTATACAAGAGGAATATTATTGATATCTTGATGAACATTGCTCTAGACAGTACACTGCAAATGCATGCACACACAATATACATATAATTTTATATAAAAGGTGATACAGTTTGGAGGTGTCCCCACCCAAATGCCATCTTGAATTGTAACTCCCACAATTCCCACATGTTGTGGGAGGAACCAGATGGGAGGTGATTGAATTATGGGGGTGATCTTTCCTGCACTGTTCTTGAGATAATGAATGAGTCTCACGAGACCTGATGGTTTTAAAAATGGGAGTTTCCCTGCACAAGCTCTCTCTTTGCTTGCTGCCATCCATGTAAGATGTGTCTTGCTCCTCCTTGCCTTCTGCTATGATTGTGAGGCTTCTCCAGCCATGTGGAACTGTTAAGTCCATTAAACCACTTTCTTTTATAAATTATCCAGTCTTGGGTATGTCTTTATCAGCAGCGTGAAAGCAGACAAATACAGAAGGTGTAATATTACTTTTTTAATCACTCAACACTATGTAATGGACACATTTCTGTATCAACTAGGTCATCATATTTAATAGCTATTTAGAATTTCATTGTATGTTTTGACCATAATTTATATAACCAATTTCCTATTAATAGAAATTTAACTGTTGGGTGGCTCCTGCCTGTAATCCTAGCACTTTGGGAGGCCAAGGCAGGTGGATCACCTGAGGTCATGAGTTCGAGACCAGCCTGGCCAACATGGCGAAATCCCATCTCTACTAAAAATGCAAAAATTAGCCAGGTGTGGTGGCTCACATCTGTAATCCTAGCTACATGGGAGGCTGAAACAGGGGAATTGTTTGAACTTGGGAGGTGGAGGCTGCAGTAAGCCAAGATTGTGCCGCACTCCAGCCTGGGCAACAGAGTGAGACTCCAATCCCCACCCCCCCGCCCCCCAAAAAAGAAATTTAATTGTTGAATATATTTGCTATTACAAACGAACAATTAGATCAATATCCTTAACTTGTATCATTGTTCATTTGGCTAATTATCTTAGGATAAATTTCTAGGAGTAAAACTTCTAGATTTAATAGTTACACAATTAAAATTTTCATATTATTAAACTGTCCTGCAGAAAGATTAAATCAATTTACATACTCTGATGATCTTGTTTTTATTTATATTTTTATAGTACCTTGGTGCATTTGAATATTCTTTTTTTTTTTGACAGAGTCTTGCCCTGTCACCCAGGCTGGAGTGCAGTGGTGTGATCTTGGCTCACTGTAGCCTCTGCCTCCTGGGTTCCAGCGAGTCTCCTGCCTCAGCCTCCTGGGTAGCTGGAATTACAGGCGCATGCCACCACACCCAGCTAATTTTTGTATTTTTAGTAGAGACAAAGTTTCACCACATTGGTCAGGCTGGTTTCGAACTCCTGATCTCAGGTAATCTACCCACCTTGGTTTCAAAGTGTTGGGATTAAAGGCATGAGCCATTGTGCCCCGCCTGAATATTCTTTCATATGTTTAGTACCATTTTATTTCTTTTTTTTTTTTTTTTTTTTTGAGACGGAGTCTGGCTCTGTCGCCCGGGCTGGAGTGCAGTGGCCGGATCTCAGCTCACTGCAAGCTCCGCCCCCCGGGTTTACGCCATTCTCCTGCCTCAGCCTCCGGAGTAGCTGGGACTACAGGCGCCCGCCGCCTCGCCCGGCTAGTTTTTTGTATTTTTTAGTAGAGACGGGGTTTCACCGTGTTCGCCAGGATGGTCTCGATCTCCTGACCTCGTGATCCGCCCGTCTCGGCCTCCCAAAGTGCTGGGATTACAGGCTTGAGCCACCGCGCCCGGCCTTATTTCTTATTTATTTATTTATTTAGTTATTGAGACAGAGTCTCACTCTGTCACCTGGACTGGAGTGCAAGGGCAGGATCTCGGCTCACTGCAACCTCTGCCTCGCAAGTTCAAGTGATTCCCCTGTCTCAGCCTCCTGAGTAGCTGGGATTACAGGCACCTGCCACCACACCTAGCTAATTTTTATATTTTTAGTAGAGATGGGGTTTCACCATGTTGGTCAGGCTGGTTTTGAACTCCTGACCTCAAATGACCCGCCCGCCTCGGCCTCCCAAAGTGTGGGAGTTACAGGCATGAGCCACCATGCTTGGCCTACCATTGTATTTCTTAATTTATGAATTTCCAGTTAATACTTTTTGCCCATTTTTCTGTTGAACACATTTGTGTAAGTTTTTGTAGGTGTAATGACACTTTATCTCTTATATATGTTACACATACATTTTTCCCCCAGTGTATTGGTTAAACTTCTTCATGGTCATTTGCTTGTTTGTTTTGGTTAATCGTTTTTGCTTATTAAAGTTTTCAATTTTTACATAGCAATTCTAATCATTTCTTTCATCCTTCATTATATGTAATAGTTGTCGTATGGAAGAGGATTAGACGTTTATGAAGAAGACAGAATCAACCTGATGGGAGAAAGTTGCAGCATGGCAGATTTTTACTAAAATAACAAACAACTTTCTCCCAATTAAGACTGTGAGATGTGGAATGCACTGTCTCGAAGGTAGTGAGATCTCCATAATTAGGGGCTGTTAAGCATGAATTGCATGACCACCCGACAGTGATGCTGTCTGGGTGAGGCTGTATGGCCTCTGGCATCCTTAATTATTTACAAGGCAGATTTTTAATGGAATGCCAATAATGTAATTCTAATTGTTTTTCCCAGAGAACTTTTTTCAAAACTGCAACACCATACAAAATTTGAGGTTTCCAAGAGCAACTGGACCAAAGTTGATGTGGCAGATCAGGCAGCACTAAATGCAAATAGCTCAGAACCACTGAAAATTATAAGAAAGCATACCAGGACATTGTTAGTGGTCATATGCTTGTCATTCATGAGTTTTACTTTCATCACCATGCATCACCTTCCAGCCACAGAAATTTCCACCGAACCATACACAGGTCATAGGAGCTGACCTCTCATAACTGGGAATGCGGATGGATGTAGGCAAAACTGACTTCCTAGCATAGGTTGATTGTGGGCATAACCAAGTCTTTTGAGAGTAACAGAGCAAGGTGGTGCCAGGTATGCGTATAGAAGCAATCTAGTATGCTGCTGCTATTGTAAAATTGGTGGAGCTGAATTACATAAAGGAGAGGAAAGTTCTCACCAAGTAAGTCTCAGAATAGGATGAGGCTCTATGAGTCTTAATCCATCTGACTATATAGTCATTCCCTTTTTAACCCTGGGTTACTGCTGCTTGGTAGACAGAACTGGGGAAAATAGGGTCAAACTTAGACCTGGAAGAATGCTTTTACTTTCTATGAATATAAAGTAATTGAATGAATAATTACATAATTGAATGAATTCTTACATTCATTCAATAATATATAATGAAACACTACGATGTGCAAAGCATTGGGAATTCAACAATGAACAGGAAAGACAGCAGCTCACAGCCTAGAAGGGAAGTCACCTTTAAACAATTAATGACATCATAGGTTGTGAAAGGTACAAGGTGCTTGGGTCGTTCACAGCCATGGCATTGAAACCTGTCCAGGATATCAGAAAAGGCCTTCTGGAAAGACTAAAATTAAAGCGGAGATTTAAGGAAGGAGGAAGAGGTGCTGCCCATAAAAAGGGAGGACAGGAGAAGAGAATAAAAGATGGGGCTGCATAAGTATTTCAGGGGAATAAAAACACGTGTAAAAGTCCAAAGCCAGAGAGAAGTTTAGATTCACACCTCTCTGGAGTGGTATTAGGCTGTTTCTGATGCATGCAATGTAGTAGCAAGAACCAAAATTTAAAATGAGAGTTTGACTGGAGTTTGGCTCCCAGCCTTGCTAGTTCCTGAGCATGTGACCTTGGCAAATAACATAATCTGTCTTCAAATAACATAATCTGTCTTGACCTCAAGCTTCTCATCTGTCAAATGGCGATAATAGCACCTGCTCCACAGGTTGCTGTGAGAATGGGATTAGCTAATAGATATAAAATTTTGGCCAGTGTGGGGCTAGGTTTTAAATAAGCCTGATGGAAGCTGTCAGTGACCAAAATCTATTCTTTTTACCTAGCCCAAATCTTTCTTGCTGTCTGTGAACATACATCAATTGGATCGGTTCAACAGAGTTTTACTCAGTTTCTACTTTGGGTCATTGTAGATTCAGGCACTGTGAGAATATGAAAGAAGAATGCCACAGGGATTGAAAAGTAGAAGTTAGTTGGGAAGAGAAGGTTAAAGAGGTGTTTGTCTCTTACTTTGTTTTTGTTTTTTGTTTTTTGTTTTTTTGAGACGGAGTCTTACTCTGTCGCCTAGGCTGAAGTGCAGTGGTGTGATCTTGGCTCACTGCAACCTCCACCTCCCAGGTTCAAGTGATTCTCCTGCCTCAACCTCCTGAGTAGCTGGGAGTACAGGTGCCTGCCACCACACCCAGATAATTTTTGTGGTTTTAGTAGAGACAGGGTTTCACCATGTTGGCCAGTCTGGTCTTGAACTCCTGACCTCAGGTGATCCACCTGCCTCGGTCTCCCAAAGTGTTGGGATTACAGGCGTGAGCTACCGCGCCCAGCCTATCTCTTACTTTGTATGTATATCTTCAACTCCATCTGATCTATGAGCTCCTGCAGGAAAGGATCTGTAAAACAGGTCCTCTCTTTAATCCCAGTAAGATTCCCAAGTTTCTGATTTAGAGTAGGTGCTCAGCAAATCCCAGTTAAATAGAACCAATGAAAGTTTGGGAACTTACAGCAGATTTTAAACACTAGTAAACACATACATAGATTACAGGGGTTATCAGAAGGAAAATCTGTGTAAATCAGGGAAGGTTGATGGAGGTAAGGTTGGAAGGTTCAGCTTTTGTAGATGCTGTCAAAGAACTTTCAAAGTGGTTGTACCTTTTTATTCTTCTACCAGCAATGTATGAGAAATGAATATAGAGGGAATTTTCAGACTTTTAAATTTCGGCAATTCTGGCAGGAGAGGAGAGATATTCCATCATGGTTTTATTTTGCATTTTCTTGGTGACTAATGATTTGGAGCATCGTTCCGTATGAGGGTTAGCCATTGGAATATCCTTTTTGTAAAGTGTCTGTTCAAGTCTTTTTGTCACTTTCAAAAATTATATTGACTATTTTTATATATTATGAATGCAAGACTTTTGTTGGATTTATCAACTGTGAATCTCTTCCCCGAGTATGTGGCTCATCCATTTACTGTTCACGGTCTCTTTCTATGGAAGAAGTTCTCAATATTAATAAAAAATAGTATGTCAAATTTTTAAGGGTTAGTTCTTTTTGTGTACTATTAAAGAAATCCTTACCTAATGCAAGGTGATAAAGATATATTCTTAATTTTTTTTTTTTTTAGCTTTAATTTTAGGTTTGGGAGTACATGTGAAGGTTAGTTAATGTAGATAAACTCATGCCATGGGGGTTTGTTTTACAGATTACTTCATCACCCAGGAATTAAACCCCCAAAATATGGGACGCTTCACAAATTTGCATGTCATCCTTGCAAAGGGGTCATGCTAATCTTCTCTGTATTGTTCTCATTTTAATATATGTGCTGCTGGAGCAAGCACAAGCATTTTTAAGTGAAATCTTCTTTCCTCAACCAAAAAGAAATGCATGCATATGGTTTAAAAAAATCCAAAAAGTCTGAAGGATAGTGAAATGACAACTAAATCCTCTAATTGTATGACCAAGTTCTTCTCCCCAAAGGCAACCACTGTTAACACTCTTTTATACAGGCTTATAGATATTTTCTATATATATAGTTATAAAAACATATGTATGAATATTCCTTTTACTTATTCACCAAATGGTACATATTAATAAGACTGTCCTGTACATTACTATTTTTGTTCAACTGTGTATCTCAGCAATCTTTCCCTATTGACCCCTTTGAAATGACCTCACTCCTTTTAAGGGCTTGCAGATAATTGTTTTGTATGCAAGCTTTATAATTTAAAGCTACTGACCCCTCCTAAAGGGATCGATTAGGTTGTGTTTAGTCTTTTGTTATCACAAACAGTGCTGCAGTAAACATCCTTGTGCATAGGACTTTGTGTGAGCAATGAAATGACTTGTTCCAAGGGTATGGGTGTTTATAATTCTGTTAACTCTGGCCAAATTATCAAAAAGGTGATATTGGCTTATACATACTCCAGCAGCATACGAGGGTGCTTTTCCTTTCTCTGGCGGGGTAGCATTCTTTTTTTTTTGAGATGGAGTTTTGCTCTTGTTACCCAGGCTGGAGTGTAGGGGTGCGATCTCAGCTCACTGCAACTTCCGCCTCCTGTGTTCAAGCAAGTCTCCTGCCTCAGTCTCCTGAGTAGCTGGGATTTCAGGTGCCCGCCACCACGCCTTGCTAATTTTTTTTTGTATTTTTAGTAGAGATGGGGTTTCACCATGTTGGTCAGGCTGGTCTCGAACTCCTGACCTGAGGTGATCCACCCACCTCAGCCTCCCAAAGTGCTGGGATTACAGGTGTGAGCCACCGCACTTGGCCCAATTTAAATAAGAAGAGCAATGAAGAGAACACTTTTCATAGAAGGAACAGCATAAACAAAGGCTTAGAGTAGAGTTTTCCAACCTTGACATTATTGAGTGTTTTGGCTGAATAATTCATTGTGGTAAGGACTGTCCTGGGCATTATAGGATGTTTAGTGGTATCCCTGGCCTCTACCTACTAATGCCAGTAACAAGCCACCCTCTGTGCCCCTTAGGTGTGACAACCTAAAATGTCTCCAGACACTGCCAGATGTTTTGTAGGGGACACAGTTGCACTGGGTTGAGAATCATGACTTAGAGGTTGGGATGTTCAGGGGTCAGGCTGTGGGGGGATTTGTGTGTGTGTGTGTGTGTGTGTGTGTATAAAAGTGAACAGCGAGCACAGGGAAAAACCAAGAAAGCTGGTGGGGTGTTAACCCTAGAAAGCTTCAGAGTTAGTTTGAGGAGAGATGTATTTCTTCTGTTTTTTTCTCTCCTTTCATAAAAACCCACATTGCAAAAACCCATCCCTTTTTTTTTTTGGTGAGGAGAGAAAGCCACGCACTAACCCTTCGTCTTCTTCGTTATTAGTGAGCAACCCAGGGCAGGCGCTTTGAGTGCATACAGGTTGTTCATGATCTTTACTATCATTGTAATCTCACAACAACACATGGGGGTCCTGATCAGCATGCGAAGGGCTGATCTACAGATGGGGAAATAGAGGCTCAGGGAGAGAAGTTGAAGCCATTGTCCTTTCCGGCCCTTGGGTGGCTGTACATCTCCACAGCTCTACTCTGAGAGGCTTGAGCAGCCGGCTTTGCTGCTGCCATTACTGAAAGCCCAGTGTAAAGTCATTTGGATGATTTTAGTCATTATTTCCATCATCTGTTGAACCTCAGAATAGGCTTTAAGTCATTATTCTTTCTCTCCTCACGATTTGGTTTATTTTTGGAAGTGAAATCAATGGATTGTCTTTTGCTTTCTTTCAGAAACCTCTTTGCTGCATTTCTAACCACACCCAGGAGTAGGCATGTGGTTAGATGCTCATGGAATGTATGACAGCCCCTCTCTGGCTCAGTTTCCTAATGGGCCAGATGATAGCTATGCTCCCGTACTGTGCAGGTCTCAGTGTGTTATTATTAAGTTCACTGCTTGGCAGAGATAACGTGTTAACTCATAGTAATAAATAACTATGAATATGTGACTTCAGCTTCTAATAAAGTACCTAGTCCATAGTAGGAGCTCAGTAAATGTTTGTTGAATGAAGAAGTATATAATCACATGGTTATCTGGGAGCAGTACCACCCAGGCAAGTGGAGCACCTGCCTTAGGTCCTGGGCCTCAGGGGTCTTGCACTTTATTTATTTATTTAATTTTTTTTTCTTGAGACAGAGTCTTGCCCTGTCGCCCAGGCTGGAGTGCAGTGGCGTGATCTTGGCTCACTGCAACTTCTGCCTCCTGGGTTCGAGTGATTCTCGTGCCTCAGCCTCCCGTGTAGCTGGGATTCCAGGCGTGCGCCGTCATGCCTGGCTAATTATTGTATTTTTTAGTGGATATGGGGTTTCATCATGTTGACCAGGCTGGTCTTGAAGGGGTCTTGTACTTTAGAATGCTGTCCTTAACATCTTCTAAGCCCTTCCAGTGACCGAGACTGGCCAAGGCCAGTAGTGCCAACCAGACAGGGTGCTCTAGGCCCAACCTCCACCGTGTCAGCCCCAGTCCCTGTTTTCTCTCCTTTGGAATGCTCTTCAATTCGCTTCTTAGTACAGGGGGTCAACCAGATGCCCTAGGAGACCTCTAAGGTTTACACCTATGAGATTGTCTCAGGGACCCCTGACCAGGCCCAATTCCAAAAGGGCTTCTGGGAGAAAGGATCTTTTCTTCCAGCCACAGAGTATTTCTTTTGCAGTATCACAGGAAGTTGGGTGATCAGAATGGTGCTTAAACATTGATTTTAGGTCACTCAAATTGTTTATATATACAGGACCCCACAGAAAACATTTGCATAGGCCTCCACATGCCTTAGGGCTAATCATGTCTAGTAGATCATCATTCATTCATTCAGGCAGTCATTCAATGAATTCATGCCTTCAACTGACCCCTCAATTAACTAGTGTAGGCTATTATTATTATTAGCAGAGTGAACACATGCACCGGACCCCAGGCAAAGAAGTGGAGAACCCAGCCAGTGTGTGAGTTGGTTAGCAACATACAGTAGGTCATTACCACAGAGGATATAACATCGGAACTTAGGTCTTAAAGAATGGCCAGAATTTTTCCAGGTGGGACATGTCATGTTTAGGGAGGAGAAAATAATTATATGGGTCTAAAGGCTGCAGTGAGGGCTGGGAAGAGATGGCACGTGAGTTGGAAAGACAGATGTGGCCACAACATGAAGGGCCTGTTGTCAGGCTGAGGTTTCTGCACATCTTTTCTGAAGACATTGGAGAGCAATTAAATGTTTTTTAGCCAGGAGGGACATGGTTAGCTATCTAGATTAGAATTAGAAAGTTCATCCCAAGGGCTGGGTGTGGTGACTCGCCTGTAATCCCAGCAATTTGGGAGGCTGAGGCGGGCAGATCACATGGTCAGGAGTTTGAGACCAGCCTGACCAACATAGTGAAATCCCGTCTCTACTAAAAATACAAAAAATTAGCCAGGAGTGGTGGCGGGTGCCTGTAATCCCAGCTACTCAGGAGGCTGAGGCAGGAGAATCCGCTTGAACCTGGAAGGAGGAGGCAGCAGAAAGCTGAGATCGCGCCATCGCCCTCCAGCCTGGGCGCCAAGAACAAGACTCTGTCTCAAAAAAAAAAAAAAAAAAAAAAGTTCATCCCAATTGGCGGTGGGCTGTGTGGACCGTGCGGATATTGGGTTGGAGGAAAGCAAGACAGGTGTCAAAGTGACTCCTCTGGAAGTTCCAGCCAGGTAGAAGGCAACCAGAGCCTGGTGAAAGGTGGCAACCCCAAGAAAGGAGGGCTGGGAAGTCACAGATAGTCAGTTCCCAAACTCTGAAAGATTCTGAGAGGCAGAGTCAGTACCTCCTCTCCACGAGGTTGGCTTCTTTTGTAATCCAGCTGCCTGGCTGAGCACTTTCTCCTTTCTTTCCTTTCTAATCACTTTTCCCTTCTCTCCTAATCTGATGACATGAGACCAGCTGTTGAAACAAGACTCTCTTCTGGATGGAGAGGAAGCTGAAATCAACAGCATCCTAGGCAGTCCACCCTCAGGAAGACCTTCCCAGAAAAGCCTGCAGAGCCTAGACAGAGGCAGGGATTATGTGTTCAGTCTGCATGGAAAAGCTTCTGGACTTATCCCAAGGAGCTCTGCTGAGCAGCTCAGAGATCTTCAGAGTGGCCTCAGGCAGGTGGCCCCAGCTTCTTCGAGAGTGCAGGGGAGGGGCCTGTGGTTTCTGTTTCATGACATGCACCCACTGCGCTGGTCCGAGAACCCCCTGCAGCATTCGTCTTCACCCCAGAGTGTACGGATCCCCATCAGGACTGGTTGCATCTCTGGAAATGACCTCAGTCTTTGGAATATTTGTTCTTTTTGGCTTATCAAACAATGTCCTCGTTTTGCTAGAGGAAAAGGGAAAGAAACTCTCTGAACGAGCAGGCCATCCTTTGTTCTGGGCCCATAAATCTGGCGCAAGCACATGTCCGGCCTTCCCACCCCCCACCGCATCATTGTCCCACTGCTGATTAATAGGTCAGAGCTAACTTTAAACTGGCATTTCCTGACCAGTCCCTCTCCCTGCCTTCAACCCTGCCTGGCTGTTCTTTAAAAATCTGCTGTATTTTAGAACATGGTTTCACTCTGTCCTGTGGCCTCAGCTTCACACTGTGTTCCAAGGTGACTGCGTTAAATTTGGTCAAAGCCGTCAGTGCTGTTCCTGAATTGGCAGAATAAGGGCTGAGGCAGAGGGGTGGGCGCACAGCTGAGTGGGGGCTGTCTCAAGGTTTTTGAGCCACCGCTGGCCTATCTAGTCTCAGAAGCACATACCTGGGCATGATCAGAAGGGCTGCGTGGAGAAAGGATGTGACAATAAGTATGACATGGTGTTTTATTTTGCCTTTGTTTTTTCTCATGTACTGCGACTGAATGGTGTCTCAACCATGCAAAATAATGTAGAAGAGTGGGTCCCGACGTGAAGATGTTCTTGATGTTGACTGAGTAAGGAAGGATACGAAAACTGAGTATCTCTATTATCTAGCCAGACAGTTTTTATAGTAACTATGTTGTACTTGGTTAACAAGGAGGTATACCTCAAAAGTGGCTTTAGTTTGAGTTGTCTCTCT
>NW_012108252.1:3127917-3131362 GCF_000951045.1 Mandrillus leucophaeus
AAAAAAAAAAAAAAAAAAGTTAAAAAAAAATGCTCAGGAAGCTCAGCGACAGACCTTCCGCATGTCTGCTGGTAACTGAGAGCCTGGCTGGAAGGTCAGAGAGGTTGGAAAAGTGATGAGGTCCACTGTGCAGCCACAGGGGTACCTCTTACACTCGATGAATCTGCCTCTTTTACTTCAGCTTGGGGTCTGAGACAACTGTGCGCTTCTGGACCCCTAAGCCTTTCACAGTAGTGACATCAAGGATAAAGAAGCACACAGAGCTCTCGTGGCCTATTTCTCTGTTTTTCCCCCACATTGTCAGCTGACCAGGAAAATGGATTCACCATAAATAAACAGGCTCCCAAGCATCCAACAGAAACAAACGATGAGTGACGTTGAGCGAATCTCGTTAGGATCTTCAAAAATCCTGGTTTTGGGAAGCCCTAATTCCTTCCACATTTCAATCACTGGACTCTTGGAATTAATAGCGTTCTAGACTGGTGGCACGAAAGACTGAGATACACTGAAATCACTCACGAGACTTTTTGTTTTAAAAGGCAAAATAAAACAATCTGTTATGCTTGTCACACACCCTCTTTCTGTGCAGTCTCCCAGTGGTGTTTAGTGTGATCATCCAAGATCAGATGTGCCAGAGTTACTATTGAAACTTGAAGTTATGATATCCAAAAAGAAAAATACAAAACCCGCCCTCCATCTCATCACAAAGATAAATTTGTTGTTGACATTTTGGTGTATTTTTCTGGTGTGTGTGTGTGTGTGTGTGTACACATCTATCTATAGGGCCAGACAATAGATATACCATTGTGCTTTCGAATCCAAGAGGCACTGGCTCTAGAACCAAAATCCACAGACATTCAAGTTCCTTATATAGATAAAATGGTGTAGTATTTGCATATATCCCACGCACATCCTCCCATATACTTTAAATTATCTTTAGATTACTTTTAATATCTAATCCAATGTAAATGCTATGTAAATAGTTGTTATACCACATTGTTTAAGGAATAATGACAAAAAATACTCTGTATATGTTTAGACAAGGCCATCCTTTTATTTATTTATTTTATTTTATTTTTTATTTTTTGAGATGGAGTCTCTTTCTGTCACCTAGGCTTGAGTGCAGTGGCGTGATCTTGGCTCACTGTCACCTCCACCTCCGAGGTTCATGGAATTCATCCTGTCTCAGCCTCCCAAGTAGCTGAGATTACAGGTGCCTGCCACCATACCCAGCTAATTTTTTCTTTTTTCTTTTTTTTTGATATGGAGCCTCGCTCCTGTCGTGCGGGCTAGAGTGCAGTGGCGTGATCTTGGCTCACTGCTATCTCCACCTCCCGGGTTCAAGTGATTCTCCTTCCTCAGCCTCCCAAGTAGCTGGGATTACAGGTGTCCATCACCACACCCGACTAATTTTTGTATTTTTAGTAGTGATGGGGTTTTGCCATGTTGTCCAGGCTGGTCTCGAACTCCTGACCTCAGGTGATCCACCCGCCTTGGCCTCCCAAAGTGCTAGGATTACAGGCATGAGCCATCTTGCCTGGCAGCCCAGCTAATTTTTGTATTTTTAATAAAGATGGGGTGTCTCCATGTTGGCCAGGCTGGTCTCGAACTCCTGGACTCAAGTGATCTGCCCAACTCGGCCTTCCAAGGTGCTGGGATTATAGACATGAGCCACCGCGCCCGGCCATTTCTAAAATATTTTTGATCTGGGATTGGTTGAATCCGTGGGTGCAGAGCAGAACCCACTGATACAGAAGGCTGACTGTACTCAAGTAGGATTATACTATGCATACTCTTTGGTATGCTCCCTCACTCAGTCAATATCAGGAACATCTTTCTGTGTCAGTACCTTCTTCTACAACACCATTTTGCATGGTTGAGTAGTATTCTATGATATGGATGTATCATAACAGTTTAAAACCACTTCCAATTTTGCCGACTACTTCTGATTTTGGTTAGTCTCAAGCATTAATTTATTGAGTCCTTTCTATGTGCTGAATGCTTTGCAAATCCTATGACTTGATGGGAAGCAGTGCCTGGTGATAGAGTGGCTTCGGTTCAAATTCCATCACTGTACTTTACTAGCTCTTTGACTAAGTTACTGAACTTCTCTGGGTCTCAGCTACGTCCTGTGGAGATATGGGTAATGGTACTCTCCTTAAAGGACAATGGTAAAAATGATACAGTGAGAAAAGACACAGAGTGTGGCCCAGAGCAGGCTCACAGCAAATGGTAGCTGTCATTGCTGCAGTGGAGGGTGTCCTGTCCCATGTGAGGGAAAGTGGTCAGAGGCAGTGTTTGTGTGGGACTCAGAGTCCACGGTTAGCCCTGAAGGGACACAGTTGGGCTGAGCAGACAAAGTGGGGAGACTTGCAAACACCTGCTCTGGAATCCATTGCCCTGGGCCTCTGCTTTCATTATCCAACATGGAGCCAGGAGTCTAGGGAAGGACAGATGGTAGAGACTGCAGTGGAGAAGTGCTATTGACAAATTTGTTGGCATCTGGGCACTGAACTGGGAATAGGAGCTGTGAACCTTACCAGCTGGGTTTGCTCAAGGTTGTGGTGCTCCAGGTTGGCTGTGGAGGTGCCTCCAGGCCTTTTGGCTTCCTCCAACTAAGCATTAGGTAGGAGTTAAGGGCTTAGGTTGGTAAGTCTCAGACAGATCTAAGATCCAGTCTCTGCTCTCATTTCTCTGATATTCAATCTCTTTATCTATAAAATTGAGACAATAATACTGCCTCGGCTTGGCGTGGTGGCTCACACTTGTAATCCTAGCACTTCGGAAAGCCGAGGTGGGTGGATCACCAGAGGTCAGGAGTTCAAGACCAGCCTGATCAACATGGCAAAACCCCATCTCTACTAAAAATACAAAAAATTAGCTGGGCGTGGTGGTACATGCCTGTAATCCCAGATACTTGGGAAGCTGAGGCAGGAGAATTGCTTGAATCTGGGAGGTGGAGGTTGCAGGGAGCCAAGATCATGCCACTGCACTCCAGCCTGGGCAACAGAGTCAGACACCATCTCAAAAAAAAAAAATAAATAAAAAAAGCCAGCCTCATAGGGAGGCTATGAAGATAATGTGAGCTAATGTATGTGAAGCTGACACCAACTCAGGGCAAACCTGAAAACACACAATAGGTGGTGACGGCAGGTTTTCTTACCTACTTGTCCTACTTTTCCCACCTGCTCAAAGATGCTGTACCTGCTGGGCACGGTGGCTTATGCCTGTAATCCCAGCACTTTGGGAGGCTGAGGCGGGTGGATCACCTGAGGTCGGGAGTTCAAGACTAGCCTGGCCAACATGGAGAAACCCTGTCTCTACTAAAAAATACAAAATTAGCCAGGCATGGTGGCGCATGCCTGTAATCCCAGCTACTCCAGAGGCTGAGGCAGGAGAATCATTTGAACCCAGGAGGCGGAGGTTGCGGTGAGCCAAGATCACG
>NW_012108252.1:3138022-3139475 GCF_000951045.1 Mandrillus leucophaeus
CAAGGACACAGCTATCCCTATTGAGTCCATCTGCCATAGGAAAGAGGATGTTTGTTGAGGATGACTTGAGTTGCTGGTTTACCTGACAGCTGACTCTCTCTCTGTATAAATAAATGCACATCCATCTCTTTGAACTTGGTTGATATGAATCATCTTTGAGAGACTAATCTATTCTTCTTGTTCTAATCAAATCAGCTTTTTTAAAACTTCTTTTTGATGGCATTTCGCTCTTGTTGCCCAAACTGGAGTGCAATGGCGTGATCTTGGCTTACTTCAACCTCCGTCTCCAGGGTTCAAGCAATTCTCCTGCCTTAACCTCCTGAGTAGCTGGAATTACAGGCGCACGCCACCACGCCTGGCTAATGTTTTGTATTTTTAGTAGAGACGGGGTTTCAGCATGTTAGCCAGGTTGGTCTTGAACTCCTGACCTCAGGTGATCCGTCCATCTCAGCCTCCCAAAGTGCTGGGATTACAGGTGTGAGCCACCATGGTTGGCCAAATCAGATTTTTGAAATGAAAAGGCATAGGCCAAATTCTGAAGTAGGTGGATTTCATAGAAAGTAATAAAATAAATGTAGAACGCTGTGGCTCCTCGGTGATAGCCAGTTGGACTTCTTTAGACAATATTGTTCAGGCTGCCATGCACATCACCATCTGTCACCCGTCGGCCCTTCTGTAGAGCCACGCACATTGCCCTCGGGTCTTCTGTGGAGGTAATTGATTCTAGTTTTGGCTCATGCATGTTTTCCCTGGAAGCTCTGCATAGTTTTGAAGTTCTCTCTTGTCTAGCTTAAAAACCTGTGGGCCTGTTGCTCTGAATTTTTGCTCCTGTTCTGCATTTAGTCTGCTTTTTCTTCCACAGGACAGCCCTTCAAGATTTTTGATGCCAGTCTCGTTACTCACAGACCATTTTCTCAAGTGGCTCTCATCCCTTTCTCACGTGGGGTCCAGAACCTTCCTCGGCCCAGTTATTGACTGCTTTTCCACAAGGCTGGTGAATTGCAGCATGGTTATCTAACGGCAAAAGAGAGCGGACAGGGATCCTACAAGGGGTCTGGGGTATACCTGGAGCTGAACCAAGGCATTTCATGGGTGATTTATGTTTCATCTTAGTGATGATGATGCAGAAGTTTTGCTTTTCATTTCTAATTTAATCTATGGTTGTATAATAGAAATATAACATGACTCTATCTTTACAAAATTTTGTTAAAAATTAAAAAAAAATAGAGACAGGATTGGCTGGGCATGGTGGCTCACACCTATAATCTCAGCACTTTGGAAATCCGAGGTAGGTGGATCACCTGAGGTCAGGAGTTTGAGACCAACCTGGCCAACATGGTGAAACCCCATCTCTACTAAAAATACAAAAATTAGCCGGGCATGATGGTAGGTGGCTGTAGTCCCAGTTACTTGGGAGCTTGAGGCAGGAGAATCGCTTGAACCTGGGGGAGGA
>NW_012108252.1:3140650-3143950 GCF_000951045.1 Mandrillus leucophaeus
GGGGAGCTCTCCTGCCCGTCTCGTTTCACGAGCGAGGGAGAGTTCCAGGTTCGAACCTGTAATAAAGATCCTTGCTGCTTAGCTTTGACTCTGGACTCTGGTGGTCTTCTTTGGGGAATAAACAGTCTGGGCATAACACTTGGTTCATGCAGACTTCGCCAATGGCCTGGTGTTTAGAGAGAAGGCAACAGCAGGAAATCAGGGATGAGGGGAAAAGGGAGGATGAAGTCTGAGCTCGAAGCCTTCAAACAAACCTTGAGATTCAAGGTTCTGTTCCAGGCTGGATAGAGGCTACTGGGAGATGGCTATGACCACACAGCTGGTATGAGGCTCGGGAGAGATACTCGGAAGAAAACAATAGCCCAGAGTCCTTGGGATTTTACACAATTTTTGCCTGGAGAAAGGATGCAAACCTAGACAACTTTTTGAGGTCTTTCTCCAGGATCTGCGGATGGCTTTAAAGCCAAGGTAGTGGTTCTCAAAGTGTATTCCACAATGAGATGAGCACAAACACTGAGAGCAAATGAGTGCTTGGGAAATTTTGTAACTATTTGACAGTCACGTTATGTGTGTTCAATCTAATACAAAAAGGCTGAGTCTGTGTGTGTTTTGTATGCCCTTTAAATTTTTACATTTCTAGTAATTCGTTATGTTTTACAAATGTCACAGTCTGTGCTAGATTAGTTAATTAAAGCAAAACAAAACAAAACTTATCCTCCCCAAAGATGCTTGGAGAAGTGTTGCTTCCGGCCAATCTATAAATGTCACACATTGCTCTCCATGGAGTTTGCAGCATTTTCACTTTAGGGGCAAAACTGAATGGTGTATCAGAAAGAGCCCTTGGTTCTCGGCCTCTCCAGGCCAGTCTAGCTGTGTGGTCTTGGAAAACCTCCCTATGATCACTTTCATTATCTGTAAAATGAGGGTAATAAAACCCACCACATGGGATATAATGAGATTCAATCTAGGAAAAGAGCATAATTGGATCTCTGGCCTGTGATAGGTACTAAAGAATATTTGTTCCTTTTTTCTTTCCCTTTGCAGTTTATTTACATGTAGAAAAACTTAAGTGTTCTGCTTTCTTGGTCTCTTAAAAAGTATTTCCACCCATCTAGTCTTTGCTTGTTCTAGGCTAATGGTGGTTCTTGCAATTTCCATCATAATGGTTCCAGCATTTTACATACATTTGCCTTTCCTTACAATGAGCTTGCAAGGCAGGAATAGTTTTTTTATTTTGAAAAAGAGAAAAGTGAAGTCAGAGAGTTTGAATGGCTTGCCCAAACTCACAGGGGGCTGTGACTAACCATTGAAACCCAGGCCTGTTCAACTACCCAGCAACTTCAGATGGAGGTCCCTTCGCGGCCTTGACTTTCACAGTCACTGGCCCTCCCTTTCTCTTATCGTTTTCTCTTTCATGCATAAGTAGCTGTTCTGAGGGTAACAGTCAGATGTTCAGTAAGCCCAGGGGGATCAGGGACACCTGTGATCGGAGACAGGGTGTGTGGGGATCCAGCAGCCTTTGCATTTCAGCAGTTACTGCAGCAGAGAAACAGAGAGGAAATCAAAGTGCGTAGAAACGCCAAGGCCTCCCTGCTGCTCCCGCCCCATCTGCTCAGGTAGGGTCACTGAGGATGCTTCAGGATAGGTCTTCTTTCTTGACTCTGGAAATGAAACTCCTGTCATGTTTAGCTGTGGGCACATCTGCCACGCAGCTGGTCTTGTTGCACAATGTATTCTTCTCGCCAGCTCCCTCTGGTCTTGCCACCAGCAGGGGACACGATCCTTTTTCTTGCTCAAGGCTGAGCTGCAGCGATGAAAATAGACTTCCCCCACCCTACCCCAACCCAGTGAAGAGAAGAGAAGTGGTTCTACTGTACCTCTGTGAAGGATCTGCTGGATGGGGGTGATGGAGGGAGCCCCCGGCTAGAAGGTCAGAGAGAACTGGGTTTCAGTTCCAGCTCTCTCTGATCTTCTTGCCAAGCTTCTGCTTTCTCACTGGTAAATGGAGACAAGAATATGACTTATCTCATGGTGGGAATTAAGTAGGTAAGGTTTATTGTAAGGCCTGGTCATAAGAGCAGCAGACCCTTCTAGGATGCAGACACATTGCCAGGCACTGTTCTAGGATGTTACCAGAAAGGGATCCCGATCCAGACCCCAAGAGAGGGTTCTTGGACCTTACGCAAGAAAGAATTTGGGGCGAGTCCATAAAGTGAAAGCAAATTTATCAGGAAAGTAAAGGAATAAAAGAATGGTTCTTCTATAGGCAGGGCAGCAGTGTGGGCTACTTGACTGAGTATACTTATGGTAATTTGTTGATTCTATGCTAAACAAAAGGTGGATTATTCATGAGTTTTCCAAGAAAGGGGTGGGCAGTTCCCGGAACTGAAGGTTACTCCCCTTTTTAGACCATAGAGTATAACTTCTTGACGTTGCCCTGGCATTTATAAACTGTCATGGTGCTGGTGGGAGTGTCTTTCAGCATGCTAATGTGTTATAATTAGCATATAATGAGCAGTGAGGATGACCAGAGGTCACTTTCCTAGCCATCTTGGTTTTGGTGGGTTTTGGCCGGCTTCTCTACTACATCCTGTTTTATCAGCAAGGTCTTTGTGACCTATATCTTGTGCTGGCCTCCTATCTCATCCTGTGACTAAGAACGCACCGCAGCCATTCTTAGCGTTATTTTACCCAGCCCATGTTCAAGATGGAGTCGCTGTGGTTCAAACACCTCTAACATAAGGGCCTTGTTTATTAATTTATTTCATTCTCACCACAAACTTTATGGGCAGGTGTTATTATTATCTTCACTTTGCAGAAGAGGAAACTGAAACAGAGGAGGATGATGTAATTTACAGTGAGAAAGTGACAAACCAGGGTTCAGTCTGGAAAGCATGCGTCTTTAGCTATGATCCCATACTGTATCTCACTATGGTGTGTGGTAAGCCAGTGCATGTGAAGTCCTTTCTACTCCCTTATGCAAGTCATGTTTTCCTGCCAGAACAGGATCTGTCCTATGAGAGTTGACACATGAAAGCCAAATATGATATATCGGGGTGGAGATTCACCTTAAAAAGATTCTCAGGCCCGGCGTAGTGGCTCACACCTGTAATCCCAGCACTTTGGGAGGCCAAGGCAGGCGGATCACAAGGTCAGGAGTTCAAGACCAGCCTGGTCAACATGGTGAAACCCCATCTCAACAAAAAATACAAAAATTAGCCGGGCGTGGTGGCGTGTGCCTGTAATCCCAGCTACTTGGTAGAATCTCTTGAACCCAGGAGGCAGAGGTTGTAGTGAGCC
>NW_012108252.1:3145770-3174756 GCF_000951045.1 Mandrillus leucophaeus
AACTCCTGGACTCGAGCAGTCCTCCTGCCTCAGCCTCCGAAAGTGCTAGGATTACAGGCATGAGCTACTATGTGTAGCCTCTTTCCTCTATCTTATTCCACCGCATAGCTTCAGGGCTAGTTATGCCTGGGATAAAAAAAGTTCCGATGTAGGTCAGTGAGTCCCAGCCTGTAGGTCATGAGTCGCTCAGTGTGGTTTATAAGTTGTGTCAACAAGGTAGCTCCCATTGCTTCAGTCAAGTGTCAGAAAGTAGGGTTGCAGTGAAAGGGGCCGGCAGGCAGAGGAGTTATGTAGAATTTTGGCAGGATCTGTCAACATTGCTAATGTCCCAGCAGTCCTACTTAAGGGATCTAACACATGAGAATGTCGTTACTGTATGCAAACTTAGGTATGTATATGTAAGAGTGGTCACTGTAGCCTGGCTTAGAAGGGCAGCAGTGTCAAGTTATGGTCCAGTAAACTGTAATATTGGGGACGTACAGATGTATACTGTTTCAAAGGTTAAGAGGAATGGAGTGAGTCTAAGTGTGCTGACTTGGAAGCTTGTCCAAGGAATATTTTAGATTACTTTTATTTTATTTATTTATTTTTTTCTTGAGATGGAGTCTTACACTGTCATCCGGGCTGGAGTGCAATGGTGCGACCTCAGCTCACTGCAACTTCTGCCTCCCAGGTTCACATGATTCTCCTGCTTTAGCCTCCTGAGTAGCTGGGATTACAGGAGCACACCACTACACCCGGCTAATTTTTTGTATTTTTAGTAGAGACGAGGTTTCACTATGTTGATCAGACTAGTCTCGAACTCCTGACCTTGTGATCCGCCTGCCTCGGCCTCCCAAAGTGCTGGGATTACAGGTGTGAGCCACTGCTCTGGGTCTAGATTACTTTTATTTTAAAAGTTCATTAATTAATTTTTTCATACAGGGTCTTGCTCTGTTGCCCAGGCCAAAGTGAAGTGGCACAATCACAGCTAATTGCAACCTTAACCTCCCAGGCTCAAATGATCCTCTCATCTCAGCCACCTTAGTAGCTGAGTCTATAGATGCACACCACTGTGGCTGACTAATGTTTACAAAAATTTTTTGTAGAGATGGGTCTCACTATGTTGCCCAAGTTGATCTCACACCCCTGGGCTCAAGCAATCCTCCTGCCTCAGCCTCACGAAGTGCTGGGATTACAGATATGAGCCACTGCACTTGGCCTATTTTAAAGAATAAAAATAAGGCTTTAGAACATTCTGAGCCTGGGCAGTATAAGAAGACAACATCTCTACAAAAAGTTAAAAGTTTAGCTGGGTGCGGTAATGTATGCCTGTAGTCTCAACTACTCAGGAGCCTGAGGCAGAAGGATCACTTGAGCCCAGGAGTTTGAGGCTGCAGTGAGCTGTGATCATGCCACTGCACTCTAGTCTGGACAACAGAGGAAGATCCTGTCTCAAAAAAAAAAAAAAAAAAAAAAAGATAAAATAAAAAGAACATTCTGTATAATGTGATTCCATTTCTGGTTTGAAAAATTATACATGTTGTAAAGTCACAGAGAAATATCTAGAAGAAAACGTACACTTCACTGTTAAAAGTGATTACCTTGTATGACCTTGGGAAGACGGAAGATGGGGTTAACAAAGTTTTGTGGGAAATATATTTTTCAGTTTTTTTCTTTTTCTATTTTTATTTTTTAGAGACAGAGTCTTGTTCAGGTCCTTGCCCAGGCTGGAGTGAGTGCAGTTCACTGCAGCCCTGAGTTCCTGGGCTCAAGCAATCCTCTTGGGCTCAAGCAATCCTCTAGGGCTCAAGCAATCCTCTTGCGCTCAGCTTCTTGAGTAGCTGAAGCTACAGATATGCACCACCATGTCCAGCTAATTTTTTAAAACTTTTTTTTTTTTTTTTTGGTAGAGACAGGGCCGCACTATTTTGCCCAGACTTCTCTTGAACTCCTGGGCTCAAGGGATCCTCCTGTCTTGGCCTCCCAAAGAGCTGGAATTGGAGGGGTGAGTCACCGCGTCCTGCCTCCATTGTATTCTTTATAGACATTTTCTATAGATTTTTTTTTTCCTTATATATTTCTGTTTTGTTTGCTGGAGGGCATATTGCTTCTGTGGATAAAGCCAATGCTTTCTAAAAAGGAACACAATAAACTGTGTTTATATTTATTTATCTCCTAATAATAGGTTTTAGAATTATAAAACTCATGTATTAGGATACAAATTCAAAAAGTATTATAAGTTATACAAAGAGTAGTAGGTCTCCTTACCATCCCGATTTTTAGTTTCATCTCCAGAATTTCTGTGCAAATACAATCAAGTATATAACAAAATGCCCCTTCAGAAAACATTCATGCACAAATGGGACCCCCTGGTGTTCTACACTCTGCGTTTTTTTTAACTTTACAATATATCACATAGAGCTTTTCCTATAATGACATATGCAGATTATCATACAGTTGTTCTGTAAGTGATTTAGCAGACATTTAGGCTATTTTTTATTTTTGAGACGCAGTTTCACTGTGTCACCCAGGCTAGAGTACAGTGGCGCGATCTCAGCTCACTGCAACCTCCGCCTCCCGGGTTCAAGCAATTCTTCTGCCTCAACCTCCTGAGTAGCTGGGATTAAAGGGGTGCGCCACCTCACCTGGCTAATTTTTGTGTTTTTAGTAGAGACGGGGTTTTGCCATGTTGGCCAGGCTGATCTTGAACTCCTGACCTCAAGTGATCCACCGGCCTCGGCCTACAAAGTGCTGGGATTACAGGCATAAGCCAGTGTGCCCAGCCCATTTAGGTTATTTTGTTTTTTTTTCTATTCTAAACAATGTTGTAAATGATGTATGTGGCATATACATATAACGGGATGTTAAAATGGAACTCTTCAAGTCTCAGTTTCCGGCTGAGACTCCAAATCCCTAGAAACCATACAATAGGGACTTGAATATCTCCCTCCCCAATGTTAAATGAGGTGCTAGACCGCCTTGGCAGGCCCTGGTGTTCTACCAGCATGGACCATCCTTTGCCTGACACCAGTCTTCAGAGGCTGGGAGAGGAGACAGTCCCTGGTGAGTCCTGTCACGGTGTCTTTTGTCCCTCCCCACCCTCTTCTCCCAGGACAGGGTCGGCTGGAGAAAGCCAACTGAGAAAGGTTGAAAGGGAGAGCTCAGGGTTGGTCCCTGGAACCTGAATTTGGGAGCTCAAGACCAGGAAAGAGAAGCTGAGGCTGCGCTGGCCTGAGGTGACAGAGAGAGAAAAAGAGAGAACACGCTTCCTCCTCCCGGCAGCAAGGGAGCGTCCACCAGCAGAGGAGAGCAAACAGCCCTGTTGTCTGGGAATCAAAAAAGGACCCGCAGGAGAGAGATAGACTAGAGCCACCTAGAATGGGGATTTTCCTGACAGCACCCTCTGAAAGGCTGAGAAGGAACTGTTGGAAGCCCAAAAGTCCAACAGAGAGATGCAGAAATAGCAGCAGCCCGGAGGAGGCCTCACTGCATTCAGGCGACTGCCAGTGTGAGTTCCCAAGGGCGGAATGCCTAGAGAACCTGCACACGCCACCCAGCCCAGAGGGCAGCAGCCCTGGCTCCCAGCAGAACCAGCCTTGGGAAGCTCTGCCCTCTTCCCTATTTCCTCTTTTTCTGGGTCCTGTCCCAGGGAGGGAGATAGTGAGGGTGAAGAGGTGAGAGGAAGAGTGGGGACAACCTTGCCTCCCCCTTCCCCTACAGCTGGCATTTAAGTTTGAAGCAGACCTGGGCGGAAGAAGGGAGAAATTTTCAAATGAGATTTGTTCTGAGTTCTGGCAAACACGCTGGAATATGTGCTTTTAAATGACAGAGACTGCTCTTTGGAAATAAGGGACCCAGAGAATAAGTTCACAGGGTGAGCGAAAATAAAGCAGCATTGTGATCGCCCCTTAGTGAATCCAGCTCATTGGACGTCCTTTGAGAACATGTGTGATTTTTATATGAGGAATAAATTTTTAGAAGTGGAATTTCTGTGTCAAGCAATATAGTATATTTTAATGTTGACCGATGTGGTCAAATTGCCCTCCAAATCATTTGTTCTTATTAATACTTTCCCGGGGGTGGATGAAAGTGGGTCCCTTTTGATACCTTTTCATTTCAGTCTTTGTTACTCTACCAGACTTTTTAAAAAATGATATTCCTTATATATATATTTATATAATATATTACATATATATGTGTATATTTCATTATGAGGGAAGTTAAAACATTTGTATTTCTTTTTCTGTGAACACCATTGCTAATGTCGTTTACCCATTCATTTTTTTTTTTCCTTTTGAGTTGTTGAGTTTTTTTCTTTGTAATTTGTAAGAACTCTTTATATAAAAGGCATTAGTCCTTGCTGTATCACATACGCTACCAGTGTTTGTCCATGTGTGCTATTGGTCTTTGATGTAAGTTATTGCACGCTAACAGATTTTTTAATGTGTATGGATCCTATGGTATAGAACGAATGCAAGTTTACTCTAGAGTGCACCTGAATTAACAGCTGGCTTCTTTCCTTTTGTATATTCATAATCAACAGGCACTGAAATCCTAAGTAACGTCACAGGAGGTGAGGGATGGCCCTTGAGATCAAGAGGTTGGAAACTGCTACTCTAGGCTGTACTGGACACACCTAAACTGTGCCACCCAGAGCTAAGCTCAGCCCTCCTGGGTTGAAGCTCCAGCACCGATGTCACTCGTGGAGCCAGGAGTCATTAACTTACTAATTCCAGGTAAAATACAGCAATAGCATTTCAAGGTGGAGCCAACCAAAACGGAAGTGGAATGGCTGTCTTCCTCTCTCCCTTCTCCCTCTGCATCCTCTTCCCTTCCTCCTTTGTTTACCTCCTAAAGGGGAGAGTAAGGCAGAGAAGAAAACAAAAGGTAAGGAGAAAGGGAAGGCTCCCCATTGTGGAGAATTAAGACAACTCTCTTGCTTGGGGCTCCAGGTCCCTCCCATCTGGCCACCCTTCCTCTTCTCTGTCCCCAGCATCCTGCCTCACTGTTACACCAGCCTCCTAGCTACACTCTGCCCAAGCACCCTCTGGCCTTGCCACCAGCTGCTTTCTCTACCAAGAGCTTGCTTCCCCTTCCCTGCTTTGTGGACTCTGACATTTCAAATGTCACTTCCTCTAGGAAGCTTTCCCTGGCCAGGCTGACTGAGCGTTCCCTCCCAGGGCTCCTGTCTTTTCAAAAGCACTTATGATAGTTAGGTTAGAGGTGTGTGTCTCTCCCATTAACCAGGGAGGTCCTTGAAGGTAGCATTTGCCTGATTCATCTGTGGTTCTGCCCCAACCCCAGAGCAGCTTAGTCAATGTTCATTGAACAAAGCCCTATTTAAAGAGCAAAAGTGTGTGTTGGCAAGTCGCCCTGACAGTGCTGCTGGGACAATATCCTTCCCTGGAGGGATGGAGCACCCCAGCCACCTTTCCCCCAGGTCGGTGTCCCCCTCCTCAAGTCCTAAGCTAGAGCCTGGCAACCTTGACTGAGTCCTGTGGATTCACATGGGAGCAATGCCTCGATGTGCAGAGGTCAACCACTGACCTCTGTTGGAAGCCCCGCTCCCCACACCGGTGCCAGAGAAGAAGCAGACAAAAATTCAGAGTCACTACCTATGGAATCTCATCCGTGAGGAAAGCTCACTTAGAACAGTGGTCACTCAAACTTTGGTCACTATCAGAATCACCTGGGGAACTCTGGAAAAACAACAAGGCCCAGGCCTAATCCTACTTCAAAGAGAAGTTTAAGAACCAGTGGCTTGGACAACAGTGACTCATCCAATCTCTTCAACTACTGTGATCTGCTTATGCTTCTTCTTACAGGAGTACTGATCCTAAAGGGTTGTGGGGCTCCTGCCTTTCCTTCCCCTCACACCTTTCCCCTCTATGTTTTAAGCAGAGTTAAGTTCACATACAAATTTGTCATTTACACAGCAACGTGTATTTGTGCCCAGCATGTATGTGTGGAATGAATACACGCAGGAACAAACAAGATACTTCAGTCAGGAAGCTTGCACAGGCCTGTGCTTGGAGCAGCAGACTTGACACTAAGAGGGATGGAAGACAGGGTCCTGCCCTTGGGGACTGGGGAGTCCGGCATCACAGTCCTGCTTTCTATCGCATGTCCCTCAGAGCTTCAGTTTCTTCAGATCTTTAAAAGGAATAATAATGATAACAATACTATCTAGCTGCATGGCTTAGTGTGAGAATTATATACAATAAAGGGAATGAAAGTGTTTTCTAAACAAACTCATGAACATAAGATACTGTCACAAAGAAAAATCAATCTTACGAATAATTACAAATAAATAAATTTTGTTAAACTCTCCCTAGCCTGCACATGTTAAGACATTGAGGCCGGGCACGGTGGCTCACACCTGTAACCCCAGCACTTTGGGAGGCCGAGGTGGGCGGATCACGAGGTCAGGAGTTCGAGACCATCCTGGCCAACATGGTGAAACCCCGTCTTTATTAAAAATACAAAATTAGCCAGGCGTGGTGGTGGGCACCTGTAATCTCAGCTACTCTGGAGGCTGAGGCAGGAGAATCACTTGAACCTGGGAGGCGAAGGTTGCAGTGAGCCCAGACTGCGCCATTGCACTCCAGCCTGGGCAACAAGAGCGAGACTTTGTCTCAAACAAACAAACAAACAAAAAGACATTGAGCTGTTCATTTTCTCTTTAGTTTCTAAGCTCTTGCAGAGATGTGGCAAGTCATTGGTGGCTTCCTTTGGAGAGGACTTTGTTGCAAAAGCCTTCTCTCCTTGCCTTGTGGTCAGCTCCATTTGCCTTCTGCCCATTCAGAACCGTTGCAGATGTTGGTGGGTTATCCTTTGTCTCTGAGAGGTGTTGAGAAGACTATACTAAAAATTTCTGATGTGCTTGCCATTTGCAAAGCATCACTTCCCTTTTAAGAGAAGAAGTTATTCTCTATCAAGAAAAAAAATTGCTTACACTTTGGATGGTTTGCCCAGAAACAGACCACATTTTTCTCAGAAATATGCAGAAATGAATGCCAGGTAAAGTGCTTGGCTTGTAGGACTAACCTTTGACATTTATTAATCTTTCTTAGTTTTCTGAGAACCTTCGCATCTACTTTCTCATCATTGACTCACATTCACCCTTCAAAGTAGTTTGTGATGTTATCTGTATTTCACAGATAAGAAAAGTGAGCCTCCAAAAGGAGGTAAGGAAGGTTCTCACAGGGCCTCGCAGCTAAGATGTTAGGATCACCCTTCCAAATGGTCAGAGGAAACGTTTAGGATGCTTGGGGAACCCAACCCACTCACAGCCCAACAGCTAGAACGTTTCAAGAGTGAGTCTCACCTGTTTTCGTAAGTGAGCACTGCAGTTGTCACTCCCCGGGGGCTGCTGAGAACACTCATCACATCTGTCAGTGTGGCTCCCATTACAGCTCAAAAGGAAGGGCCTGTTATGGGGTTGTTAGTCATGCGTGTATGTGTTGCTCTCTGTAATCAGCTGAATAAGAACCTCAGCCAGGAACCCAGCTTTCCTCACCAGTCTTCAACACCTGTAAAATGCGGTGAGAATTTTTCCTTGTTTGGAGTCCCTGTTCACCACATTCACCACGGCACCTCCTTGACATCTGAATTTACAGCGTTTTCTTCTAGAAGGCCAATGCCTTCATATTCACGTCACCTGATGATTTGATTCCAATGCTTTTATTCGACATTTTCAACAAGTCCCTTTCTCTTGGTGTCTGAGCTTCTCCTCCTGTAGAAGTAAAGCCCCATAGAGTCATTTCCCAAAGATCTATGAATGTCTCCCTCTTCCAACGCCACACCAATGCTTAGTCTGGATCTTCTTCACTCCCCTGGAGAGGGACAAGGGCAGCTGTACCAGAAAGGTTTCCCGGCCTCCAATTTTTTACCCATCATTAATTTGCTCACATTATTCCCTCTCTTGGAATGTCTTCCTCTCTTTCCTTTGTTAGGTACATGTCTAGTAATTTCTCGAGGCTCAATTCCTATTCCATCTCTTCCATGTAGCCTTTTCTGATTTCCCTACTAAGAATAAATACTCTCTTCTTTGTACCTGCATGAGTTTTCTTTTCTTTTTTTTTTTTTAGCCAGAATCTCACTCTGTCACCCAGGCTGGAGTGCATTGGCGCAATCTTGTCTCACGGCAACCTGTGCCTCCCCAGTTCCAGTGATTTCCTGCCTCAGCCTCCTGAGTAGCTGGGATTACAGGCACCTGCCACTGCACCCAACTAATTTTTGTATTTTTAGTAGAGATGGGGTTTTGCCATGTTGGCCAGGCTGGTCTTGAACTCCTGATCTCAGGTGATCTGCCCGCCTCGGGCTGCCAAAGTGCTGGGATTACAGGCATGAGCCACCATGTCCAGCCCCTGCATGAGTTTTTATATCTGTCATTCATCCTCGTGTTTATTGTTTTACCAATCACTTTTTGAGCATAAAGTATATATCAAAATATATATTAAGCTGTGCTAATTCCAGGGAGGTCATACAGGTATTGGGAAATGAATGATGTATACAAACACATCTAAGACATTATCCTTACTTTTTAAACTAAATTTATTTAAAATTTTTTTGCAATAAAAAATTAACTTCAGCTCACTGTGATATTTTTACTTCATGCACTTCTAATTTTTTAAAAAGGTTTTGACTCTTGTAATAACACTTAGCATAAAACACAAACATATTGTACAGTTGTATGAAAATATTTTCTTTATATTCTTATTCTATGCATTTTTTTGTTATTTTTGACATTGTAATTCTTATTCTACTTTAAAAGTTTTTTCATTAAAAACTAAGACACAAACACACACATTAGCCTACGCCTATACAGGGTCAGGATCATCAATATCACTGTCTTTTACCTCCCCATCTTGTCCCCTGGACGGTCTTCAGGGGGCAGTAACATGCATGGAACTGTCATCTCCTGTGATAGCAATGACTTTTTCTGGAATACCTTCTGAAGGATCTGCCTGAGGCTGTTTTACAGTTAATTTTTAAAATAAGATGGAGTACACTCTAAAATAATCATAGAACATATAGTATTATATATACCAGTAACACAGTCATTTATTATCATTGTCAGGTATTATGTCAAGTACATAATTGTATGTGCTATCCTTTTATGCCACTGGCAGCACAGTAGGTTTGTTTACACCAGCATCACTGTAAACACTTGAGTAATGCCTTGTACTAAGATATTACAACAGCAACAGTGTTACTAGATGGTAGGAAATGTTCAGCTCCATTATAACCTTATGCAACCGCCATCGTACATTTGGTTTCTTGACTGAAATGTTGTTGTGTGACATATGACCGTGTTCCATAGGGGCTGTTATGCTAAATGGGACCTGTCCAGTCCTAATTTGCAGAGCAAAATTTCAGGGGCTGAGTAGACCTGGAATCCATGCCACCTCTAAGGCAGCCTGAGGTGGACAGATGCGTCTGATGTAAGAAAGCCCACATTGTGTTTAAGGCAAGCCAAGGCCATGTCTCTGGGAGGATGAGGCTCAGCATCAAGATCAAAGGCAAATGTCAGCTCTCAAATGGGAGGACACATAGAGAGGAGAAAGTGGAGATGCAATGGGCAGGATGGAGTGCAGTGCCCGGATAAGTGAGCCTAAGATGTTAGGAGCCAAGGAGAAGACCAGGGGAAAGGTGATTAGACTCCTGGCATGTGGTACCCGCTGGATGGTATAGAAAGTTAAAAACAGGCTTGTTGCTCAATTATCTTGCACGCAGTTCCGGGTTTTTTTTGTTTCTGATCTTTCTTTCTTTCTTTCTTTCTTTCTTTCTTTCTTTCTTTCTTTCTTTCTTTCTTTCTTTCTTTCTTTCTTTCTTTCTTTCCTTCTTTCCTTCTTTCTTTCTTTCTTCCTTTCTTTCTTTTCTTTCTTTCTTTCTTTCTCTTTCTTTCTTTCTCTCTTTCTCTCTTTCTTTCTTTCTTTCTTGACAGAGTCTTGCTCTGTTGCCCAGGCTGGAGTGCAACAGCACAATCTCAGCTCACTGCAACCACCACCTCCCGGGTTCAAGCAATTCTCCTGCCTCTCCCTCCCAAGTAGCTGGGATTACAGGCTCCTGCCACCACGCCTGGCTAATTTTTGTATTTGAAATTATTTCTTGACAAAATTAGTACAAGTAATCTATAGATCTAGTCCAACTTGATCTCTAAGTGTGTTCCGGATCCATTAATTTAACCTGTCCAGTTGAATGTGGTGGTATTGTTTTTAATTTTTTCTAAAAAGCAGTAGAACTATTTTTTTTAAACAAAAATCTTATCTAGAATCCAACATAGAAATCAAGAGGACATAGTATAAACTTTCAACAATCAGTAGAGAACACTTCATTGTTTGCAGAACTTCTAAAGGTCTCAAGGGAGTCCTAGAATCCTGTAGAGCTCCCTGGCCAAGAATTCTGTAGAAATGGCAGGCCAAGAAACCAAGGTCAGTTCTCAGTTGAGAACTTGAATGCTTCAATTTAAAAGTCAAGTGCCTGAAGATGATATATTGCCTTTCTTCCTGGGAACCAATCAAACCTGGAGGATTTTTTAAAAAAACATTTAGCCCATTGCTGAATGGGAATCAAGGCAATTCTAGATTATTTCTTCAGAAAAAAACAAAGAACTTTAAGTTTTGTGTTTCCCTTTGCAGTCTTTTCACATCAACCAGTATCCTAACTGCAACATGCAATGTTTACCCCCGTACTATAGAGTGTCTGACAATAAAACATGATCACCATGGAGACCATGAGCTTCATTGTTCATTGTGTTGTGAGCACAACTGATAAGGCAGGAAAACTCATTTGTCTGCAGAATGACTTACTTTGTGAAGGATGCTCACTGAAGGAACCAGAAAAGTAAACCAACAATGGAAGAGGACCTGTTCGCCTAGTTAGGGACCTCCAAGAATTCTCTTCACAGTGTTGGGGCAACAGCAACACTTGGGTCCTATAGGCTGCATTCACCAGCTTGCCCAGAATATTTTAAAATAAGAGAAAAGAGAAAGAGTACACAGTTTCTCCTGGAGGATCCATACAGAGCTGATTTTTCCTTGTTCTACTGTTGAAAGCTCACATGGATGTGGAGTGAAACTAGCAATATTATTTCTGTGCTATGCATGGGATAGACATCAGACAAATAAAAGTCTTTCTGACTTTCAGTGTGGAGTGGTTTTGGATTCAAGATCCATGTGTTCCAGACTTTGCCTCCAGTATAGATCCTCCTTTGCTGGGTGACCTTGAGTTTGTAACATGAGTTCCCTATACCTCAGTTTCCTGCCATGTAAAGTGAGGGTTCCTGTAGTTGTCAAAAAAGTGACATGGGTAGGATAAGACTGTTTCATCAAAGTCTTCCCAATTTGTTAGAGAAATACATACCACTCAAAGTACTTAATTCTCCCCAGTTGTGGGATGGGAGGCTTAAAATAGGAAAAGAGACTTAACTTGAATCTTGAGCCATAAATGCCAGTTTGATAATTGAATAAAGAGAATAAATAACATTTTCAGACAAAAGGATCAGCATATGTAGAAAGCATAGAGCTGAGAAACAAAAAAATCAAAATAGATTCTAGGATCTATTGCAGTTGAGAAAGGTTGAAATGTGGAGAGCATGTAATGGATAGACAGAAGGAGAAACCAGATCAGAGACTGCGAAAGCTTATTAAGTGTTCTGGTATTTATCTTGACAACATTGATATATTGTTGAAGGGTTTTAAAGAAGAAAATCAAATGGTCCCTTAGTCATGTTAAAAAAAACACTTTGGCAACAATGTCAAACAGAGCTTGGCAAACTATAGCTTATGGGCCAAATCCATCCTGCTCTTGTTTTTGTAAATAAAATTTGATTAGAACACAGTCACACATTGATTTATATGTCTATGGCTGCTTTTGCAACACAACGGCAGAATTGCTTAGTTGCAACAGGGTCCCTGTGGCTGCAAAGTCTAAAATAATTGCCATCTGGCTCTTTACAGACAGATTTGCCAACCTGGTGGAGAGGATGCATTAGAGGAAAGCAAAAGCTGGAGAGAGGTAGCTGTGTTACGAAGCCATCTCTAAACTATAAAAGCCATGGCAAGAGCTTGAATGAGGCAGGGGCAGAAAGAAAAACTTCAAAAGAAGTGGAATCAATAAGACTAATCTTATGTGACTAATCAGATGTGGAGGTGGAATGCAAAGAGGATTCCAGGACAACTCGCAGTTTCTAGCTTGGGCAGTGGGGCAACTGATGGTACCAACTGCTGACATTGGGATGCCAAGAGGAAGAGCAGGTTTGGGGATGAAAAGGATGGCTCCAATTTGGACAATTATGATTGGGACATGCAAGTAGAGGTGGTAGATGGAAACGTGGATCAGGAAGCCAGGAGAATGATCTGCTCAGGACATATAGATCTGGGAGTTGTCAGAATATAGATGCACCAATATCTCAGACGCACGTGTAAAGTGAGTTGGGGGGATAGTCAATGGTAGGATACATAGAAATGTTTTGGGATGGACACAGGAAGGAGAACCTGAAAAGGCAAGAGGTCTCAGAAGGGAAGAGGAAAAGTAAGAGGGTATTTTCTGGGCAAATTATGTGAGACAAAGTGAAACTAACCACCACTGTCCTATAAAGAGAATGGGGGGTAGGTGGTAATTTGGGGCAGGAGGAAGAAGGGGTGAAGGAAGAGTGATTTGAAGCAGCTGAAGACAAACAAAATGAAGAAGAAATAGCCTCCACTTACTGCCCACTGATGGACTAGATACCATCCGAAGTGCTTACTTTTGTGAGCTCATTTCATCCGTTCAACAGCCTTTCAAGGTATGAGCAGTCATTTCCATTTTCCATGTGAGGAAACTGACGTGTTTCTTCATGCAGCAACTCATTCTAGGTTATGCTGCTAGCAAATGGCAGATTAAGGATTCTAACTTCCAAACCCATGCCCCTGAATCCTGCCAGAAAACTCATTGATATCAGCAACACTTCTCTCTGCCCAGTTTCTTATAAATATCAACTGTTGCCAAAGCCCAGCTCCAATGTTACGTCTTCTGGAATAACCTCCTGTCATAACTCATCTGTTATTCTGTGTTGGGTCAGCATGGCAGGGTCTTGAAGCAAAATTATATTAGGTTAAGAGTGCATACAAAGAAGTCCAACTACCTGGGAACAAATCCTAGCCCCAGTACTTAAAAACTGTGTAACCTCATCGCTCAATTTCTTGGTACCTCTGTTTCCTCATTTACAGAATTGGGTTGGTAAGACTCCCTATCATGTATATGGTTCACGAACACTTAGAACAGGACCTAGTGCACAGTGAACATTCAACAATGATAACTCTCAAATTGCTCTCAGGATGTGTCAGGCACTGCTCTAAGCACTTTCTGTATGTTAACATTTAATCCTCTCAACACACTTCCAAGGAAAATATGACTTTTGTCCTCATTTTACAGATAAGAAATTGAGACATAAAGAAGTTAAGTAACTTGCTGAAGATCACACAGCTCAAACAAGCATTTGGTAGTATTAATAGGGTTCTGGGCCCAGTCTTAGTCCCATCAGAGCTAGTGTTTCTTTCTCTTGCTCATTATTCAGTCTGGCACTCAGTACATTGTAATGTGAGATATTATATGTATATATGGAGTCTCGCTCTGTCACCCAGGCTGGAGTGCAGTGGTGTGATCTCAGCTCACTGCAACCTCCGCCTCCCAGGTTCAAGTGATTCTCCTGCCCCAGCCTCCCAAGTAGCTGGGACTACAGGCGCATGCCACCATACCTGCCTAACATTTTGTATTTTTAGTAGAGATGGAGTTTCACTGTGTTAGCCAGGATGGTCTTGATCTCCTAACCTCATGATCTGCCCTTCTCGACCTCCCGAAGTGTTGGGATTACAGATGTGAGCCACCGTGCCTGGCTGAGATATTGTATATTTGCTTGGTGGTCCCAAAAGGCTGAGCAAGTCTTCTGCTTTTTTGTACCCACAGCTATTAAGACAACTGATTTGGTGACTTGGGTGAGACAGTTCTGCACTGAAGGTTAAAGTGAATTTAAGGGTGACCTTGAAACCAGAAGACTGGCTTTTGGACTCTTCACCTTCTGGTGGTAGGGTTTTTAGATTTACTTTGCATTAATTGAGCAGACATTTAATTTTTGCTGGAGGTCAGCTGGGTATGGTGGCAAGACTCCTAATAAGGCAAGGTGGAAGAGAAGACACACTGAAACTGATCCCTAGGGTTCTAAAGCCAAAAGGCACCTCCAGGATCTCTTGGTCCAATCTGTCGAATGGAACAGTGCTGGAATAATAGCCATACCTGGCTATTATTGCTACATACTCTAGTTGGCTTTTGGGCAATCTCTTCAATTCCATCATGACTTCACAATCTACAAAATGGCCCTCTTAGCCATTTTGGTGCAATGATGTAAAATGATTGATAAATGTGTATGGCAAAGGATTAAAAAAAAAACTGTAGGGCTCTGACCATATACATTCTAGTTATTGTGAATATTAGTATAGTTGATTCTGTAGATGTGTGCATGTATAATGTATTTGTTAAATGACTGGACATTCCTGTCCCTCAGTTTCTTCTTTATGAATTGAGACTAGTTCCTACCTTATAATGTTGCCATGAGTTTCAAATGTATCTGCCTGTACTTCCTGTACAGTTTTTAGACAAGTGTCTTACATGTAATAAGTGTCATACATTATTGTAATAAGTGTAATAATTACATTTACATGTAATAAGTATCATACATTATTGAGGGCAAGGATTTTTCTCTTTTTGAGAAGACATTATACTCAATGTTTAGAGCTGACACATAGTGGGTGCTCAATAACTATGTGTGTAATTAATGAGAGATAATGAAAAAAACAGCAATCTCCAATAAGCCCCTCTGCAAACTGTAGGCAATGCCCCTCTTTTTATTAGCAGAACTTAGTCTTGGGTCACAGTACCAATAAGGATGTGAGAAGTGAATTCTCAGGGAATGTCTGGGCCGATTTGTTCTGGTTCTGAAACCCTGTGCCCCTAAAACACTTCTCTCTCCCTTGTCAGGAGGCCAACGCTTTGGAGCTGGAGAATGCAGATGTAGGCTCAGTGGCACAGCTCTCAGTTGAACTGGAGACTTACAAGATTTGGCAAGTTCCGTGGAGCTTCATTGCTGTAGTGGCTGCTGTCCAAATAAAAGCTATCTGTGGTGACTGGCTCTTTCTGATCCTCCAGATGGACTGGGCAACCCCTCTAGTTAGGGAGCTCTGGGGCAGGTGGTGGAGTCTCCTCTAGTTCTGAGTCTGTGGCTCTAAGTCCCTTGTCTCAGCTGGTGGGAAGCATGTGCTGTGGGGTGTAGTGGCCCATCTCTCTCTATTAGTTCCAAAGGCTTTGAGGGGCACCCTCTGCGATCCCTACCTCACTAGATGATACATAATCTCCACTGCAAACAGTCATCTGGGAAAAGTGGTTATGGTCGAGTGCAGATTCCTAAGGCTAATCATCATACACAGCAGCTTCTAGATTCCAGCAAGGACAGCAATTCCTTCTCACCCAGGCAGCCAAGAAGTGGAAGAGTCTATTCCCTGTGCATTTATTGAAGGGTATGAAGAAAATAGCATGGACTTTGGAACCATACTGACGTGGGTTTGAATTCCATCACTTACTAGTTGTGGCTTGTGTGCAAACCTTTTAACTTCTTTAAGTTGTGGTTTTCTCTATCTTCAGAATGGGGATAATAATATTTTCCTTGTGGCTCTATGTAAAGTTTAATGATAACACATATAGGGATTCCTAGTAAACAGCCCGGCATATAGGTGATACATGACACAAGGCAGCTGCTATGACTTATGTAAGCAAGTAAACAGATTTAGTCTAGTCTCAAGAACAGGGTCAGCAAATGTTTTCTGTAAAGGGCTAGACAGTAAATATTTTAGGTTTTGTGGGGCCATATGATTCTCTGTTGCAATCACTTCACTCTGCTATGTCAAAGTAGCCATAGACCATACTTAAACCAATGGAGCATGGCTGCATTATGATAAAACTTTATTTACAAAAGCAGGCTGCTGGCAGAGTTTGGCCCCTGGGTTATAATTTTCTCACACAAGGAAACTGAGTCCTGTAATATCTACACACTCTAATTGCTAATTTTTTTCTGTTTTATTTTTATGGTGGTTATTGAATTCTTTGTGCAATAGAGGGCCTTGGCCCAGAAGCCTAGATCGTGTTTGTCCCTGGACTCAGGCATAACTGGGAAATTCTGCAGAGTCCATTTTGCATATGAAACCAACATTTCAGCTAACGAGGAAAAAAAAGTGAAAGTACATTAAGTTGCTTCAAAGATGATAGGGGATGGGGAGAAGTGGCTTTGAATACAGTATTTTTATTTCTGGAGAGCAGGAGCTGCATCCGACTCATCTGTAGGAACTGGTACAGAGTAGCCAGTCTTTTGTGAGTGAATTGTATGCATTGATCCTACATAATTTCTTTCAGTCCTACCATAGCTATATGTCACCAAGGGTATGGGACTCTGACTAATTAAATGGAAAGCTCCCATCTGAGATTTGAAACAGAAATGTCCATGACAAAATTGGGCAGCCACTTTGGGTTATGTTTGTAGTGGGCTTGCAGAGCCTTGTGGGATTAAGGCTAACACTCATGCAATAGCAGAAGGCAGTGTTTGTTGAAGAAGATGGTTTTTGAAGCAGATTTTCCAAATATGGCCACACCAATGTATGTGCCATTCTACAAGTTCTTATTACAATGTGATATTAACACTCTTCCATCAAGAAGTATGGTTTATGTTCCTCCCCTTGTATACGCCTTGATCAATAGAATGTGGTAGAAGTGATGCTGCATGAATTCCAAGAGTAGGCTGCAAAAGGCAATATGGTTTCCATCTGTTATTTTCCTCACTTTTAGGACATTTGTTCTTTTTTTTTTTTTTTTTTTTGAGATGGGATCTGGCTCTGTCACCCAGGCTGGAGTGCAGTGGTGCAATCTTGGCTCACTGCAGCCTCTGCCTCCCGGGCTCAAGAGATCCTCCCACCTCAGCTGCCACAGTAGCTGGGACCACAGATACATGCCACCAAACCAGGCTTATTTTTTGTATTTTTAATAGAGATGATGTTTCACCATGTTGCCCAGGCTGGTCTTGAACTCCTGGGCTCACGTGATATGCCCACCTCAGCCTCCCAAAGTGAGGATGCTTGTTCTTAAAATTTATCTACCATGTTGTGATGAATCTCAGTGTACATGGAGAAACCATTCCAACAGCCTCAGCTAAATCCAGGCAACAGTCAATATCAATGTGTGAGTGAATGAGTCTTCATATAATTCCAGCCTCCAGCCTTTGAGTCTTCCAGTTGAGGCTTCAAACATGATGAGGAAGGGAGCATTGATTCCCATATGCCTTGTCTAAATATTCTATCCATCTCCAACCTCTGGAGAGGAAAGAGGGGCTGAAGATGAAGCTGATTATCAACGGCCAATAGTTTAATCAGTCATGCCTACATATTGAAGCCTCCATAAAAACCCAAAAGGACAAGGTTTAAAGAGCTTCTTGATAGCCGAACATGCAGAAATGCCTGGAAGGTGGTGTGCCTGAGAAGGGCATGAAAGCTCTGTGCCTCTTCTTTCATACATCTCTTCATCTGTAGTCTTTGTAATATTCTTTATAATAAACCGGTATACATATTTTTAAAAAAACAAATTCACAGTGAGATCACAAATAATTATTGCTTTTTGAAGCCACTAGGTTTGGAGTAATTTGTGTTGTAGCATTAGATAGCTAATATTGGTTGCAAAAATGCTGTAACCCTGCTCTGCCCTGTCTGTCCTGTGTATCTAGAGGACTTGATAGGACAATAATACTGCTACAAGGCAGCAAGCACCGTGAGTTCGTTCATTCATTCATTCATTCATTCATTCCCTACTCTGCACCAGACTCTGTGTTAAACTCTGGGGAAACATAGATGTACATGCTGCGCCACCTCCTCCTTTCAAAGAGGTTATCATCCACAGCGGAAGACAGACACTAACCAACTCATTAAATTCACAAACTGGTAAGGGCTTAAAGAAACTTGCAGAAAGTACAGCGAAAGAACAGTGAGGGGAACAATTATTTTTACCTGGAGGACTTTGGAAAGGCTCTACACTGAAGGTGACACTAGATTGGGTTCTGCAGGAAGTGTAGTGGTTCCCCATGCAGCCGGGTGAGGAGCAGGAATTCTAGGCAGAGGAAATTGTGTGCATAAAAGTCTGCAGGTGGTAAGGCACGTAGAGGGCTGGAGGAATATGGCAGATGGAAAGTAGAATTAGAAGGAGGACTCACAGGAAAAGAAGCAGGGAAAGTAGGATGAAGCCCTATTGTATCGAGCCTTCCATGGTTGTTCTAAGGAAGTTAACTTTCTTCTCTAAGCAACAAGGAGCCACTCAAGTATTTTGAGGAAGGGAGTGAGTGAGTTGCCTAGACTTGTATTTTGGACGGGCCATTTTCCAGTATGGAAGATAGGCAGGAAGGATTGAAGCCAAAGATTTCAGTTTGGAGTCTTATTTCCTTAGAGATCCTGGAAGGAGATCCTGAGATAGGGAAGCTGTCTGCAGCAACGAGGAGAAGATGGGTATGTGAGACGTTGCAGGGGTGACCACTACCTGGAAAGAACCAGGAAAAGGGAGGTATTCCCCTCCCCCGGCCTGGGTGATGGTCTCAGGGTGGCAACACTCACAGAGACAAGAGCAGGGTGTGGGGAAGATGACAAGCTGTGAGGTTTGGACTTTCAAGTGGAAACATCCTGTAAGCAGTCCATATGTGGATCAGAGGCCCCGTGGAGAGATGTGGGATGGAGATAGAGCATTAGGAGTTGTCAGGTTATAGGTATAATCAAAGCCGTGGGAGTGAATGAGGTTATTGGAGCAAGCGTTTCTCAACTTGAAAACACGGGGCCTACACTGTTTGGCAAACGTAATGCTGGCCCAGCTAAGATTCACTGCATCATCCACATGTCTCTACCACCAGGGAGGTGTTGCCAAGCTTTGCCCTCAGTGATTTGTATTAGAAACAACAGAAACATCTCTCTCCTTTGTTAAATATTAAGTTATAATATGGAACATGACGTTTTCAAAATGTATTTATCTTATTCCAAAGATTCTGATAGGGCTGGCATTTTGTTCTCCCTTCCCCTTCCTAATGCCTCTATGTTTCCCTAGAATCTAACACAGAGTCTGGTACAGAGTAGGGGATGAATGAATGAAGGAATGAATGAAGAACTCAGGGTGCCTTCTGACTTGTAGCAGTGTTATTGTCCTCTCAAGTTCGCTAGGACATAATGGACCAGACAGTGCAGTACAGGGTTGCAAAACCTTTGCATTCGCTCTCTAATGCCACAAAACAACTGGGGGAGAAAATATGGGAAATTACAAGAGATCAGGGGGTGGAGGCCTGTGCTACACCAACATTTAAAGGGACAGCTGAATAAAAGGACCCTGAAAAAAGAAATGGAGAGAGGAGGCGGGGCATAAGAGAGGCGGAAAGGGAGGTGGAAAGAAGTGGAGCAGGGTGTCTGGGGAGGAGAGAGTTTCTGTTGGGAGGTTTACTGTCCCAAGTACTAAGATAAGGACCAGGGTGAGGCCATTGGTGAATGGATGGGAAGGCTCTAGGTGCACGTGTTTCACACAGACACAGACGTGACTGCACATCGGTGGAGGCTGGGTCGGGGTGGAGGTGGCTTCCTTCCCTCCAGGGAATCTTGGCTGCATGACTTGATGCTGCCACACACCGGTTATTTCACAATTTGTGTAGCTGATTTCATGAACTTTGGAAAGTTCTGCGACATTTCTGCCAGTTAAAATTATTCTGTCTTTAGGAAGTCGGGGAGGTGGGTGGCCCCGGTACTGTGCCACTTGTCCAGAGCCAGTTCAGAGAAACAGTGGGGGCAGGGAGCTGGGGAGTGAGAGGAAGATGGAGGAGCAGGGAGGATGTGAATGGACTGTTTTCTCCTTGGCTGGCTGAGGACATAGCTACTGTTTCTCGCAGGAAAGTCAGCTCTGCTCTGACAAACAGAAAGTGCGCAGTGTCTGGCCCCATGTCTCTTTGTGATTCCAGTCAACTCACATAAGGAGCATGTCTCTGTAGCTGGATTTACCTGCCTTTCACCTCCACGGGAATTTTTTTCAGAAAACAAAACCAAACCCAAAACTCTGCCTGTTTTGCATGTATGTGTTTTGGTAATTTTTTTTCAGTGAGGATGTTAACGCCAAAAGAGTCATTAAAATCAAACATGCAGTTACCGTCTGTACCCTTTCAGTATCCGGGAACAATTAAGCTTAAGCAAACAAAATTGCCAATGGCCTAAAAATGGAAAATAAATCCCTCTAGCTTGCCTAAACCCCTGGGACTTTGGATGGCCTAACAGCCCTTTTGTGCTCATCTGACCTTATGGCACAGGTCTCTAGATTTTGTTTGCTGTGTTTTTGTTTGTTTGTTTGTTTTGTTTTGTTTGAATTTTTTTTTAACCCTACACGTGAACAGTTGCAACCGTTTCCAAGATTGTCCTGGGTAGTCAATAAGCGCATTTGTTTTTCGAGAGGGATGTATTTTGATGAAGAGCAGAAAGTATGATGGGGAAAATGTCAGAAGGAATTAAATCAAGGAGTGACATAATTCCCAGGGGGAGACAGACGTCAGCTGCATTCCCCGTTTCTTGCTCTACCTTGGAAATCTTTCAGAATTCATTGGAAAATAAATATGTATGTGATGGAGAAGTGAGTGAATAGCTACAATAAGAGAGAGGGAATGAAATGAAAACACACCCTTGGTTGGATTATTAAACTGATTTAAATTCATAATTCACAGCTGTATGTAAAGCATTGGTTTTCATTGCGTCTGCCTCTTTGTAGGATTGAAAAAAAGGTAATTTGGAGTTCATTCTTTCTGACTTGGAACACGGTATTCTGTATAGTAGGCTCTCAATAACAATCTGTCAAACGTTAAGTGCAAAAATGAGTGACAATGAATGAGTAAATGGCAAATGTGTCTAGCTATAGGCAGGAGAAATTCTGTCAGGGTCAAAGGAACTTGTTGGGTTATATAAGATTAAATTGTTGTGCAATTAAAACCAAAACAGAAAGCTTTGTGCTCCTATGCTGACCATTATGTAGGCAGGTTCACACCCATTATTGTATTAAATTCTCTCAACAATGCAGTGAAGTAAATATTATTATCTCTAATTTCTACTTAAGGAAACTAGAGCTTAGGGAGATTAAGCAATTGCCCAAAGTAGCATACTTAAGAAGTGGCAAACATGACAGTCAGACCTGGGTCTTCTTACTCTTAACTAAGCCTTCCTTTCATCCATTATGGTAAGACACCGGAAGGTTGGAGATAGGCATATTTAACGCAGCCTCCAAGGATACTGCGTGTTTCAGAAAATTGATCAATAGAATTTCATTCTGTATTTCCAAGCTCTAATGTGAAAAGAAAGAAGGATTCTCATCTGTTTGGATAGTTTAAATGGAGTTTGATTTGAAGCTGTGAGACGGGGGAGGTTTTTGGTTATTGATTTTATACACTTGAGGTTTCCTGAAATTTGGGTACTTATATTTAAAAATTAAATTTTACTTTGCAATATTCACAAACTTAAAGAAGAGTTGCAAGTACAATTCAAAGAGATTTTTTTCCTTTTAAAATGTTTGGGAATAAGTTACCAGTCTGATGGCTTAGGATCCCTGAATACTTAAGCGAGTATTTCCTACAAGCAAGGATATTCTCCTATATAACCACAATGCAACCATCAAAATCAGGAAGTTAACATCTATACAGTATGACTATTTAATTCTCAAACCCCATTCAAGTTTCATCAACAGCCTCAGGACGTTTTTTCAGTCCTAAAATAGTCCAGCTTAGAATCATTGTGCTTAGTTGTCATGCCTCTTGAGTCTCCTGTAGCATGAAACAATTTCTCAGTCTTTGACTATTTTCATGACCTTGACACTTTGGAAGATCATGAGCAGCTGTTTTGTAGAACATCTCGCAGCGTGAGTTTATCTGATGCGTCTCCATGATACTTTTCCAGTTGTGCATCTTGGGCAGGGATAGCGCAGAAGCGACGCTGTTCTCGCTGCCTCCCGTCGCAGGGTGTGGAATTTCAGTTGGTCCCATTACTGGTGATGCTCACTATGCTCACTTCCTAAGGTGACGTCTGCCGGGCTTCTCCACTGGAAAGCTACCCTCTTTTTCCCCTTTGCGATTTTGTAGGGAGATACTTTTGAAATAATGCAGACTGTTCTCCACCACACTTTCACTTTTGAAGTTGTTTGACAGCACGGACTTGTGGTTTCCTATTTTGTGCCGTGAGTTATAATCCATTGCGATCGTGATCTATTTTGATGTTTAAAGTGTGTCAGATTCGGTCAGTAGGAGTCCTTCCAATCTGGCCTCTGTGTCCTTTTGACATGTCCCCATCATTCTGTGAGTCCCTCCTCATTCTCTGGCACAAGATGCTCCAGGCTCATCTTGTTCTTTCCCTGCCCTACTCTTGGAATCAGCCATTTTTCCAAGAAACTTTCGTTCCTTTTAGTTCAAAATGTGATTTGAAAGCTAAGATTTGGGTGCTAGATGTGCTCATTGCTTTCAGGGTGTTGCTGTTCTCAGATCCTCAGTGCGGACAGAGTCAGCAAATAAACATGCACACACACACACACACACGCTTAAATTTGTATCTACAGTTATTTCTGTACTTTCTTTCTACATATGTACTGAAAATAATAAGTTCACACACACAGTTTCAATTCCATGCTAACACCGTACGATTCATTCTAGTTTTCTCCTTTTCCATATTTGTAACTCCCTGGTCCCACGGTGTAAAACCTAGCTTCCATTCTCTCTAATAGATTTACTTAATTAATTAATTAATTAATTTTTTATTTTTTTGAGACAGGGTCTTACTCTGTCACCCAGGTCAGAGTGCACTGGCACAATCAGGGCTCACTGCAGCCTCAACCTCCCAGGCTTAGGTGATCCTCTTACCTCGGCCTCCTGAGTAGCTGGGACAATAGGCACGTGCCATAACACACTGAACATTTTTTGTAGAGACGGGGTTTTGCCATGTTGCCCAGGTTGTTCTTGAACTCCTGGATTCAAGCGATCTATCCACCTCGGCCTCTCAAAGTGCTGGGATTACAGGCAGGAGCCACCTTGTCCAGCGATATTTATGAATTGATTCCCCTGAAGGTAACCTATCTTCCCTTTCTGCCACTACCCCCATCTGCACGCAGGTCGTCTTCCCCCATCTCAGGCTCTGACACCCATCCCCATACATGTATGTTTGCCTCACCTTTCTTAGACTTTAACTTCCTCTCTTTTTAATTTTTTTTCTACAGATGGGATCTCACTATGATGCCAAGCCTGGTCTTGAACTCTTGGCCTCAAGTGATCCTCCCACCTCAGCCTCTTACCACACTGAGATTACAAGCATGAGCCACCAGGCCTGGCCAGCTCCCTCTCTTTGGGCCATCCCTCTCTCATATGGACATCTTTCTCACCCTACTTAGGCACTGACACCCCACCCTGGAATGTGCCCTATACAGACTCCCTCCTGACCCTGCTAAGAAGCTAGCACTCTGTGCCGGGCATCCCCTCTGTAGGCTCAAGCTTTGACACCCTGCTCTTCATCACCATGACTTTTCCACGCCCAGCATAGGCATGGCTTTGTCCTAACTAATGGTTTAGTACCAAATTTTTCAGAAAGAAAAGGGAAGAAAAAGGAAAGGAAGGAAAGAAGAAGAGGATAGAGGAGAAAAAAAGCAAGTGCTTAGCATTTCAGTTAAAATATAAGGCAATTTGTCAATCATACCTCAATAAAGACGATGAATTAAAAATCATCTTTTATCTCTCAGGAGCTTTTATCCAGGCTAAAAGAATATTTTTTAAAGGAGAAAGTATTGAGGGCTGGGTGTGGTGTGACTCACACCTGGAATCCCAGCACTTTGGGAGGCTGAGGCAAGAGGATTTCTTGAGGCTAGGAGTTCAAGATCAGCCTGGGCAACATAGCGAGACCCTGTCTGTACAAAATATTAAAAAAATCGCTAGGCATTGTGGCATGCCCCTTTAGTCCCAGCTACTTGGGAGGCTAAGGCAGGAGGATTGCTTGAGCCCAGGAAGTCAAGGTTATCATGAGCCATGATCTCACCAGTGCCCTCCAGCTTCAGTGACAGAGTGAGACCCTGTCTCAAAAAGAGATATAAAAATAAATAAACAAATAAGTAAAAAAGAGAATATATTTTGTGAATGAAGCAGGCAATAGTCAGAACTAATCTTGACTGTATGGGTATCTTTGATTAGAACCAGGCATCTTTTGCCACCTGCTCGTATGGTCCTTTCTTTACCACAGAGCCTGCACAAGGCAAATAACTACACTTCTCGGATTTCCTTGCAGTTGGTGTTTTGGAAGCAATTAGGTTCCACCAATGAGATGAACTCCCAGGAGCCTTGGAAATTGGAAGTGAGATGGAAGCCATGATCCCGTTGTCATTGCTGCTGGCAAGTGAGGTCATAGACGCGCGCCTGTCTGTAGACTCACTCAGATTTATGGCATGGCATGCAGTCACTGACTTTTCGAGTGTGAGAGGCATTGGTGGTTTAAGTCAGAAGCAGCAGCAGCAACAGTGTTCTGACCTCTGATCTTGGCTTTGGAGGTGTGCACTGAACCAGCAGTCCTCCAGAATGGGTCCTCTAGCCTTCCAAAGAGGGTACAAACACCTCATTTTCTGTATTAAATGTCCTCTGTTTAAAATACTGAGAGGGGCTTCTGTTTCCTGCACTGACTCCTAACTGCTACTCTGACTGTGTATAAAGGAGGATTGGATAATAGGCAATGGATATTAACTTCTGGAAGGGTGTCACCGAGTTTTATTTACATTAGAACTTGTTTTGTACTTATTATGGGTAATGTGCTTAACTAGACGCGAAGATATTAATAACAGCATCAAACACACACATCCTGGTCTCAAGGAATTTTCAGACTAGAAGAAGGAAGTAGAGTAAAAAAAAAACAATAAGCAATTAGGTCTAAAATAAGACAGATGAAGATAAGTGTTGTAACCGAGATATAAATAGAACATTCCTCACATGTCACTGAGTAAGGTCTAAACTCCATTCCACGGATTAGAGGTCTCCCAGCTAGTCTACCTCTTCAGCATCACTTGTTGCTACTCACCCCTGGGTCAATCACACCTGATGCCCAGCCATTCCAAGCTCCTTGCCATATCTTACATTCCACTTTCCCTTTTAGACTTGGAATGCCTGGAGAACTCACATCCACTCTCCAGGACCAAACTTCAATGTCAACTGCTATATAAAGGAATCATGCAGAGTTAATCTCTACCTCTTGGACTTCCAATTAACTGGGGAAACCAGATGCCTGTTGAAAGGATGTCTCTCTCCTTTCTTTCTTTTCTTTTTTTTTATTTTTTGAGACAGAGTCTCTGTCACCCAGGCTGGAGTGCAGTGGTACGATCTTGACTCACTGCAACCTCTGCCTCCCGGGTTCAAGTGATTCTCCTTCCTCAGCCTCCCAGTTAGCTGAGATTACAGGATGCGCCAACACATCCGGCTAATTTTTATATTTTTAGTAGAGACCAGTTTCACCACATTGACCAGGCTGGTCTCAAACTCCCAACCTCAGGTGACCCGCCTGCCTCGGCCTCTCAAAGTGCTGGGATTACAGGTGTGAGCCACCGTGCCTGGCCTCTCCTTTCTTTAAAGTTGTTGCTTGCTGGTCTTTCAGAGAATGTGGCTTCTGAAAGGAGAAATTATACTATTAAAAGCCACTCCCCCTTTTTTCCAGGGGACTGCTTTATTGTTGTAAAGTAGTTAAATAAAGCAAAACGTTCAAAGACTAATCCTTTATTTAAAAATGTTATGTATATATGTGCACATTCTCATATATGTAATTCTAATTCCTGATAGTTTCTGCCTACACGTGGGGTTTTTTCCCTTGAGGCCCAAGTTCTCAATGAACTGCCAGAACAACTGTCAAGCTGAGCTTTGGACACACATAGAAGGAACTGTGCAGCTGCATGTCTTTTTGTAAAGATGGATCCTTTTCTGTATTCTAAATTAATTCATATATTGCATACTCCTGCCACTTATTTGGGGTCCTGGGGGTGCTTAGCATTGCCAATGTTATTATGACACATTCATGGAATGCTGTATGTTTGGAAAATAGTTTACAATGGTTTGTTAACAAGCATAAGCTGAGAACATTTCAGCAATGGTTGATTCACTTTGTAAAGCACTGGCAGCAACATATAATATTTATGGGATTACAAAATCTCATTAAATAAACAAAGTTCCATTTTTCCTACTTGGATTCAGCCATCATTTATTGAGTGCTGACTAAATTGTATGCACTGTGCTAGAATTTGACTGAATGAATGAATGCCCATTAAGCAACTACCATGCCAGCCATTGGGTAAGTATTCCACTGAGTGAATGAAAACACCTATTAAAGACCTTCTATGGACCCAGGTATAAGGCTAGAATTGAACTAACTGGATAGGATCCTATTATGCATCTCGAACGTGCCACACACTGCACGAACATTCCATGAAATGAATAAATATTTGTTAGGCACTTTCTATGTGTGAATCATGAAGCTGGATACTTTAACATACCCGATCCTGCTTAATCCTTTCTACTGTAATGGAGAGGAGCAAGTATTACTATTCCCATTTTATACATGAGGAAACAGAGGCAAAGAGGCTAAGATTCATGCCCAGAGTGTAGAGAAACTGAAATTTGAATACATGTGTCTCCTAACTCTGTAGCCAGTGCTCTTTCTAATAGGCAGTCATGGTTCTCCGTGTTTATAGAACCAAACCTAATTTTATAGCATTAAAACAAATGAGAACTGATGTTACATTGAATATCACCATGTGGAAATGTATTTCTGTAATATTCTCAGGGCAAGAAGAAAACTTGACCTCGCTTGTTAAAGATTAATCATTGGAGCAGTTAAAATTCCTGTGTTCTTGCGCCCTGGCCTCTCTTTTGTGAGAAGTTGGTAGACAATTGTTTGAATTAGCTCTCAGGGCTGTGGAGACAATTCCCACTGTGGTCGCTAAAACTCAAATAACATTTATCATCCAAATAAGAGACAACAAGAATGGCACTGCTTGAAGAAGGCCAGACAATTGTACTCTTGGATTACATCCTGGTTTTTAGGCCACATCTTATGCATTCCGTTAATTAGTCTGCAAAGGCTCACTGAATGCCTAGTGCATGCCAGGCACTGTGCAAGTGCAGGATGTGCAATGAGACTTGGTCGATTTTTAGCTGTGTGGCTTTGGGCAAGTTCTTTAATAGCTCAGTCTCAGGTGCCCATCCAGAAAGGTCAGGTGTTTATGGGGGTATTATTATTCTTCCTTTCTTAAACGCTTAACATTCAATTTCTCAGGCTACAAAATAAGTTTAATGTTACATGCTGCTATTATCTATCTATCTATCTATCTATCTATCTATCTATCTATCTATCTATCTATCATCTATCTTCTATCTATCATTATCATTTATCATCTCTATATCTATCATATGTCATCTATATATTTCATCTATATAAACATTTAAACAATATTTTTCTCTGGCTCATTATTTTTCTTAATTCCACAAGCCTACGAAGTAGGCATGTTTGCAGTGAGCTATACTCATGTCAGTGCACTCCAGCCTGGGCAAGAGTAAGACACTGTCTCTATCAAACAAACAAACGCCCCAAACCGAACAAAACAAAGCAAAACAACAACAACAACAACAACAAAAAAAAACAAAGTAGGCATTCTTACCTGATTTTACAGACATGGAAATCAAGGCCCTGAGAAATTAAGTAACTTTTTAAAAGCCACACGGCTAATAAAATGGCAGAACCAGGATTTCATCTCAGGTCTGTCTGGCTTCAGAGGCTTGCTCTCTTCTCCATAGTGTGTTGCGTTTGCAAAGACACTGAGAGTAAAATATGTGAAATACTCCTGCAGAAATGGAGTCTAACAATGAAATGGCAGAGGAGGATCCAAGGTAGGGTGGTTAGTTTACTCCCAGTTTGCTCTGAAAGAGATCTTTAGATATTTGAAAGAGTAGAAAGTCAGTCTCCTCCAGTAATGAGTAAAGAAAAGCTGTGCACTTTGGCAACATGGCTGGTATCCTTGCAGACATTCCTCCTGGCTCGAGCTGCAGGAATGGCACAGAGGTCCGGAGCATAGGAAGAGCAGGAGTGGCTTCCAGGGGCACCACTAGTTCTTTCTGCTTCAGTGTAGCTTCCCTTTGAAGCCTTGGTTTCTTTCATCTATAAAATAAGATGGCTCAGTGATCGCCGTGGGGGTTAAATAAGAAACACAGATGAATGCATTTGGATGAGGCACATTTAAATGAGGTTTAACTCACTATGGAGTGATGGAGTGAGTCTGTATATTAGGCATTCTCTGAGTACTGGGTACAGTGATAAATAATGTCGGGTAGTCTTTCAGAGAAAAAGATGTGATAATGGCAGTGTGGACAGGCTGTGGAGAAGGAGTCTTTATCTGGTGTTTGGCTGGACAGTTAGATATGGGGAAGCCTTCGAGGGATATATTGCAAGGTAATGGGATGGGAAGAAGGGAGAGGGGAGAAGCAATTCTTCTGCCTGGATGGGGTCGGGGGGGGACGATATAACTGCATCAGTCTTCTCTGATGCTGCAGCTGTCCAGAGATCTTTGCCTTTGGCCTTGTTCTTGGCAGAAAGTTCGGCAGTAAGTGGTGCTGTGGAAAATATCTCTGTGGTTAACGAATCAATTCATTAAAAACACTTAAAACAATGAGAAAAACCCTTTGCTGGTTTGTTTCCATCAAGAATGGGCATCACATGTTGCCTCATCACATCTTTCAACCCAGTGACCCAGGTCTCCTCCTCGTTGCTGAAATCATAGTCTTCACATTTCTCAGGATGCGTCTGGAACTCGGTGACCCTTACGGATGTACTATGTGCTATCACTAGGGTGATGAGTCATGCCAGATGTAGATTTTACCCC
>NW_012108252.1:3178046-3180519 GCF_000951045.1 Mandrillus leucophaeus
TTGGGAGATAGTTCCTTCTGTCCCTCATTGAAATGGCTGGATTGAAATATTGGACTTCTAAACCGATTTGTGCAAATATTGTCTTTCCAGGTTTGCCCTTCAGTCTTTCAACCTCAGGTCCTTTGGCAAGGTTCTTGGCAGCAATGAAGGTGTCCTCCTGGGGATGGGCAGTCATCCCCATGAATGGTGAGCCAAACAGTCAGAGGAAGGCAGTGCTCATGCCAGGAAGATCAGGCGCTTGCCAGCTCCTCCTTGACCCAGCACTGCATGCCCTGAGATGATGTATAGCCACACGGTTAGGAGAGATCTTGACTCTGAGATCCTCAGCACCTCCCTCTCCACCCCTTTGAAGATCTGAACTGAAAACAACACTTGGCCCCCAATACTAATAACACCCCTCTCTCTCTGTTTGAGATTCTCTAATTAGCTAGGCACTTCCCATGTGTTATGTCATTTAACAACACTCTGAGGTAAGGGTGCTTATTTCCATGTTAGAAATGGGGAAACTGAGGCTCAGGAGTTCCTTGCCATTGGCCAGACAGTTGGTAAGTGGAAGGCCTGGGATGTGAACACAGGTGTGTCCTTTCCCTTACATGCAGTTCCCGTAATAGAGAGTGATCCAGGAAGTCATGAAGCCAATTGCATCCCGTGTGAGGGAAGAGCATCTGCTGAACAGATGCCCGGATACACTGGCCGAGTGCCATGAGGACATAGCTTTTTCTTGGCGATGAGGGCAATCTCAAGAGCATGCTCCATGGCAGAAGTGCTTTTACCATGAGTCACCCCACTACTCCTTTTGGAGAGTTTATAGCTAAGGAGCTACAGCAATTCACCTGTGTCTCCTATATGTTTAAGCCCCAGCAATCCAGAAGAGCAATTCTATTAAGCAATATCCTCCCAGCAACATATGGAGATTATAAGAAATCATGTGACCTACGTTAATCAGCACCCAGGTCAAATTCAGCTGTTTATGGGATCACGTAGACTGATTTACCAACATCTCCAGATAACCTGTTTGTTGTTGTTGTTGTTGTTTTAAGCTAAGAGCTACACTATTAACTTCCTCATGTTTGAAATCCAAACTCCTGATAAAGGCATCTCCCAGTTGTCCATGATCTGGCTCTTGCCTGCCTTTGTCTCGATGTTTTCTGTGAACTGTTAACTCTTACAATTCATGCTCCGGTTGTACCGGCATCCTGGGAGTTTCAGAAATGGCCATTCTGACCCAGGTCTTTGCCCTTTTGATCCTTTTCCTTAAAAACCCCTTCCTCACTTTGTCTCCTTGCGTAGTCCTTGAATATCTTCCAAGTCTTAGCTCTAAGACTTTCTTCCCTGACATCTTTAGTCAGGTTTAGGTTCTCCTGCCTTCTCTCGTCCTCTCACAGCATCTTATAAAATATATAAATTGGTGCAAAAGTAATTGATGTTTTTGCCAAATGAACAGCAAAAACCTCACTTAAACTTTTGCACCAACCTAATACAAATGGATCCATATCCGTTTGCTGGAGTCATCTGCTCTCTCTTCCCCCTTCCACATGAGTCTGTGTGACCCTCATGGGAGGGAAATGTGTCTTACTATTGTTTGAACACCCAGCAGTTGTCAGATAGCCTGACTCACGGTCAGTGTTCAGGAAACCTTTGAGACATTAACCACAAGGCATGCTGAAATCTCACTCACGGGCTGCGGGGCAAGAGAAGAGGTGGAAGCAGGTAGGAGTGGAGGGAGGAACCCACCAGCCTTTCTGATTGGTCCTGACCACAGGACACACAGTGGCCCCCAGGATCAGTATCAAACTGGGTAAAATGAAGTAAAATGAAAATTGGTAAATACAAGTTCGATGCAAGGTGCCAGTACTTCCAAGGAGGATGCTTTGTCCAGATTCAGGGGTCTGAGGTTTTAGTTGGGGAATAAGCAGTCAGGTCATGGATGCTGGGTGTGGGGATCTCTTGTTCCTACAATAGAAATACATCAGGGCTTCACAGGAGAGTGGACCCCAACGTACAGGACTCCTTTCATTAATTGCATTTAAATTAATTTAATGTTAGATTAAATTTATTAAAATTTTTGAGATAATTATAGATTCATATACAGTTATAAGAAATAGGACAGAGAGATCCTTAAAGTGGGCACCATACAGAGAGGAAAGTATGCTTGGTCTCTGTCTACCCATGAGAAAAGGACCATTTGCCCAACCATTTAGCAGGCTCACTAAGTGGAGCCAGTGCAGGACCCTGTGCTGGTGAAAGACATCTAGAGTCTGACTGGATCTAGTCACTCTGCCTCCAAGGACTTACAGTCTAGGGAGATTGGCCAATGAAGTAACAATTACATTACAGTGTTAAATGCCACAGTGGAGAGACTCTGTGTGTGTGGAAAGCATCAAGAGTGAGGGATGTGGATTCTGTTGGGTTGTAATGATGGCAGTTGGATGGTGCATTAGGTTGGTGTCATGGGATGAGGGGCTGTTCAAGC
>NW_012108252.1:3182744-3186159 GCF_000951045.1 Mandrillus leucophaeus
GAGGAAGGTGACCCTGGCTTGAAAGCTGAGTACAACCGGAAAGTGTTATGGCAGGACACTATCAGCTACCTTCTCTCATGCAGCACAATGGCAAGTTCTTTCTTTAAGAGAGATCTGAGCATTGCACCTCCATGTCTGCCCCAACTCAAAAAGGCCAGCACAATCCTGGAGTAACATGCAACATAGCCAGAGACAAAAAAGCATGTCTCTGGGAGAATTGTGTATCTGGTTTTACTTGTACTGGGCACCAAAATCTTGATTTTCATAGTCAGGTAGAGTCTTTCCAAGCTGGGATTTTTTTTTTTTTTTTTTTTTAAAGATGGAATCTGGCTCTGTCGCCCAGGCTGGAGCGTAATGGTGCGATCTCAGCTCACTGCAACCTCCACCTCCTGGGTTCAAGTGAGTCTCCTGCCTCAGCCTCCCAAGTAGCTGGGATTACAGGCATGCGTCACCATGCCCAGCTAATTTTTGTATTTTTTTTAGTAGAGCTGGGGTTTCACCATATTGGCCAGGATGGTCTGGAACTTCTTACCTCAGATGATCTGTCCACCTGAGCCTCCCAAAGTGTTGGGATTTCAGGCATGAGTCACTGCGCCCAGCTTGGGAATCTTTTATACTAATATCTAGAGTAGTTCTTTGACTTAGGACTTTAGGAAGGTGACTGGAGGATTTGTTGATAATGACTGGGAGACTGAGTCCATACTCTGTAATGATAATGATAATAAGGAGGATGATATTAAGGAGGATGATAGAGTTTCTACATGAACATAGTGTCAAGGAATTACAAGGACTACATATTAGGCACTGATGTTAGAATCTCTCTCCTCTGCCCTTCAGTAGCTGGAGCTTACCCAGTGTGGGTGTGGAGTCAGCTCTGATCCCACTGCGACTCTTCTCCCAGGAGTTCTCTGCTATCTCCCATGCCATCTTATCATAGGCAGTGGATACCAAGGCACATACTTCTTGCTTCAGAGTCTATCATTCATCACAGGCAATACATAGTCTTTTCTTAGGAACTTACTCAAGGAGATGCTGAAAGTGCTTCATCTTTATCACTTGATTTCTATGGAAGCTGAATTTTCCCTCTAATGTGCCTTCTAAAATGCTGCCTGTGTCCACTGCTTGCAATGATGAGGAATGTGGGAGCTGCCTTTTTCTAATCAAACATGCTGGTCTACACTCATGCTGGAAAAATATGTCCGGCTTCAGGGTGGCCATTCTTTGTTGTAAGTCTAGGAAGAGCATCTGAGTCCTGATTGGCAGGAATAATCAGTGTCTGTTGAGGTACAGGCAGAATACCTTTGTAGCTCCACTATCCTTCCTGTGTAAAGTATTTAACATCCTCTGACATCAGGATTCAAAATTAATTTAGGGCTACGATGGAGCCTTCTTAGAATCCTAAGGTGATTATATAGTATCATAGCTGTGGGATATGGGGCATATTTTCTTAATAACTTGTATAGGAAATATGCAAGTATAGGAGTATATGGACTCAGTTTTCATGCCTATGAAAATTGTGAAATATGACCTACCTCAAAGGGCTTGTATGAAGAATCAATGAAATACTGTGCAAATGCTTGGCATAAAGTGGATTCTAAGTAAATGGTAATTGATATGTAATAATTTTCTTAGGTAACTTGATATGTATTAATTTTCTTTCTCTGTGTTTCCTCCTGGGTTAAGTTTACTTGCAATGCATTTGGGAGATAGTTCCTTCTGTCCCTCATTGAAATGGCTGGATTGAAATATTGGACTTCTAAACCGATTTGTGCAAATATTGTCTTTCCAGGTTTGCCCTTCAGTCTTTCAACCTCAGGTCCTTTGGCAAGGTTCTTGGCAGCAATGAAGGTGTCCTCCTGGGGATGGGCAGTCATCCCCATGAATGGTGAGCCAAACAGTCAGAGGAAGGCAGTGCTCATGCCAGGAAGATCAGGCGCTTGCCAGCTCCTCCTTGACCCAGCACTGCATGCCCTGAGATGATGTATAGCCACACGGTTAGGAGAGATCTTGACTCTGAGATCCTCAGCACCTCCCTCTCCACCCCTTTGAAGATCTGAACTGAAAACAACACTTGGCCCCCAATACTAATAACACCCCTCTCTCTCTGTTTGAGATTCTCTAATTAGCTAGGCACTTCCCATGTGTTATGTCATTTAACAACACTCTGAGGTAAGGGTGCTTATTTCCATGTTAGAAATGGGGAAACTGAGGCTCAGGAGTTCCTTGCCATTGGCCAGACAGTTGGTAAGTGGAAGGCCTGGGATGTGAACACAGGTGTGTCCTTTCCCTTACATGCAGTTCCCGTAATAGAGAGTGATCCAGGAAGTCATGAAGCCAATTGCATCCCGTGTGAGGGAAGAGCATCTGCTGAACAGATGCCCGGATACACTGGCCGAGTGCCATGAGGACATAGCTTTTTCTTGGCGATGAGGGCAATCTCAAGAGCATGCTCCATGGCAGAAGTGCTTTTACCATGAGTCACCCCACTACTCCTTTTGGAGAGTTTATAGCTAAGGAGCTACAGCAATTCACCTGTGTCTCCTATATGTTTAAGCCCCAGCAATCCAGAAGAGCAATTCTATTAAGCAATATCCTCCCAGCAACATATGGAGATTATAAGAAATCATGTGACCTACGTTAATCAGCACCCAGGTCAAATTCAGCTGTTTATGGGATCACGTAGACTGATTTACCAACATCTCCAGATAACCTGTTTGTTGTTGTTGTTGTTGTTTTAAGCTAAGAGCTACACTATTAACTTCCTCATGTTTGAAATCCAAACTCCTGATAAAGGCATCTCCCAGTTGTCCATGATCTGGCTCTTGCCTGCCTTTGTCTCGATGTTTTCTGTGAACTGTTAACTCTTACAATTCATGCTCCGGTTGTACCGGCATCCTGGGAGTTTCAGAAATGGCCATTCTGACCCAGGTCTTTGCCCTTTTGATCCTTTTCCTTAAAAACCCCTTCCTCACTTTGTCTCCTTGCGTAGTCCTTGAATATCTTCCAAGTCTTAGCTCTAAGACTTTCTTCCCTGACATCTTTAGTCAGGTTTAGGTTCTCCTGCCTTCTCTCGTCCTCTCACAGCATCTTATAAAATATATAAATTGGTGCAAAAGTAATTGATGTTTTTGCCAAATGAACAGCAAAAACCTCACTTAAACTTTTGCACCAACCTAATACAAATGGATCCATATCCGTTTGCTGGAGTCATCTGCTCTCTCTTCCCCCTTCCACATGAGTCTGTGTGACCCTCATGGGAGGGAAATGTGTCTTACTATTGTTTGAACACCCAGCAGTTGTCAGATAGCCTGACTCACAGTCAGTGTTCAGGAAACCTTTGAGACATTAACCACAAGGCATGCTGAAATCTCACTCACGGGCTGCGGGGCAAGAGAAGAGGTGGAAGCAGGTAGGA
>NW_012108252.1:3191184-3194980 GCF_000951045.1 Mandrillus leucophaeus
TATATATATATATACACACACACACACACACACACACACATATATATATAAAAAATCCAAATGGTCCACAAAGAGCCCCCAGTTGCTTCACCAAAGTAAGGTCCATGCCCCTGTGTGTGGTAAGTAAAAGTGCCTGTTTACTGTCTCTCTGGCAGTGGGATCTGTTGTAGGAACAGACTGAATTGGATGTGGGGAGAGAGATGAACTTGTAAAGCCCCTCAGACTGAATGCCATGCTCCATCTTGGAAGCTGTGGGCTTTGCTTCCTGTGTGGTCTCAGGCTCATCCTCCCATCTCAGTTTCCCCATCTGGAAAAATGGGAGAACAATACGTACCTTCTTGGGGTGGCTCAAGAATTATTAGTCGTGCGGGAAGGATTAGCAGAAGGCGGACGAAAAACCTTCTCCAGTGTTCTGCAGTCTCCAGACCTGACTGTAGCAGTGTGGGCAGATAAGACAAGCTGGCGAGAAGAAGGCAAAAACACGTGTGTTTTAAATTAGCTCTGTCTTTGCTCTTTCTCCTTCCTTGGGGTCAGAGATTTGCTTGTGCTCCAGTCTGGCAGAGGTCATTTTTCCAGGAAATCATCTTCTTTCATCTGGCTAGTAAGTTTTCTCACCTGTAAAATGGAGTTCTGTGGTCCATTCCTCATGGGGCAATTTGAGGATAGTGCTTGGCACATGTAAGTGTTCAATAAATGTTTGAGACTCGAAAAGAAAAAAAAGATCTTAAGCATCGGAGGCCTTTCAGCTGCATAGAATTCATCAAATTCTCCAGAGGCTGCAAGGAAAGAACCAAGAGTGTAGGATTCAGAGCTAGACTGGTGTGGGTTCAAATCACGGGCTCATTATTTACTTGTGAGGCTTCAGGCAACTTGCTCAAAGAGCTGTGATTTTCTCATCTGACACATGGAGATTTGACCCTCTGTCTTATCAGATTCCCCTTCTACTTTAGAAGGTAAAGTACAATCACAAATATAAAGTGACCGGCACATGGTATGGGCCTCAGCGCTGAGTAGGTGAGAATTTCTTTTGCTTTGGCTTCTGCTGCTTGTATTCCCATACCAAACACCACTGCATGCTGGAGACAGAGGACCTGCCCAGCCAGGCCGGGGGGACACAGGCTCTCATCCACATGACACAAAGTACAAAGCCTTGGCTGTGCCTTCTCTCCGGATGGTCAGGCAGCTGTTTGGAGAGACAATCAAAGGTTTGCAGCTGCAGCTTTGGGCCACAAACAGAAGGCATAATGCAGCCCTGTGGGGGCAAGTGCCTTTGGGAACTGGGAAGTCACGCTTTGGGGGACCTTCTTCTAATGTCTGAAGGCCGTTTCTGACATTTGAAAAACATCCCATTCTGCTCTCTAACTGCAAAGAAATTGGATACCGTAGTCCCGAATACAATCTGATTGACCCCTTCTCTTTTATAGATTATTTTTTAGGGACGCAAACCATGGAAATTCACCAGCATCACCAAGAAATGATGAGAGTCCCATAGTCTTTAGAGTGAGGTGCAGCCAAGACCCCCCGAAAGCCAAGCCCTGTGTTTCGGCTACAGGAAAAACTGGCAATCCTTGTGGAGTCAGAAAGGTGGCTGAATTTAGGGAGAAGCCAAGTAGTAAACCATTCACTCATTCATTCATTTAGTAATTCCTTCACTCGTGCATTCGATAATACTCCCTGAGCACTTGCTAGGTCCTCGGCTTTATATTGCTGCTGGAGATGTGAAGGCCCAGCGCCGGAGATGCGAAGGCCCAGTGCTGGAGATGTGAAGGCCCAGTGCATAAAGGTCATAATACACTGTCTGAAAGGAGATAATGATGTAGCAAGAACCAAACTGGAAGGGGATAATGGTAGGGGAGTGTGATCAATGCATTAATCAAGGTATGCCCTGGGCTGGAAGGTACTAGCTGATTCTAGTACACCACAAAGAGCTATCACTGAAGGTTTGGAGGAGGCAGAGAACTTGGAACTGGCTCAGAAGGATGAGTCGGGGTTCATCAGGAAGTCTGGTGCTCCCTGCAGAGACAGCAGCAGACACAAGGGCTCGCCAAGATGCAGTATCTTCCGGAAGTCATTCTAAGACTGTAGGCAGAGGAGCCCTGTGACCAGGTTAGAGAGGGCAGCAAGTCTACCGCCCGGAGAAACCACTGGAAGTAGAGAAAACCAGAGGCAGGAAGCTCAGCTGGCTGAGGTAAGGAAATTAGAAGATAAGCCCCACATCTGAGGCCCTCACCAGAGCAATAACTATAATAGTTTATGTTTAACTTGATCAGTGCTGCCAAGAACTTAACTTAGATGAATTGACTGAAACTTCACAGCAGTTCTTTAAGGCTGGAGACGACCTGCTCAGGGTCACAGAGCTAACACATGAAGGATCTGCGTCTTAAGTATTGTCTACGTGAACTTGATCTTCAAAACCTTGCTCTAAGTGTCTGACTTACTAGTGCACCAGAGTAGATGGGAAGGCTGGGGACAGGCAGAGAGGGCCCTCCATCCCCGCAGCCCCTGTGGTTGCCAGCTCCTGGGTCTACCCTGGCTTGGAAATCAGACACCTGCCTGTGTCTTCCAGGCTTTGTCACCTCTGCAAAGTCTTTTGTTCCCATCGCAGTTTTGTCTTCTTTCAGAAGCCTGTGCTCCCCATCATGCCCACCAGCACCATGCTGCTCCCCGCTGTGCTTCTTGTGCTGTAAGTCCATCCTCACATCCTCCTGATGCTGGTGTGGATGCCCCATGTCAGCCTAAGAAATCCTGCACCTCCTCCCCTGCCTCCTAACGAGCCTCTCCCACTGTCTCTCCAGCTGTGGAATCTCCCATACGTCAAAAACCACCTTCAGCTGGGCACAGTGGCTCATGCTTATAATCCCAGCACTTTGGGAGGCCGAGGCGGGCGGATCACGAGGTCAGGAGTTTGAGACCAGCCTGGCTAACATGGTGAAACCCCGTCTCTACTAAAAATACAAAAATTAGCTAGGCATGGTCTTGCACGCCTATAGTCCCAGCTACTCGGGAGGCTGAGGCAGGAGAATCGCTTTAACCCAAGAGATAGAGGCTGTGGTGAGCCAAGATCATGCCATTGTATTCCAGCCTGGGTGACAGAGCGAGACTCTGTCTCTAAAAATAAACAAACAAGAAACAAGCAAGCAAAAAACAACAAAAACACTTCCTGTGTTTCTCGTTTGCTAAGTGAGTCCTGCTCCACTCAAGTCGCAAAAAGGAGTAATTAGAACTGAATGCTGCATTAGGATTAATAACAAGAATCCGCCTCAGCTTTGGGCCTGCCTTCAGTGGGGCACACGCTTTAGAGAAGAATGGGAGGAGCATGGTGAAGAGGAGTCCTGGACACATTACAGGGGCTTTGCAGAGGGAAATGCTCCAGAGACAGCCTCTGTCCCAAGGCTGACAGAGCATCAGGCCTGATACCTGCAGTTGAGCATCATAATGGCACAGAGCAACACGACCCAGGTGCGAAGGTGTGGGCTTGCCAGATGCTGTGACACAAGGTCACATATTTAACAATCATACAGAACTTACTATGTACCAGGCACTGTACTTAGCACTTTGCAAACACCAACTCCTTCAAAATGATAACTCTAGCTGGGTGTGGTGGCTCACACCTGTAATCCCAGCACTTTGGGAGGCCGAGGTGGGCAGATCACAAGGTCAGGAGTTTGAGACCAGTCTCGGCAACATGGCGAAACTACATCTCTACTAAAAATACAAAAATTAGCCAGGTATGGTGGTGGGCACCTGTAATCCCAGCTACTTGGGAGGATGAGGCAGGAGAATCGCTTGAACCCAG
>NW_012108252.1:3195030-3195507 GCF_000951045.1 Mandrillus leucophaeus
GGGACCAGGGAGATTACAAGGAGATTATACTTAAGGAGAAGGCAGCAAAGAATGATGCAAGGACCTAGACAGGCTTTGAGATTTAACAGACAGACCTTGTTTTCGGCTGTATTGTTCATCATTCATTTATTCCGTTGGCTTCTTATTTGTAAGCTATTATGTGCTAAAAATGATGCTGGGCAGAGTTGGTATCATGGGAACATGACTTCTGCAGTCATACAGGACTCCACACGTGGGGGGTTCCTGCATGTACTTTGTTTTGCATTTTTAAAACTGATACATCATAGTTGTACATATTTTGGGGGTACATGTGATATTTTGATACATGCATACAATGTGTAACAATCAACTTAAGGTAATTAGGGCATCCATGATTTCAAATGTTTAACTTTTCTTTGTGTTGAGAACATTACAATTCTTCTCTTCTAGCTATTTTGGAATATACCATTATTCCAAATTATTGTTAACTATACTTTC
>NW_012108252.1:3195557-3196715 GCF_000951045.1 Mandrillus leucophaeus
GGGACCAGGGAGATTACAGGGAGATTATACTTAAGGAGAAGGCAGCAAAGAATGATGCAAAGACCTAGACAGGCTTTGAGATTTAACAGACAGACCTTGTTTTCGGCTGTCTTGTTCATCATTCATTCATTCCGTTGGCTTCTTATTTGTAAGCTATTATGTGCTAAAAATGATGCTGGGCAGAGCTGGTATCATGGGAACATGACTTCTGCAGTCATACAGGACTCCACACGTGGGGGGTTCCTGCATGTGCTTTGTTTTGCATTTTTAAAACTGATACATCATAGTTGTACATATTTTGGGGGTACATGTGATATTTTGATACATGCATACAATGTGTCACAATCAACTTAAGGTAATTAGGGCATCCATGATTTCAAACGTTTAACTTTTCTTTGTGTTGAGAACATTACAATTCTTCTCTTCTAGCTATTTTGGAATATACCATTATTCCAAATTATTGTTAACTATACTTTCCCTAATGCACTGTCGAATATTAGAAGTTATTCATTCTATCTATTTTTTTGTTCTTGTTGTTTTGAGGTGGAGTCTTACCCTGTCACCCAGGCTGGAGTGCAGTGGCACAATCTCGGCTCACTGCAACCCCTGTCTCCTGGGTTCAAGCGATTCTCCCATCTTGGCCTCCTGAGTAGTTGGGATTATAGGCATGCACCACCATGCCCAGCTAATATTTGTATTTTTAGTGGAGACAGGGTTTCACCACATTGGCCAGGCTGGTCTCAAACTCCTGACCTCAAATGATCTGGTTGCCTCAGTCTCCCAAAGTGCTAGAATTACAGACATGAGCCACCACTCCCAGACTATCTAATTGGTTTTTTTCTTTTTCCTTTTTTTTTTTCAGGGACAGAGTCTTGCTCTGTCACCCAGGCTAGAGTGCAATGGCACAATCTCGGCTCACTGCAAACTCTACCTCCTGGGTTCAAGCAATTCTTCTGCCTCAGCCTCCTGAGTAGCTGGGATTACAGGCGCCCACCACTGTGCCCAGCTAATTTTTGTATTTTCATTAGAGATGGGGTTTCACCATGTTGACCAGGCTAGTCTCGAACTCCTGACTTCAGGTGATCCACCCGCCTTGGCCTCCAAACGTGCTGGGATTACAGGTGTGAGCCACAGTGCCCGGCCTCTAATTGTATTTTT
>NW_012108252.1:3196765-3197768 GCF_000951045.1 Mandrillus leucophaeus
ATGTTGGCCAGGCTGATCTCGAACTCCTGACCTCGTGATCTGCCCACCTCGGCCTCTCAAAGTGCTGGAATTACAGGAATGAGCCACCGTGCCTGGCCTTTTTCTTTCTCTTTCACTTCCCTTCCATCCCCTTTTCTTTCTTGTTTTATTCTCTTGTCTCCTCTTTCCCTCTCCTTTTTCTCTTTCCTCCCTTTCCTTCTCTTTCCCATCTCCCCTTTCCCTTTCTTTCTCATCTCTGTATTTAATAATAAAGAAAACACTGAGGGTAACTCACTAAATTCTTTTCATGACTCATGAATGGGCTAAACCAAATGTCTAAAAATGCTACGTAGAGAGAAGTTTCCAGAGCTTCTGTGAGTTTCTCTGGCTCCTGCATTCTCCCAAGGCCTGTTGTTTTGGTCTTCCTTGGATTGTGTGAGCAACTCTGAATCCTTCCTGTAAGCTGCCCCCACTCCAGTCCTCCATTGTTCTGTGCCTAAACAAGAAGGTCAGCTCACATTACTTGTAACTGAGGAACCTTAGCTATCAACTGACATCCCTTGTCAACCTTTTCTTTCTGCCCCTTACTCCGTACTCCCTCAGATTGCAGGCAGATTCATTCAACAGCATTGCCAGTGCTTTTGGCTCCTAGAACAGTAATTAGACCCTGGGATCCTGAGGGCACTTAGTCATTTCCACAAGAAACAAAAAATAGCCGAGCATGGTGGCTCATGCCTGTAGTCCTAGCGACTTGGGAGGTTAAGATGGGAGGATCTGCTTGAGCCTAGGAGTTCAAGGCTGCAGTGAGCTATGGTCATGCCACTGCACTCCAGTGGTGAGTGTTGCATCTACCTAGAGACAAAAAGGCTTTTAAAACTTTAGCACAGAAGCACCATGCTAGCAACAATGCCGGGATGAGTTGCAGGAGGTTAGAAGGTATCATCAGTGCTACTGATGGAGAAGGCAGTGCACCGCTAGCAGGCCCCTCTCTGGATCTGGTTGGTACTATGTGTCAGGGAGCTAA
>NW_012108252.1:3197818-3204732 GCF_000951045.1 Mandrillus leucophaeus
CTGGTGCCAACCCCCATTTGGAATATCTGGGAACCCAAAGCCCACTGTGGCCACTAGTTCTTTCACTTGGTTGATATAGTACAGCGTTCCAGCTGCACTATCTGACCCAAATCTTCTCTCTGCTTCTCTCAAACTTTGGAACCTCAGACAAGTTAACTTTGTCTCCTGAGGCTTGTTTCTCCACCTCTAACCCAAGGATATCTCTGCTGCTCACTCAGGGTTATAGTGAGAATGAAAGGAGGCTATGGGCGTTTTTATTTGTATTTATTTCTTTTGAGATAGGGTCTTTCTCTGTTGCCCAGGCTGGAGTGCAGTAGCATGATCTTGGCTCACTACAGCCCCTGCCTCCTGGGTTCAAGCAATTCTCATACTTCAGCCTCCCAAGTAGCTGGGACTACAGGCACCTGCCACCACACCTGGCTAATTTTTGTATTTTTATTAGAGACAGAGTTTCACCATGTTGGTCAGGCTAGTCTCAAACTCCCAACCTCAGGAGATCCACCCACCTCGGCCTCCCAAAGTGCTGGGATTACAGGTGTGAGCCACCGCACCCGGCCTGCTATTCTGACTTTTCAAGTAGTAATAGCTCCTGTTGATTGGTTGCCGACTGTGTGCAGGCCCTATCCTAGTACTTCATAGACACCAAGAGCCCCGTGACAACACCCTGTAAAGTCTTTCTACCACCCATAGGCTTCACTGCCAATCAGCTCATTACATCTAGTGGCTCAGATGTCATTAGAGATCCAGCTCTAAGGGGGATCTAATGACTCTAAGGGGGAATGGCCTATGACATTCTCACTCAAAGCATGGGTGAGAGATGTAAGAATCCCTGAGACATGTTTTTGTGCCCCTCACTGGATCCTAGTTAATGCTTCTCAGGCAAGGTAATTGAAAACATTTGTTTTTATCTGCCTGGATTTTTCTCTTTTCCTTTATCTTTCATTTTCCTCCATTCAAGTACGCATAAGGTCTGTGCTTCCTTAGCTCAGAAGTTTATAGCAGGAGGCTTGTGATTGGAGGTTTGTGGCTTAAGCTAAGTGCTGAAAGACCAAAGTCCTGCAGCGTTCAGGTAGGCAAAATGTCAGCAAAACACAGAGGAAACAGGCTGGGTACAAACGTAATAAATAATGGGGGAGGAGTTGGGGCAAATTGATGTATGCGTACTCTATCCGAAGGGACCAGCGATATCAGATCTTATGACTTTCCAAAGATATCTGTGTGAAATGTCCTGGTCTAAAATTTTGGCAATTAATTCAGCTTGATTTTTCAAAGCCAGAGGGAGGCGAACTCACTGCTGGAAAAAAGCTTACCCTGACAGTTGCAGGCAGTTCTCTGGTACAGCCAAGGAAAACAGGGTTTGAGAGGAGAAGAATCCCCCAAATGAAAAAGGGGTAATTCACTTAGGATGGAGAGAGAAGGATGTTTCTAGGGACTCTTTTTCTTTTGTTTTTATTATTATTTTTTTGAGACAGAGTCTCACTGTGTCACCCAGGCTGGAGTGCAGTGGTACAATCTTGTATTACTGCAACCTCCGCCTCCTGGGTTCAAGTGATTCTCCTTCCTCAGTCTCCCAAGTAGCTGGGATTACAGGCATGCACCACCATGCCCGACTTATTTTTATATTTTTAGTAGAGACGGGGTTTCGTCATGTTGGCCAGGCTTGTCTTGAACTCCCGACCACAGGTGATCCGGTCACCTTGCCCTCCCAAAGGGGTGGGATAACAGATGTGAGCCACTGCTTCTGGCCTCTAGGGACTCTTTGAGCAAAGGGACCTGCATCCTAATGGCAAGCCCTGCACCATGGGGCATGGCAAGACCCTAGGGGGAAAGGCTACTTGGTTCGCGCAGGAGGCTGGCAGCACATGTGGGGCTCCCCTATTCAGAGAAGCTTGTGTCACATATCAGGGTGTCAGGCCCAAAGGAGTCATGTGGACTGGACAGTGGCAGGGGTGGGGGTGGTCAGAGGAGAATTGCTTTGGGACAAACCACTTATAACCATAGAGAGCCTTCCTTAACACCTTCATATTAGGTGACACCCTGGAGTCACTGACGCAACCTTGGGAGATGGAGAGATCCAAAGAAAAGTAGGACTGAATTTCTTCCATTTTGGTAGGAAAGAGCTCAGGATCAAAATTAAGTTGATTTGTGTAGAGTTACTGTGCTCGTTCACTCCCGTCTGAGTTTGTGGACTGAGATTCATACTCATGCTTCTGTTTCAGGAAGTGCCATGGCATCTGTCTTCTTCCCCTGAGGGTGGGACTTTGCATATCTCGAGCAGTTAGCCCCTCTTGTCCCCTGTCAATTAGTGCTTTATCTCTTCCCATTAGGTGCTGTTGACCTCCCCAGACTCTTGGGGTCCTTCAGCCGTTTGCACAAGATTATCCTTGAAGCACACCAGCCAGGGGCTGTTGACAGGACACTTCTCCCAAAAACTCGTGATGGTAGGCTTTGTCTTCTTCTTCTCCTTCTCTTTCCTTCTCTTCCTTCTCTTCTTTCTTTTCCTTCTCCTTCTCCTTCTGCTTCTTCTTCTCCTCTCTTCCACCTCCTCTTTCTCCTCCTTCTCCTTCTCTTTCTCCTTCTTCTCCTTCTCCTTCTGCTTCTCCTCCTCCTTTCTTCCGCCTCCTCCTCCTCCTCCTCCTCCTTCTTTTTCTTCTTCTTCTTCTTCCTCTTCCTCTTCTTCTTCTTCTTTTTAATTGACGGGATGTCACTCTGTCGCCCAGGCTGGAGTGCAGTGGTGCGGTCTCTGCTCACTGCAGCCTCCCTCCTGGGCTCAAGCAATTCTCCTGCCTCAGCCTCCCGAGTAGCTGGGACTACAGGTGCATGCCATCACATCCAGCTAATTCTTGTATTTTTAATGGAGATGGGGTTTCACCATGTTGGCCAGAATGATCTTGATCTCCTGACGTCATGATCTGCCCCCCTCTGCCTCCCAAAGTGCTGGGATTACAGGTGTGAGCCACCACATCCAGCTTCTACTTCTTTTACAAGACACTTTTTCAGAGGTCTCCATTAAATGACAGTCTCTTGAGGTTATTCTAAAAAGGTTTCAGAATAGATGATCCAGAAAAGGCTTCCATCATCGTGGACTCCATGTCATGTATTGTTGATAACCCATGTCTTTCATTCTCTTTCCATCATTCAGCTATATTTTCAGAATGCCAAACGTACCTTGGGCACAGTGCTAGAGGCTGCAGGCGCACACTGGAATAAGCCTGCTCCCTGCTCTTAGAGTTCTCCGTCTAGTCAGGGAGGCAGAAGCATCAAAAAAGTGCTTTCGTGTACCGTGGTGAGAGTTGGTGATGGCATGAGAGGGTAGAGGAGGAGGCAACAGGCTGCTCAGGTGTAGGAGGATATGGTGAGCTTCGAAAGAAAAAAGAATAGAAGTTCTCATGCTGACAATGGCATTGACCTGGGTTGGAAGAGTTGGGAATATAGGGATGAGGCCACAGGTGAATGTTTATAGTTCCTCATAGAAGAACATGAAGTAAAGCTGTTTGGAGATGCCAAACTGCTTAACGTGTGTGGCAGGGACAATCTGTGTGCTCACCCATCGCCTTTCCCTTTTCCTCTTAGATATATGGTTAGACTATACTTCCCATTCCTCTTCGCAGTTTGGCAGGACCATGTGATTAAGTTCTGGCCAGTGAAATGTGTGCAATCTCCCATACTGTATTTCTCCGTCCTTTGGCTTAATGAAGAGAACTCCAAAGATGAAGATGATAGAAACAAAAATTGGATGGAGGCAGGGCCCCTGAATGACTCTGTGGAATAGAGACCCAGAGGACTCTAACGTGGGCTGGAAAAGTTTATTGCTTAGATCACTGTGATTTGGAGTTTGTTTGTTCCTTCTGGTTTTCTATCAATGCTGCTACCGAATAAAGTCCAGGGAAGGATGAGAAATTAGAGATTAGACTGAATAGGAAGATTGGGGCCAGGTTATGAGGGCCGTGTGTATCAGTCTAAGGAGTATGAATGGCCATGGCAGATTTTTTTTTTTTTCTTTTTCTTTTTTTTTTTAAGACAATGTCTCACTCTGTTGCTCAGGCTGGATGTAGTAGTGTGATTAAGGCTCACTATAGCCGTGACCTCCCAGGCTCAAGTGAACCTCCTGCCTCAGCCTCCCAGGTAGCTGGGACCACAGGCATATGCCACCATGCCCAGTTAATTTTTTAAAAAAACATTTAAGAGATGGGTTTCACAGTGTTGCCCAGGCTGGTCTTGAACTCCTGGACTTAAGCAATCTTCCTAGCTTGGCCTCCCAAAATGCTAAGATTATAGGTGTGAGCTACCACACTCGACTGGCCATGGCAGATTTGCAAGCTTGTTTAGGGTAGAGTGGGAATATGAATGGTAGTGATGACAAGGCAATTAGATTTGGCCACATTTCTCAGAGCATTAGCTCTTTTGGGTAGCAGTTATGGACATCTGGTTAAGAGAGCCTTATAGTTGAGAGGCTTAAAACCAGATTCTGTCAGCACCATGATGTACAACTTGAGGTCCTCATATCAAGTCAGAGCAAACCAAATCGACAATACTGTCAAACATCTATTATGGTTTGAAAATTTTGTCAAATTCATTAGATGGTGTCCTTGATTACTGACATTCCCACAAGAAAGTCTACCTTCTGATGACCATTAACACTCTTAACATGTAAAGCAAACCAAAGACATTTCAGACACCTTTCAAAGAGGATTCCTGCTCGTCTCTGCCAATGGAGGGGCGTTGTGGAGAGCCCCAGATGATTTGCTTGACATACAAAAAGTCTAAAGAAAGGCAGGTAATAACAAATGCTGGCAAGGATGTGGAGAAAAGGGAACCCTTATGACATGTTGGTGAGAATGTAAATTAACACAGCTATGGGGAACAGTTTGGAGGTTCCTCAAAAAACTAAAAATTGAGTTATCATATGATCCAGCAGTCCCACTACTGGGTATATATCCAAAAGAAAGGAAATCAGGCAATTTAAGAGATATTTGCACTCTCATGTTTGTTGCAGCACTGTTCACAATAGCCAAAATTTGGAGTAATGTAAGTGTCCATCAATAGATGAATGGACAAAGAAAATGTGGTACTAATACACAATGGAGAACTATTCAGCCATAAAAAAGAATGAGATTCTGTCATTTGCAACAACATGGATGGAAATGGAAGGACTTATGTTACGTGAAATAAACCAGACACAGAAAGACAAACATCGCATGCTCTCCTTACTTTGAGATCTAAAAATCAAAACTCTGAACTCATGAACATAGAGAGTAAAAGGTTGGTTACCAGAAGCTGGGAAGGGTAGTAGGGATTGGGGAATGGTTAATGGGTGCAAAAAAAAAAAATTCGAAAGAATGAATGAGACCTACTATTTGATAGCACAACAGGGTGACTATAGTCAATAATAACTTAATTATATATTGTAAAAAACAATGTAATTGAATTGTTTGTAACACAAAGGAAAATTCTTGAGGGGATGAATACTCCATTCTTCATGATGTGCTTATTACACATCGCATGCCTGTTTCAAAACATCTCATGTACCCCATAAATATATACATGTACTATGAACCCATAAAAGTTAGAAATAAAATTCAAAAATTTGAAATATAAAAACAATTAATTAAAAATTAAAGTCTGAGGAAATTGGTGAACTGTTTCTAGCAAAGTTACATAAATGCACACAAGCATCTCGAACAGTACAATATAAGTCCAAGGAAAATTTGGATCCTATTGACTCATCAGATATGAGGTGAACTTTGACTTTGGAAGAAACACTTCCATTTGATACATGGTGCAGGGAAAGATCTAGGATGCTTTGATATTAATAGTGTTTTCTGTGGTTGTATGCATAGCAACAAAGAGGTCAGGCCAAGGCAGATATTATTCACGTGAGAGAAACCAGATTAGAGGCGGGTGTAGGGGCATGAGCAAATGTACGTGTATGACCAGGGCTGGAATTGTTGTCTGATAGGGTGTCCATAGGCCAATGGGTATTTCACTGTTGTCTACAAAGCAGACCACAACTTTGTGCAAAAGAAATGCCACATCACGGGTGTCTATTTAGTTCAGGATTGTATTTTAGGTGTTTTTTTTTTTTTTTTCTGATTCAAGAGCTATATTTCCACTACAGAGTAAGAGGTGATATTCATATGGAATTGGCATATGTTGTGTGCCCATGAGGTGCCAGTCTCCATGCTAGATGTTTTGCATCATTATCTTGTCTAGTTTTAACCAGAACTCTTTAGAGTAATGTGGTGCTATTTCCATTTCATTTATGTAGATATTGAAGTGTAATGAGAGTATGTGATTGCCTAAGGACATCCAGCTTGTGAGTGGTAGGGCCTGGAGATTGAGTCTGATTTTCCAATTTCAATTTCAAATCCAGCATTCTTTCTACTCCAGGCCTTTTTTGTTGTTGTTGTTTTGTTGTGTTTTGAGACAGAGTCTCACTCTATCTCCCAGGCTGGAGTGCAGTGGCAATCATAGCTCACTTTGGAGCCTCAAACTTTCAGGCTCAAGCAATCCTCCCATCTCAGCCTCCCTAGTAGCTGGTACTACAGGCGCTTGCCACCGCGACTGGCTAAGTTCTGATTTTTTTGTAGAGACAGGGTTTCTTCACGTTGCCCTGGATAGGTTTTTTGTTTGTTTGTTTAAGGCACTGATTAATTAGTAAATTTCTTCTCAAGAAAGCAGAATGTTTTTGTTTACATATGCTGATAGATATTCTTACCTGCTAGGCATAGTACTGATTCCTAGAAAATTAGTAGTTTCATCCCACACATTTTTGGAGATTAGTGTTAAACTCTTCTCCTGTCTGTTTTTTTTGTTTGTTTGTTTTTTGTTGGTTTTTTCTTTTTGAGATGGAGTCTTTGCTCTGTCACCCAGGCTGGAGTGCAGTGGCATGATCTCGGCTCACTGCAAGCTTC
>NW_012108252.1:3207292-3242421 GCF_000951045.1 Mandrillus leucophaeus
TTTTTTTTGAGGTGGAGTCTCACCCTGTCACCCAGGCTGGAGTGCAGTGACACAATCTCGGCTCACTGCAACCCCTGTCTCCTGGGTTCAAGCAATTCTCCCATCTTGGCCTTCTGAGTAGTTGGGATTATAGGCGTGCACCACCATGCCCAGCTAATATTTGTATTTTTAGTGGAGACAGGGTTTCACCATATTGGCCAGGCTGGTCTCAAACTCCTGACCTCAGATGATCTGGTTGCCTCAGTCTCCCAAAGTGCTAGAATTACAGACATGAGCCACCACTCCCGGACTATCTAATTGGTTTTTTTCTTTTTTCTTTTTTTTTTTCAGGGACAGAGTCTTGCTCTGTCACCCAGGCTGGAGTGCAATGGCACAATCTCGGCTCACTGCAAACTCTACCTCCTGGGTTCAAGCAATTCTTCTGCCTCAGCCTCCTGAGTAGCTGGGATTACAGGCGCCCACCACTGTGCCCAGCTAATTTTTGTATTTTCATTAGAGATGGGGTTTCACCATGTTGACCAGGCTGGTCTTGAACTCCTGACTTCAGGTGATCCACCCGCCTTGGCCTCCAAACGTGCTGGGATTACAGGTGTGAGCCACAGTGCCCGGCCTCTAATTGTATTTTTTTTTTCTGTTTTTTTCTTTTATTATTTTACTTTAAGTTCTAGGGTACATGTGCACAACGTGCAGGTTTGTTACAAATGTATACATGTGCCATGTTGGTGTGCTGCACCCATTAACCCGTCATTTACATTGTGAATGAAGCAGGAAACCATCATTCTGTTTGTATTTTTATACCCATTAAACAATTTCTCGTCTTCCCTCTCCCAACACACATCACTCTTCCCAGCCTCTAGTAACCACCATTCTACTCGCCACCTCCATGAAATCCACGTTTTTGTCTCGAACATATGCATGAGAACATGCAATATTTGTTTTTCCGTGTCTGGCTTATTTCACTTAACATGATGACCTGCAGTTCCATCCATGTTGCTGCAAGTGACAAGATATCATTTCCTCTTTAAGGATGAATAATATTCCATTGTGTGTATGTACCACATTTACTTTATCCATTCATCTGTTGATGGACACTTGCATGAATTTTACATCTTGGCTGTTATGAACAGTGCTGCGATAAACATGGGAGTACATCTATCTCTCAGAAGGTCCCAGGCTTGATTTAATGATCTGCTGTTACCATCTTGAAATTCTTAATAATTGTTAGATAGGAAACCCTGCATTTCCACTGGGCATGGTGGCTCACGCCTGTAATTCTAACATTTTGGAAGGCCAAAGCTGGAGGATCGCTTGATCCCAGGAGTTCGAGATGAGCCTGAGCAACATAGTGAGACCCCATCTCTATGAGAAATAAAAAATAGCCACGCATGGTGTGGCTTATGCCTGTAGACCCAGCTACTTGGGAGGCTGAGATGGGAGGATCTGCTTGAGACTAAGAGTTCAAGGCTGCAGTGAGCTATGATCATGCCACTGCACTCCAGCCCGGGTGTCAAACAAGACCCTTTCTCAAAAAAGCAAAACAAAACAAGAAAACAACCCTGAAACCCTGTATTTTCATTTTGCATTGAGGCCGACAAATTATATAGCTGGTCCTGATGCCTGATGCTAGGTATAGAATCCAGAGCTGAGCAAAAACCAGCCATGGTCCTTGCCCTAGCATAGAGTACAGTATAGGAGGTCGATGACCTGGGACAACTCACTTTCTGATTCTCGGTTTTCTCATCTGTAAAATGGAGATAGTCATTCCAACTTCAAAGAACTGCTGTGAGCACTGGAGATGATTGTGTAAAGTGTCCAGCCCAGTGGCTGGCATGATGTGCTCAGTGGGCTTGGGACAGAGTCCCCTTTTCCCTGGTCTCTCAAGGGATGTCAAAGCTGGTATTTTTCCTGCTACCTCGCTCTTATTGACCCACCTAAATACTCTTCCATCTCTTACACATTTGGTGTCTTTTGGGGACTGACCTCTTTGTTAGAAGCCTTTGTCTTCCACTCTACAGTTGAGCAAACCCAGGATCCCAAAACCTGCCAAGGCTTTCCCACTGGGAAACTAGCATTCCTCCAGTGCCTTGGATTTGCCATGGCAGTGCCCTAATGGAGCCAAGGCTGATTCTTCAGGCTGGTTGAATCCCTGGAGGCCCCCATAAACCTGAGTGTCATGGACAGATGGCAGCTTCTGATTCATAGCATCTGTTGGTGTCAAATGTTAGGAAGAGCACGGCCAATTGATTATCAGAGCGTCCTTGTTGAACAAGGCTCTGGTCACTGCTGGAAACCAAACCAGAGCTGTTGGTAGCGCCAGGCATTTTTCAAGGAAACACAAGCAATTTAAGATAATCCATGGGTGGAATTTTCATCCTGGGCTCCTCAATTTCCCTGAAGAACTGTGTGCAGTTGCCAAATGATAGTGAAATAAGCAGTTTGTGATTTCCTTTGAGAAACAAATGCCTTGTGATGGGAGTTAGAGTGAGTCTGTCATAATATGTAAGAGAAGAGGGACAGTGTGATTCAAAAGCAAGAGCATGGATTTTGAAGTCAGAAAATCTGGGCTCAAGTCCCATCCTTGAGTTTCAGTAGCTGTGTGTCATTAGACAAGTTACTTGCCCTCTCTGAGCCTAAAGATCCCTAGCTATAAAATAGAAATAATACTAGTTACCTTCCAACACTGTATGTAAAGGAAATAGTACCGGCAATATCATGGAACTCTAATCATCAACATTCCTTTCCTTTCCTGTTCTGTTTTGGGTATCCACTGGCTGAAAGACTTTGAGGTAGATTCTAAAAACGAAGCTAAGAGGCTACTTTGTGTGGGTCATGCTTATGCCAGTTTCCTGATGGCCCATTTCCATGGGCAATTGGCACTGTTATTATATCAGTACTTGTCTCTCTAACATGATACAGGTTGACCTCCAGCTCAGCAGCTCCCTGGCCGAGTGCTAGCTCACCCTGGGGATGTGCAGATCTCAGCACTGACACGTGTCTTCATGGTGAAGACAGATGATGGTGTGCCTAAAGGTAGACAGTTGTTTCTCTGCTTGAGGTCTTTTGACTATGCAGATCGTGTTATCCAAGGCCAACATTACTGCCTCCTAACACGTCTCTTGATGATAATCCAGAATTATCATCTTCAGTCCACTCTACCTTATTCCCTTCTTCATTCTCTGTCTCATCATTCATATATTCATTCTCTGAATGAGGATTGTAGTTATCACTGGGAATACAATGATAGACAAGACTGGAAGCAGCCCTGCCTTCAGGGAGCACCCAATCCAGAGGAGGAGACACAGTGGCTGAGGAGTGCAGCTGCAGGCTGTGGGTGCTGGAGGAAAGCAGGTGCGCACCAGGCTGAGGGCAGGAGGAAGTGTCAGAAAAGGTGCGCTTCGAGAGCCAGAATTGACAAGTAGCCACCCAGTGTACCTGTGTTTCTTCTGGTTTCTGAGGGTCCTTCTGTTTAGAATGTGAGTGATTGTGTCTTGTGTCATCATTCTGTCTATGTTTATCTCTTCAAGTAGACTAAGAATCCTATCAGAGCAGGAACTGCATTCTTCTTCGAGTAGCTATCCCTCCATACTAATGTTAAATGATTAGGAATCAATCAATCAGTGAATTAGTTAAGTAGTTGAAATGAACATAGTGTGATTTTGGGTGGAGTCTCCATCGTGAATAAATATCCCTGTGGTACTTAGGGGAAGGATTCACGTATACACTTCTTGTACGTGAATTTGTACTTCTTGTACTTAAATTTTTTTGCTAGTGCCAATTCAGGCAAAGCGTATTTTTTTAGCTTCTTAATTGTAGTGAGCTGAAACTAACAGCAACAAAAAAGCAACACAAATAATAACTACTATCTAGTAAGAAGTTACTATATATCAGGGATTGTACCAAGTCCTTCTCATGTTTACCCATTTAATTCGCAGACTGTCTTTATGATATAGTGACAATTATTTTCATGCCAATTTTACAGGAGGGGGAACTGAGACATGGAGAGGTTCAGTTGTCCATAAGAACTGACATGGAGAGGTTCAGTTGTCCTCATAACAAGTAAGTTTCAGAGCCGAGGTTTGAACTAATGTAGTCTCCCTCCCGCATCAGAATTCTGGACCTCGGCAGTGGATTATCCCACTTCCTGCACCCTATCAAGGGTTAACTCTTGCTTTGTGCCAGGAGAACTGGCAGATTTCTGGCAGTGTGTATTCATCCCTTTGCAGCCTTGGCACAGATTCCCATTCCCTCCTGCTGACAGGTCTCTCTTAAAAGAAAGTCATTTTTGACAGAGACATGCATGGAAAGGTCCAATTTATATGAGTTTGGTCAAGGAATTTCCAGTCCTATTGACAACTGAGTTGTAGCTTGCAGGGCCTCACTATTACTCAGGAAAAAGGCTGTGAGCGAATGGTTTCTGTCCTCTCTGCCGGCCAGCATTTTGCAATGTTGGTAGGGCCGGGCATGATGACGGGGACTCCAGTTGTTGTTGTGCATATTTCTGAAGACACACGATTCTGACATCTGTAACCCTGCAGTCAGTCAAGGTTTGTACCAGCGTTGTAATCTGTTTCAGGGCTGCCAAATAGTTCTTTTGAAAAACTTATTGGCAGCTCACCCATTTTCTGCTGTTGTGTTTTGGACAAGTGTTTCCCAAAACTATTTCCTAACAGCACCAAGGGGTTGGGGGAGGAAAGAAAATAGAACAGGATAGTGGAATTTACTGGGGAGGAAAAACACAAAGTGAAACCACCACCACCATTTACCAGCATCACTCCTAAGCCTGGACTGTGGCTCTGGGCTCTTCATAATTTGAAATCAGAGCTTCTGAGCAGGTGGCCTGTCTCTGGCAAAGGCGATCTCTGTTTTTATTTAGGTTCGGGGAGAGGGGGTTTCTCTTCACTGCTTTGGAAGTTTTCAGCTGGCAATGGTGACTTCCAGGAGAGAAAGTTGCAGGCAGTAGATGATTGGAAAATACCCAGTCATAGAAGAGGCCAGATGCAAAGATGTTGATGACCTGTGGGTTTCAAGGGCAGGAACTCCTTGTTCTGCATGGTGACTGGTATCGTCACGTGTGTCCAGCTCAGGCCTGCTGACGGAGCCCGCTGCTCATACCGTCTTGAGTTGAACAGACTGGCCCAGAGGCCACTGGAAGCACAGCTCCTAAAAAATCCCAACAGTGATTTTTGGCCTTTTCCCAACATTCAGGGATTCAGATTGGAGTTAGGCCAGGGTTGTGAGCACCCACGGCTCTCCAGGACATTGTCCTTCCTTTTGGGGTTTTAGAATACACATGAATTTATTTAACTAGATGTATTACATATATTTTAAAGATACATACTTAGTATATGTATTTAACATAGATATTTCTAGAATATGCATATTCTGAATATATGAAACATCTAAGCTTGACATTATTTGTACATAAAGTAAGTGTAATATTTACATTTATCACTTTAAATTTTATACATAGAATGGTTATTTCTCAAGATATCTATATATCTATGTATTTCTAACCCCTAAATATATTTATATATCTTTATATCTATATACAGCGAAGATGATTCATATAAATATATATATACACACATGTACACACACACTGTATGTGTGTGTATATATATAGAGAGAGATATTTCTCCTTTTCCAGTTACCTGCACACACACACGCAGCTACACACAGACACACATAAGCACCTTGTATATAGGGTTTCTTCTTTCTTAAGCTGCCATACCTCAGCAGTCATTGGACACCCCTACATGACTGTCAGGGCCAGCAAAGCTGCATCCCCTTGGAGAGGCAGAAGAAATTCACCGTCCCCTTGTAAAATCTCTCACTTGCCTTGCACTTGGGGGACGTCAAAAGTGATCCCTCTCTGCCAGCTCCTCACTTTCCATACCCCCTTGACTCACATATTTACCACCTTGTTTTTTCCTTCTTTTTTTCTTTACAATTTTTCAACAGGGCCTTTATTTTCATCAAATGAGCATCTTAATGCGTAGTTCAAGGGAAATTCAGTCCGTATGTTTCAGATTCATTTACAGTTAAATCATCAGAAGTAGTTTTGCAATCACAATTTGGCAGCCAGGAGATCTTGGAGGCCTTTTTTTTTTTTTCCAGGCCCTTTGACTTGGAGTCAAGATGTGCTGTACGGTTTGGTGCTGAGTGCTCTGGACGCCCCAGCAGGGCTGGAGAAAATCTGCAGAGGCAGCAGCAACTGGTAGGTGGAGCAGGGGTTTGGGCCTGCGGGCTGTGCTTGCTTCTTTACCATGTGCTCAAAGGCCACTTATCTGGAATGAACTCCGCATCATCACCCTGGGCTTGGCTTCTCCATCTACAGACTAAGGTGTTACCTACACTTATGAACGTCTTCGTGCTTCATTCCTTTTATCTTGAAAATAGGGATAACAGTAATAGGCTATGAAGGATGCATAAGCTATTTAGGGAAAATGCTTAGTATTTGGCCTTGTAAGAGTTCCTTATGGCTGGGTATGGTGGCTCACGCCTGTAATCCCAGCATTTTGGGAGGCCAAGGTGCGGAGGATTGTTTGAGCACAGGAGTTTGAGACAGGCTGGGGAACATCGTGAGACTCCCATCTCTGCAAAAAATTAAAAAATTAGCTAAGCATGGTGGCATGTACCTGTGGTCCCAGCTCCTTGGGAGGCTGAGGTAGGAGGATCTCTTGAGCCCAGAAAGTAGAGGCTATAGTGAGACCTGTTTGCACCACTGCACTCTAGCCGGGGTGACAGAGCAAGACCTCGTCTCAAAAAAGAAAAAAAAAAAGAGTTCAATAACTCAATGATGGTTACTATTGTTCACATTCCTGCCAGTTGGGTAGAAAATTGTCAATATTGAGGACACCTTCTGTGTGCCAGGTGCTGTACTAGCTGCTTTTAACTTAGTTCTAATGAGAATCTCACCTTGTCTCCTACCTCCGCCTCTTACCTTGCTGAGTGTCTTTTCTTCTCTGGATGAGTCTCTCTTCTCTTGACTTTCCTGACTGGCTGCAAGTTCACAGGGCTCTGTTGCAGGTCTCCTCTTTTCTGTTTCCATATACTCTCCTTAGGCAGATGCGTCTCTTTCTATAGATTTAACAACTTCTATGCTGTATTTTCAGCATCAACTTCTTCCCTGAGGTTAGACCCATACATTCGTATTCACTTGGACGTTGCCAGGGGCCTTTAACTCAATAGACCTCAAGCAACATGCTTGACCTCTCTGTTGTCCTCCCCACCTCCTCTGTCTCCAACAAATGGTCTCGTGCACTCGATTCCTTGCCCTGGCTAATGCTATCACCACCCACCCAGTTACCTAATCCTGGGCACCCATCTTGATGACTCTTTCTGTTTTTTTTGTTTGTTTGTTTTTGTTTTTGTTTTTTTTTTGAAACAGAGTCTCGCTCTATCACCCAGGCTGGAGTGCAGTGGCGCAATCTCGGCTCACTGCAAACTCCGCCTCCTGAATTCACGCCATTCTCCTGTCTCAGCCTCCTGAGTAGCTGGGACTACAGGCGCCCGCCACTACGCCCGGCTAATTTTTTGTATTTTTAGTAGAGACGGGGTTTCATTGTGTTAGCCAGGATGGTCTTGATCTCCTGACCTCGTGATCCGCCCGCCTCGGCCTCCCAAAGTGCTGGGATTACAGGCGTGAGCCACCGCGCCCGGCCGACTCTTTCTGTTTAACCACCAGTCTAATAAATGACCAAGTCCTGTTGATTTTATGGATTTCAGGCTTTTTGAATTTGCCCCTTCCTCCCAGTTTCCACAGTTCAGCAACTCAGGCTCTGGCAGTTCTCCAAAGGGCAGCAGCAACAGCCCCACTCTTATCTCCTGGCTTCCCGCATTGCCCCTTTGGAAGTGTGTCTTCCACTTGCAACTGGGTGAGCTTCTGAGACAGGTTAGAATTTGCCTCTGGCTGCAAACTGTTTAAAGAATTAACAACCAAACTCCTGACTTTGACATTGAATGCTTGCTGCTGCCTATCCCTAAGTTACTGACCCACCTTCATCCTTGGTCTCATCTCTTGCCATTAATTAAAACATAACAGTCTGGTAATCCCTGGGTGGGTCCTGAAGCCACTTTCTGAATGATTGTACTGGGGTGACATTCCAGATCTACTTGCTGTTTTATAAACTCAGGACATAGGGAAGATAATGGAGTAAGGGTGCCCTGCTGTGCTACCTTCAGCAGACCCACATCATGCCTGCCTGCCGAGCAGAGCTCTGCGGACCAACTGCAACCCAGCTTCTGCAAGGGAGCAGAAGCACAAGTCAAAGGAAGAATGATGGTTTACTCTCTGGGGATAAGTTGTGACACTTCAGGATCTGTTGAAGGACAGGAGCTGGCTCTGGGCAGCTGAGGCAGGCCTTTTGACCTGCTCTTCCCTCATCACCAGGACTGGAGCAGAAGAGAAGTATCCTTGAGTCTCAGCAGAGCTCGTGGGTAGTCAGTGGGGTGACTGTGAATTTGTAGTGGGTGGCTGACCTGCAAAGATGGATATCAGCTCTCTGCTTTCTTTCAGCCAGGACCAGGCACCCCACTCTGCTCACTCCACATTTTTATGCCAAGAGGGGAGAGATTGACATTGACTATGGTCAAGTGCCTTCCATGAGCCTAGCTCCATGACAATGGCACGTGAGTGTAACCAGAACCCAGAATGTTCTCATAGAAAGTGGTGGTGACCTGGCTGACATGGTAGTACATGGCTGTAATCCCAGCACTTTGACGGGCTGAAGCAGGAGGATCCCTTGAGCTCAGAAGTTTGAGACCAGCCTGGGCAACATGGCAAAACTCCATCTCTATAAAAATTAAAAAATTAGCTGAGTGTGGTGGTCCATGGCTGTAGTCCTAGCTACTCAGGAGGCTGAGATGGGAGGATTGTTTGGGCCCAGGAGGTTGAGGCTATAGTGAGCTGAGGTCATGCCACTGTACTCCATCCAGCCTGGGCAACAGAGCAAGACTCTGTCAAAAAAAAAAAAAGGAAAGGAAGAAAGGAAGGAAGGAAGGAAAGAAGGAAGGAAGGAGGGAAGGAGGGAAGGAGGGAAGGAAGGAAGGAAGGAAGGAAGGAAGGAAGGAAGGAAGGAAGGAAGGAAGGGAGGAAGGGAGGAAGGGAGGAAGGAAAGAAGGAAGGAAGGAGGGAAGGAGGGAAGGAAGGAAGGAAGGAAGGAAGGAAGGAAGGAAGGAAGGGAGGGAGGGAGGAAGGGAGGAAGGAAGGAAGGGAGGAAAAGAGAAGAATGTTGTGGTCCATGTCACCTGCTTCAGAATGTAGAACAAAGTAGGATTAGAGTTTCTGACTGCTACAAAGCTCCTCTGCAATTTCTTCTAGAAGATGCTCCCAGGAAAGTCATACATATTAGTTGACCAGGGAAAACCAAGCTAGGTGGACAGGAAAGCCCTGGAGCGAAATGACCTGAATGTCTTTTTTTGTCTCCAGGGGCAGTTGGCTTGCTCTGGTTGCCCACTCAGCTTTTCCCCTGGACTCCAGAGGCCTGGTACATGCACATCTCCAAGAGAGTGTAAACCAAGTAAAATTGATGTCTGTGTAAACTACTGAAGAATCACGGAGAGGAAGAGATGAATTCTACCCGGGTTGGGGCAAGGATTGGAGACGAAAGGGACGTTTACATCGGGTTATGGAAGAGGAATAGGAGTTTTATGGGCAGAAAATAGGGAAAAGCATTCTCTGCAAAGACAAAAACGTGTGAAAAATCGTGTTTAAAAGCTAGTAAATGGGCTCATCCTAAGGAAAGAATGGGGAAGGTGAAGCTAGAAAGAGCCCCGCAGGGTGGAGAAGACTGGGTATTCTCCTTATCATGCCAAAAGGTGCTACACTGGTGGAATAAATTTTCCTGCAGCAGTTTCAAGTTGATTCGAAACCTGGCCTTTTCACCCTGGGCCCTATGCCCTTTTATTTTCTGTCTTCCTCCCGCCCTCAGAGTAATTTCAAATAGGTCTCATCTAAGTGAGTAAACATCTCCAATTCAGGCACCCTTCCAAGGAAACGAAAAACACAAAACACAACAGAAACCTGGGGATTTTACTACTCGGAGCGTGGAGGGAAGAGGCATGCCCAGGCAGGAACCCAGCTTCAGACAGCCTGGGTGGGACAAGAGGGCTGATCAGAGACGCTGGGATTCCCACTTGGGAGACCAGCCCCGGGGCTCTCCTTGCATTGCTTCTCTTTTTCAGGGGAAAAAGAATCTCACAGCAAATATTTGTCATGAAAAGGAAATTTTGGCCGGCCTCAGAAATCACAGATAATTAAGAGATATGATTTATCATTGGTGATGTTTCCCCGTCATGGCCAGAGTATGAGTAAGTGTTTTTCAAGCTGCCTGGCCTTAAACTGAGCGGCGGCTGCTGGGGAAGGCTCTTCTCGCACGTCAGGGGCCTTGCTCTGTCGTCGCTGGGACACAGGCAGGGGCTGGGCAGAGGCTGGGCAGAGGCCTCTGGGTCTTCCCAGTAACTGTTCCCTGGGCTGTGAGCCCTGCCTGCTGAGGGAGGATGGCCTGGCAGAATGGAGGGAACGCTGGCTTTGAAACAAGGCAGACCTAGGCGGGATTCCTTCCTCTGTCATGGCCTCCAGCAACTTCCTTAGCTTCTCTGAGCCTGTTTCCTTTTTTGTGGGGTTAACACAGAGGTTCTCAAATGAAGCAATTTTGTCCACCACCCCAAGGGACACTTAGCAATGTCTGGAGACATTTTTGATTGTCACACCGGGAGTAAGGGTACTGGTGGTATCTGGGGGGTCAGGGCCAGGGATGCTGCCACACGTCCTGCAATGCACAGCACAACCCTCCACAATGGAGACCTGTCTGGCTTTGATTGTCACTAGGGGTGAGGTTGAGAAAGCCTGAGTCAAAGCCATGACACAGACCTCAGAGTTGCTGAGAAGATCAAGTGAGATCATCTATCTGTACTGCCTGACACAGAGTGGGCCCCAGAAAAATGGGATAAATGGAAGTTTAAAAAGTGGATGCTAAAGTCATTTCTCCAAAACGTTATAAGGCCACCAGTCTGGGGTGGTTCTGAAGGAGAGATGCCAGCTGGGAAGAGAAGAAGGCTAACCAGACCTACTCTCTCTAAAGATTCTCCCTCCCACCCTCCCTTTCTTCCTTCTTTCCCTTCCTCCTCCTTCAAATGTTTACTGAGCACGAATTAGCGGCCAGAAATGGAATATAGTAGGGAGTAGAACAGAAACATTGCTGTCCTCATCGAACTTTCATCCTAGTGAATTTCCCACAAAGGAATAATATAAATTATGACATGCCAAATGGCAAAAAAAGTTTTTAATCCTATGAAAAAATAAAGCATGGTAAGGGGTATAGACAGGGGTGCTGGGGTGTATGTGTGTCATCGCAGTAGGTGGGAGCGGGCCTTTGAGCAGAGGACTGGAGGACACGCAGGTGGGAGTCCACCAGAGTCAGCGTCCTACTCAGATCCCGGAGCTCTGCTCCTTGTCCGGAGGGCAGCTCCCAGCCCTTCTCAGATGGTCGGGCTGCTCTTGGCCAGGGTTGAGCAGTCCTGGGCAGCTCCTTTAGTGTGGAGCCTTTCAGGGAGCACGGGGGAGATCAGCTCTGCCTATTGGCCCGCCCTGAGTTGGCCACAAGGGTGTTTGCAAAAGGAAGGGTGGGGGGTTTTGCCGATTAGGGTCGATGTGCTCAGGCCCTGGCTTGAAGGAAACCTGGCTGGGTGCCCAGGGGGTGAGCTGCTGGCTTTTGGTCTGCCTGAAGGGGCCTGGGGCTATTTGTACTCCACCCCAGGTCCTGGCAGCTGACTCAGGGCTGCCTGCCATAGCAGAGGCAAGGACAGCTTCCAACTTCAGGTGGAGTGTGTCTGCAAGTGGGGCCTTGGCCATGGTGGGTGGGGGCAGTGAGAACATTAAAAAAAAAGAAAAGATGCCACCTGTAACTACCTTCTTCTCAGGTCCTCAGGGCTTCTCCCCACTGTGCCTCCTTGAATGCCTGGGAGAGATAGTAAGGAAGTAGGATCGATAGGACTGGGTGTCTGTAGGCTGAAGAGATGCAGGGGCTTGAAGCCAGAGATGGGGGAGGTCACAGCTCTCTCCACTTTATCATCACTTGTTTCCATTTGGCAAAAGTCTTTGCTGAGAAGCCCCGCATGGCCAGCACTGGACTAGACAGTGGCATCTGTCTTGTTCCCAGGGGCACCCCGCATGCCTAGCACAGAGCTCTGTAGACAGTGGGGGTGCAATGAGTACTTGGGGAATAAATATTCGGGGCATGTGCATTATCTGGAAGAGAAAAGACAAATGGCAGGCCACCATCGTCTGGGTCACTTGGGTTGGGTAGCTAAGATGACGCATCAGATGAGAGTTTGGAGAGGTGACTCGGAGAGTAGGAGAGGCAGGACTGAGGCAGGTGGAGAGAGATCTGGAGGCAGCTCTAGGAAGTGCTGAGGGTGCCTTTTCCTGGAGCCGTTGCAACCGATGGTTAGGCCAGATATTTAGGGCAGAGCCATCACCAAAATGAGGAGACGGGGGAAGACATGAAGGCTTTCGGAGTAGGGAGTGAATGAAGACAGAAGGACTGCTCCTGGCTCCACGCCTCTCCTCATAGTGTTCCCCTTGCTTAGGGATCCCGCCCATCTCCATTCTGCCAATTCTTGGATTCACACAGTCTCAAGCTTTGGAGGAATCTTTTTTTTTTTTTTTTTTTTTTTTTTGAAGACAGAGTCTCACTTTGTAGCCCAGGCTGGAGTGCAGTGGGGTGATCTCGGCTCACTGCAACCTCTGCCTCCCAGGTTCAAGTGATTCTCGTGTCTCAGCCTCCCAAGAAGCTGGGATTATAGGCGCCCACCACCACATCTGGCTATATATATATATATATATATATACAAAAAATTATATATATAAAAAAATAAAATTATTTATTTTATTTTATTTTATTTTATTTTAGTAGAGATAGGGGTTCACCATGTTGGCCAGGCTGGTCTCAAACTTTCAAAGGAACCTTAAAGGTTACAGGTCCATCCTCAGCAGCACCCCCTCCAGTTGCTTCTCCACCATCCCCTGTGGTCTGTTGCTCAGAATATACTTGACATCTCTGGGGATGGGGTGCCCTCTGCCACCCCACATCACGGAACAGATCGTAACATGTTGACCTGAGGCCATATCTGTCTTTCAGACAGGATTTGCTTAGTTTTCTATGTGTTCAAACAATTTAAACATTATTCTCCAGTATTTAAAAATCAGATTTTACACCCAGAAATATAAATGATTTCTGGCTTATCTGGACATGAAAGATCTGGCCACACTGGGTCTGCATTCTCAAATCGCAAGAATTGGCTGAAAGCTGAGGAGCAGCTGCTCTTTAGATGAAGCATGTAATGTGGGGTTTTCTGCTCTCTCCACCTCTTCCTATTAAGCCCACCCTGCTTTCCTCATGTGCTTAATCTACCTGGTATCTGTAGCCTTCAGGGCTTATGAATAGGGCAGTCATTGAAATCAGTCAAATGTGAGTGCAAATTGTGACTCTACCACTTGCCAGCTATGGGTCAGTGACCTGACCTGAGCCCCAGTTTTCTCATGTGTAAAGTGGGAATCATAACTCTCACCTCTTGGAGTTGTGAGAATTAAATCCAATGATGTATTTACAGTACCTAGTGGAATATCTGGACAGCATTGGTAATTTATCAATGGCAGCTTTGATTTTTGTTATTATTCCTTTACTCCCTCAATCCATCTGGATTTCAGAGGTCCCTCCTGTGTAGAGTCTTCCTGACTTCCAAAGAGGTGAGGGGAGTTAGTGCCTGGCGTTTGTGTGGCCTTGGATGTCCCAAGCCCTTTTACACAGACTCACAGATCACATTCATGCTGTGCCCTCTGCCGCTCCCTGCTCCCAGCTCCTCGATGCCACTTCCTGTTGTCCTCATTCTGCATTTTCTCCCTGTGCTGCCTTCCTGGTCGGAACTCAGTCCGCCTCCCCATGCCTGGCATAATGCTGTGGGCAAGGTCTGCAGGTTGCAGGCTTGTCAACATGGAGATCCACATCTCCCTTTCCAGAGAGGCAGGGGCTGTCATGGGAAAGGGCCTTGGGGTCAGAAAAACCTGGTTTCTTTCTAGCGCTACCACTTTCTACTCCTGCAAATTTGGTTTCAAGTTATTTCTAAGCCTCAACTTACCTGTCTACAAAGTGGAGCTATGAAGACCTACTTTTCAGGCTTAGCATGAGAATTAAATGAGAAAATACAGCGCCTAGTGCCAGTTGTTACTTACTGAGGGCTGATCTCTTCTGCTTCCTCCATCTGACTGCTCCGGAACTTGATAAGCTGCTTAAGCAGTTACCATTTTCAAAGCACCTCATATGTGCTAGGAGGGTTGCTGTCAGCTCCCATCACGCAGTGATGACTCTGAGCAGCCCCTGCCCTCAGGGAGCTCCAGCAGGGAGTCCGGCAGGGAATCCTCTTCCTGCTGCACTGTGAGGATTAAGTGCCCCTCCCCAGGGCGCAAGGAGGGTTTTGCAAAAAGCCTTGGCTTTTCCCAGATGAGAAAGCAGAACAAGGCCAGGAGGCATGGGAAGCAGTGGGTGCTCTGGTTGATCATAGGAGCTTCTCGCTCCAGAGGAGCAGGGTGGCAGGACGCCCAGGGTAGTGGGAAAGCCTTACGTCTCCTGTTCTGGAGATGAACAGGGCTTCTTCCTGAGAACCCTGGATGCAGCCCAAAGCCTGCTCTGCCTTCCCTGCAGGCCAGTGAGGCCTGGAAAAGGAGCACAGCTCTGCCTTGGGCACGTCTGCACCTGGCAGGACCTTCCTTTCCTTCTCCTCGGAGCCTGGTTGGGGACACCAGCGATATCTGCCGGGAAATATCCTGGTGGCAGGCCTAGGCCAGGAATATGACGGAAAGGCCCATAGAATTTTAAGAAGTCCTGGGAAGAAAGTTGGTGTGTTCCGGCAAGTGTTTTGCATTTTTTTGTTTTCTCTTTGATAGGAAAAGCATGCAGTTGGATTTTTCTTTGGCAATTCTTTCCTTCTCCAAATATGGAGCTCTGGGAGGGGGCACTACATGGGCCTGGAATCTGTGTGGTCCTGGAGACCTCTGGGAGTGTGTGAGGCAAGAACATGGAATGAGCTTGCAGTTCTGATAGAGTCGCACGTGTCAGGCAGCTATCCTACCAATTAATACAGATAATAATATCATGTATTGTGTGCTTACTATGTGCTGGCACTGTGCTAACCCTTATTTTTTATTATTTATTTATTTGGGATCAGGCTGGGCTGCAGTGACACAATCGCAGCTCACTGCTACCTCCACCTCCCGGGTTCAAGGGATTATCAGGCCTCGGCCTCCCATGTAGCTGGGATTACAGGCATGAGCCATTGCACTTGGCTAATTTTTTTATATTTTTTAGTAGAGTTTCACCATGTTAGCCAGGCTGGTCTCAAACTCTTGGCCTCAAGTGATCTGCCTGCCTCGGCTTCCCAAAATGCTGGGATTACAGGCATGAGCCACCAAGCCCGACCTATTTATTATTATTTTTTCAAATTTATTTTTATTTATTTATTCAAAAAATTTTTTAGAGTTGAGGTCTTGTTCTGTTACCCAGGCTAGAGTGCAGTGACATGATCATAGCTCACTGCAGACTTCAATTCCTGGGCTCAAGTGATCCTCCTCCCTCAGCCTCCCACGTAGCTTGAACTACAGGCACATGCCACCATGCCCTGCTCTGTGTTAATCTTTTAACATGCGTTATCCCTTTTCATTCGCACAACAAAGGAAATGTGATCATGCTCATTTTACAGGTGGAAAAACTGGGGATTTAAATAGTTGAATTGACTGGTTCCAGAATAACAGAGTTGGCAAACCAAGTTTGACCTCTGAGACTACACACTTAACTGCTTAGCTAAAACCATTTTAAAGGCTCAACCATTCAGTGAGGAAAGTCAATAATTCTGGTATTTCTTATTTTGAGATTCAAAACAATAAAGTAATTTGCTCAAGTCATACAAAGGAATGCTTTGTAGAATTGCTCTGATTCCTACTTTCTTGGGGAATAGCTGTTGGGAAGCAGATCAAGCTGCAGTTGAAGAAGTAACTAGATGAGCGCTCCCATTTATTTCTTGTTTTAAAGGTTTCAGTGGCTCCTCTTTGCCCGTGGTAAAAAACAGAGCTCCTTGGAGTGCCCTTCACAATTACCACAATCCAAAGTCCTTTCTGCACTCGCCCCTGTTGACCACACTTCATGCCCACACTCCAGCTTCTTGCAAAAGGTGATTCTATCTTTGTGCCCCATTGTGGGCTCATAAGAAACACTGCACATTGTGATGACCTGCATCTCTTCTCATACACATGCATAGCAGAGAAGTCAACAGAGGACTCAACTCCTCAAGGAAAGAGACCAACTGAGTCATATTTGCTTCTTCATTCTGCTCCCAGCACAGAGCCTGGCACAGAAAACACATGCTCCATGCATATGTAGAGAACACATAAATGAATGAATCAATCAATGAGTGTGCATGTGAGAGTAAATGAATGAATGGTATGAATGAATGAGGATGGAGTAGCCCTCCTCTTTTAACATCATTTTTTTGTTTGTTTGGTTTTTTTTTGTTTTTTTTTTTTTGTCTCGCTCTGTCGCCCAGGCTGGAGTGCAGTGGCCGGATCTCAGCTCACTGCAAGCTCCGCCTCCCGGGTTCATGCCATTCTCCTGCCTCAGCCTCCCGAGTAGCTGGGACTACAGGCGCCCGCCACCTCGCCCGGCTAGTTTTTTGTATTTTTTAGTAGAGATGGGGTTTCACCGTGTTAGCCAGGATGGTCTCGATCTCCTGACCTCGTGATCCACCCGTCTCGGCCTCCCAAAATGCTGGGATTACAGGCTTGAGCCACCATGCCCGGCCTTAACATCATTTCTAATACCAAACCAGGCCAGAGACTTTTGCCATCTGCAACTATAGACTCCAGGAGAGTGAGGTCAGGAGAGGAGAGGTGAGAGCTGAAAGTCTTTGTTTCATCTCGGAAAGGTAACAGTGGAAATTTGCATCCTGAGTTACAATTCACAAACCACACCAGCAGGCCTCATTTTATTTCTCTTTATAAAGGAGAAAGAAGCTAAGATAAAGTGTATAAACTTCAGGCTCCAAGAGAGTGCTGAGCAGATGGGATGTTCCATTTCTTCCCAGCTCAGGACACCCATGTGGTATGGGAAGGACATCCCTGTGGTCCAGGGAAACAGCCAGGGGTGGAACCAAAAATTAAAGGGGGTGGGAGAACTTGTGGGTAGTTGGAGAGAGGGGAGAAGATGACCGGAACTTAGTTTGAATCTCTCCCACGTGCGAGCTTTTGAGTGGGGAGTTTTACTTATTATCTCTCATGAGTCTTCAAAACCATCTCATGAATCCTCAAAACTATCTCGTGAGGAAAGGATTACAGTTGACCTTTGAACCACATGGGTTTGAGTTGCACACATCCTTCTGCCCACACTTATATGTGAATTTTCTTCTGTCTCTGCCACCAAGAGACAGCAAGACTAACCCCTCCTCTTCCTCCTCCCTCCTCAGCCTACTCAATGTGAAGATAATAAGGATGAAGACCTGTGAGATGCTCCACTTGCACTCAGTCAATAGTCAATATATTTTATTTTCCTTATGATTTCCTTAATAATGTTTTCTTTTCTCTTGCTTGTGTTATTGCAAGAATATAGTATTTAATAAATATAAATTACAAAATATGTATTAATTGGCTGTTTATGTTATTGGTAAGGCTTCTGGTCAACAGTGGGGTATTAGTAGTTACATTTTTGAGGAGTCAAAGGTTATACACAGATTTTTGACTGGTGCCCCTAACACCTATGTTGTTCAAGGGTCAATGATCCTTTAGATAGTGCTCACCATGAAAGGAAAATAAATCTTGGCACCCCAAACTCACCAAGCCGAAGGCAAAAGTTAAGCTGGGAACTGGGTCATACAAACCTGCCTCCTAGTTTTGTCCTGAATAAGATGGGTACAAAGACGAAAAGTTACATACCTCCTTCAAGTTTTGCCCACAAGGAAATTATCTGTGGACCCCAAGATCTTTACCCTAAAGCATTTCTGTTAAAGCTCACCATGGCAATTTATTAATGCATGGATAGGCCATCTTCACAGGTGTGGCGACACAGGACAGAACTGAAAGCCATCCCTCTACCCACCTGAAACCAATGCATATCTGATTGTTTCCTCTGCCCTATTGTCTATGTTATCTTACACAAAAGTGCAGATTCACTGAGCCAGACTAAGGCATGAATAACTGTTTTCCCCTCCTCGCTTCTCACATGAAAATTGTGTATTTCTCAATTTCCCACCCTTTCTTCTTTAAATATTGAAGCCCTCAAAATCATCTTTGGAGAAAGGCATAGACTTACCTCTTGGGTATCTTTTTTTTTTTTTTGAGATGGAACCTTGCTCTGTCACCCAGGCTGGAGTGCAGTGGCATGATCTTGGCTCACTGCAATCTCTGCCTCTCTGGTTGTAGTGATTCTCCTGCCTCAGCCTCCCAACTAGCTGGGATTACAGGCATCCACCACCATGCCCGGCTAATTTTTGTAGTTTTAGTAGAAACGGGGTTTCGCCACGTTGACCTGGCTGGCTTCAAACTCCTGACCTCAGGTGATCTGCCCGCCTCAGCCTCCCAAAGTGCTGGAATTACAGGCATGAGCCACCGCGCTCGGGCTGGGTATCCTTAACTTAGGCAAATAAACCTCCTAAAATGACTGAGACTTGTCTCGGTCACTTTCCTTGATTGACATCACTCACACATGAGGTGATTGAAAATCTAAAGGTTTAAGTCACTTTCGACCTGAAAATGTAAAAACGGGGTTACATTCAGAGCTGTCTGACTGTAAGCTGCTTGTTTTTAATTCTCCATGACTTCCTTGTGCACCCTCGGTGATGGATTAGTTAATCCAACCAATTCTTTCTTTGATTCTACTGCATGGAGACACAAAGATAAAGAAGGCCTGCTGGTGACTGGCAGTGTTTGTGTGCTGGGAATGAAGAGTTGTGGAAGATAGATAGGTAAACAGATTTTCCTTACAAGGTAAGTAAAACAGGATGTGGGAGCACTGGGTGGAAACACAGAACAACTTAGCCTGGGATGTTGTTGAAGGCTTCATGAAGGTGATGATGATGCGGGTGCTTTCAAGAAGCTTAGTGATTAGCCAAGCACCATGCTGGGCAAAGTGCTCTCCCAGGCTAGTGAGGAAAATGAGGCAATGAGAAAGGAGGATGAGGAGGGCTTTGAGGGTGATGAGTCAGGTGCAGGCACAGCGTTGGTAGTAGGTGAGTTTTAGCCCATGCTCTGAGATGGCCAGTTTTTCATGAGAAAGAGAAGGATGTATGCCCACCCAGAAGGATGATTATAAGATAGGCTAAGAATATTGAGAGCAGCATGCACAGCCAATGCAAACTTTGCTTTATGCTCTTCTTTCTATGGGGATTTTGCTCCCTTTTTCTGCCTATCGTTCAGTAAGCAGAACAGAAGTGTGTTCAGGCACAGGAGGAGGATGAACTGCACACCAGTTGAAGGGAACAGTATGGACTAGAGCAGAGTAGCACAAAAGAGCATGCACATTGTGAGTTTGTGTAAGTTAGCTTTCGCTGTATAACAAACCAACTCAAAGCTTAGTGACTTAACCAATATTTATCATTTTTTAGAATGATTTTTTGGGTTGACTGAGTGATTCTCCTGATCTAAGTGAGCTTAGTTTTTGCTGGAAGGTCTGGGATGGTGTTACCCACATGTCTGGGGCCTCAGCTGAGATCTCTTTCCACATGGGCCTTATCCTTAAGGCGTCTAGCTAAGGCTCGTAGACATAGTGGCTGGAGGGGCTGGCAGAAAGAAAGGGCTTTCAAACTTTGGCTTGCTTCACATTTGCTAATGGTCCCATTGGCCAAAGACAGTTTCATGGCCTACTGAGATTCAAGGGGCAGAGAAATAAGCTCCACTTCTTAATATAAAGAACCACAACTCACACTGCAGGTATGGGAAGGATTTACGGGTGGGAAATCCAGTGTTCTTGGTGATGGTAGAGAAGAGGAAACCCAAGAAACAAAGGCATATCCTGATGGGCCTTGAATGCTAAGTGAAGGGCTTCAACTTTATTTTGTAAGCATTGCACGTTCCTGAAAAGATTTAAGCAGGCCAGATTTGGATTTTAGAAGGCCCATTCCAGTGGCTATAAGAAGGTTGGATTGGAAGAAGGTACAATTCAACGAAAAAGACCTATTAGGCCATCCATAATTCAGGAACGGGGGTCAAGGCCTGAACCAAGACTGTCACTGAGCTCTTTGAAAGCAGGGCCATAAGTTCCTCATGTTTTTAGCCCATGTGTAGCACAGTGCCTGGTCTCGAGTTGGTATTCATCAAATGCTCAAATGAGTGTTGTACGGAGAGCAGAGTGTGGAATGCCAGATGGTTTGGAGGTCGGATGATCAGTGCTTTCCTGATAGGCAACAACAGATGGGAAGAAGAACGAGATGGGTGAGAGTGTTGAGAAATTGGTTCGTGTCAGCTGAGAAGGTGAAGGTTGGGTGCAGAGTCAGAAGCCAGTTACAAGGACTTGAGCTGCACATCTCTCTGTCTATCTTCTATCATCTCCTTCATGTCAAGGACACTCTCTAACATGAACTTGGGCAACTCTCTTCATCCACCAGGGCCTCCGTTTCCAAATTCTTTAAAACAGATGGTAACTCCAGGACCCTGGCAATGCCAGTAATATACTCTGAAGAGAAACTATGAAAGAACCCCACTTAAAGGGCAGACATCACTGATGCCCTCTCATTAAGGTTGAGCATTACTGGGCAGCCTACCCAGGTGAAGGGCAGGCTGGGAGGACTGGAGCAGGTTCCTTTTTTAGTGAAGAAATTTTCCATTGGGAGCTTCATGGAAATGACGCTTAATGCCATTACCACTATGCCTTTCCAAAGCATGTCAGTCTCCCTCATGAGAGAATCTATGTAATGTGCTGGTGACATAGGCATCATCAAGGTCCATTATGCCCATTTCCCAGATGACAGACATCCCATTGGAGGTGGCAGCGATCAGCAGAAAAATTATAGGCAAAGGCTGGGTCAGAACTCTGAAGCCTGAATTCTGCCCTGAAGGCCATGGCTCTTCTCCAGCAGCAGCTCCAATGAAGGCTTCTCAAGTTTACCCAACTCTAGCACTAACCAACTTTTCAGAGTCCTTTCTCTCCAACAGTCATCTTTGTGTAAAGAGCCGAAAAGCAAATGTTCCAATTAATGAAAAGGCTCTTCTGTAAAAGGATTTGTATGAGATCAAAAGGGTTTCTAACTGGGACAGACCTGCAAGCTTGGAGTGCTGTGCTTTTCTGGCATGTGCTGTAATTAATAAATACACTGAACATTACATATAATCTGCATATTAGTGACCCGATGCACAATTCATATGGTAATGCCATTAATTGCATATTACCTAGGCTGCTTAATGAACATTACATAGGTTTTTAATGGATGTAGTTATTATAATTGAGTTCAATTATATCCCTGTCATGCATATGAGGTCAATAGACTAGCTCGACCCCACAAGGTCTGGGAGAAAGGAAACAGGTGTTTATAGTGAGGGCAATTTGTGAGCTGGAGCAGAGGGAAGGGAGAGGCCAAGGGCCAGAGATGACTTGCTTGGCTGGGCGTTTTTTAGGGCCTGGATAGTGGTGCACAAAGCTGGGTAAACAGCAGGCAGTCTATGCACAAAGGCAGGATCTCCTGCTTGCCCCTCTGCCATGGGTTTGGAACAGGGCACCCGACTGGAGCCCTGAAGCCAGCCACACCCACGCTGTAACAGGACACTTTCTTCTAGGCTGACCCAAAGCCAACGGGCAGTTGCATCACTTCCTCTGGCAGAGTGGAGGCCACATGATTCTAGCATCTGGGCTTGCCAGGGATGCAGGGGAGCCCTGCCTGCCCATGATGCTGGCACAGAAGGCCCTGAGCCTGGTGTTGCTTCTTTTCTCCAAATTCTATGTCTGGAGCGGAAGAGGCAAAACTGCTGCTCCCATATTCTGGGCGCTCACACCCTCTAAAAGAGATAACCCCATGTGGACAGAAAACTAGGGAGTGAAGAGGCATCAGAGTTCCAGACACTTCCCTTCCTAAAAAAGAGAAAGGTGAGTCAGAGACAACAAACACCTGCCATAAACTAGGCACTGCTGATTTTACCTACTTTACTCTCCACTGGATTTCTCCCATTTGATTAAAGTGATGCTAAATCTTCAGCGAGGTTAGAAATTTTCCCAAGGACACACACACACACACACACCCCCCCCACAACACACACACACGCACACACACACACACACATATACAGAGCTAGTTGAAGGTGGGGTCAGAATTTGAACTCAGGTCTGTCTCACCCCAAAGTTTAGAGCACTCAATTCCTCCAGGTTGTTTCACTGCGACTTTGCTGTGTTCCTATTTTTGAAGGCCACTCCAGAAATTGGGGTAAAATAATGACGAAAAAGAAAAGTTTGATGCCGATATCAGGATAGAAAGGAAAGAAGAAAATGAATGATTTTTTTTTTTTTTATCACAGAGAGAGAATTTGATTTTTCCAGTAACCTTCTTGCAAAGTATACATTTGCATGTCTCTTTTTCTGCCTGTCTTTCCACTCTCATTGACCGCTGATTTGCTCAGTTGGGCTGGCCAGGAATACACTTTCTATTTAGAAAGCAAATGCAGCCAGATTTGGGCCCCGGCCTGGGAGCTGACTCACTTTTGCTGGGATGACACATTCACTGCGCATGTTTCACAATTTTCAGAAACACCAGATTTATTTCTGTCAATACCCAGAGCCCCACTTCGCCGTCCACCTAAGGCCACACACTGAGGCGTTGCTATTTTTTTCCCTGGGGCCTAAATGGATGGGAAGACTTCCCATGCCTGAAACATCACCCTCATTTGTAAGGAGAGAAAGTCTGGCCAAGAATTGCAGTGTTTTTAACCAGAATTTGGCTGGCTTTCAATAGCTTTATGCCAAAGCTGTACCAGCCAGAGAGATGGCTGTGAGTGTAGAGGGGGGTTTGAGGCTTGAAAACAAGGCAAAAAAGGAAGAAGAAGAAGAAAAAAAACACCCATGCAGGCAGTAGAGAGGAAAGGAGAGAATAGGAGAGAATGAAGGTTGACTAAGTTTGTGGCAAGGAAGGAAGGAGAAGGAAGAGAGGGAGTTTAAAAAGAGAAAGGCAGCAAGAGAAATAACAAAGGAAGAATCAAGAGAGAGAGGGAGAGATTAACTTACTTTAACTAATCAACTGTTATGAGTGCCAAGCATTGTTGGGGATGCTTCTGCACACCACCTCATCTAATTCTCACAACTACCTTGTGGATACACACAATGAAGCTTCATTGTTACTAATAGAGAAGTAGAGGGCGCAGGAAGTTGGAATCCTTTGCCCTGAGGCTATACTGCTAATACAGGGCAGAGGGATTTGAACCTCCCATCTCTGACTTTTAAAAGCTTGGAGGACTCTGCTTGCAATCGGGGAGCTTGATGGGAGGCCCTGTGATCTGGATGGTCCGTGACAGTCTCCTCTAAGGGGGTTGTTTACACACTTAGACACTAAGTGCTTAGGACTTGAAGGGACTGCCACATACACAAAGCCCTGGATTCAGAGCTATCTGGAAACTTTCTCCAGGGTAAACAAAAACAACCACTCCAACAATGTTGCCAACGAATCTCTCTCCAAAAAAGAAAAGGAAAGGAAAAGGGAAAGTGATGCTATTTTTTCCCCCTCCGAAGTAAAGGTTACAACAACATTTTCTTTGAGCTGATGTGAGAGCAGCCAGCAGACATTTCTTTGGTAACCATCTCCATGTGTCTGTGTGGAAAGTACCTTGCAGTGACTAAGCGTTCGTTGAGGTGATTCACTTGTCACTCCGCTTGGGGACTTTGGACGGGTCCTGGCAGCTGCAAAGTTATTTTCATCAGCTTCTGACCCAGGCCCTCCGTGCAGGGCACAGGTGCCTGAGAATGTACCCCCGTCTCTGCTCACAAGGTGAGCAAGGGGGCCTGGAGGACAAGCTCTCTTTGGACTCCTGGGAGGACTTCTAGAGAGTCCTAGCTGCTGATGTCCTTGGCAGCCTAGGAGTCAGGGGTCTGAGGCAGCACTCAGGGCTTGAAATGAAATGAAGCTCATTTACTGAGCTTCTAGGATACGCCAGGAGTTTTCTGTTCGTTTGTCTCATTCTTCCTCACAGTAATCCAAATACATGTTTTCTTTTGTCATTGAAACGGAGACCCTGACAGAGCAACAGGCCTGACCTCCACACCTAAGTAACCCAAGGTCACAGCGAGGCTGAGGGGCCATGGGACTCCAGTGAAGCAGGAGTATCCATCCAGCCACAGAGGTGGGACCAGTCCCAATGGGATCTGTCTGTTCCAGAGGTTATTCTCCTTGGTAAGTCTGTCTAGATTTCAATATTTTATTAAAAGTATATACACATAGAAAAGGGCACCTATAAGTACATAGGTTGATAAATGTTCACAACCTGAATAGAGCCTATCATTAACACCCAAATCAAAAGGCAGAACATTCCCTGTGGTTACCTGTCTCCAAGATGACTGCCATCAGTTCATTTCCTCCAAGTATATGAATGCCCTTTTCTTGGAGAAGTGGAATTCTTCCTCTTTCCCCCTTGAATTTGGACTGGCTTTAATGACTTCTTTGACCATAGAATGAAGCGGAAATGGTGCTAGGGCTAAATCTTAAAAAACCTTGCAGCTTCTCCCTGGGTCTCTTGGAAACTCCAGGAGCTCTGAACTACTACCTAAGAGGTCCAGCTACTCTGAGACTGCATGTTGGAGAGGCCACATCTAGGCACTCCCACTGACAGTTCCAGTAGAACCCAGACTTCTGGTGATCCCTGCCAAAGCAGGAGATTTGTTAGGAGAGTTTTCTTGGACCCTGCAAAGCAGCCCGTTTGCCAGCTAAAGACCACTGAGTGACCCCTGTCAAAACCACATGGAGCGAAAGAATCACCCACCTGAGTCCTGACCAAATTTCTGAGCCACAAAATCATGAGATACAATGAAATGATTGTTTTAAGCCCCTAAGTTTTGGGGGTAATGTATTAGGCAGTGATAGATAAGTAAATATAATCCATCAGCTCAGAGGCCCCCAGTTGACCCTTTCCAGTCATTATGCTCCCTCCAATGGTAACCATGTGTCAACTTCCTCTGCCATAGATTGGTTCTGCCTGTTTTTATATCTTCTATCAATGGAATCACACAATATGTCCTTTTTTGTGTGTGTAAGCCTGGCTTCTTTGGCTCAATATTATGTTTATAAAATTCTTCCCTAATGTTGCATGTAGCTACAGATTCTCATTCTCATCATTGTAGTCCAATGTGTGACTATATTGATTCACCCATTCTATTATTGATAGACATTTGAGTTATTTCCAGCTTTTGGCTATAATGAATAACATTGCTATGAACATTTCAGCATGTGTGCATTTCTGTTTGATGTATACATGTATCTCCATATATACATATCCATATATATATATAAAAAAACACACACACATATATATATGGAGAGAGAGAGATGGGTGTGTATGTGTGTATGTGTAGGTATATAGGTGTGTGTCCACCTTATGTACATACCTATATCCATCTAGATATATATACACACACACAGTATTATAAGTCTCATATATATTAGGTTGGTGTAAAAGTAATTGTGGTTTTTGCCATGACTTTTCTATACACACACACACACACACACACAGACACACACATTACTTACAGAGTTTTAAACACTTTATTCCCTAGCAATTCCTCTCCTGGGGGTGGCGTGTATGTGTGTGTATATAGGTGTATGATATAGTTTGGCTGTGTCCCCACCCAAATCTCATCTTGAATTGTATTTCCCATCATCCCCATGTGTCGTGGGAGGGACCTGGTGGGAGGTAATTGAATAATGGGGGTGGTTACCCCCATGCTGCTGTTCTTATGATAGTGAGTTAGTTCTCATGAGATCTGATGATTTTATAAGGGCCTTTTCCACCTTTTGCTTGGCACTTCTCCTTGCTGCCACCATGTGAAGAAGGACAAGTTTGCTTCCCCTTCCACCATGATTGTAAGTTTCCTGAGGCCTCCCCAGCCATGCTGAACTGTGAGTCAACTAAACCTCTTGCCTTTATAAATTACCCAGTCTCTGGTATGTCTTTATTAGCAGCATGAGAACAGACTAATGCTATGTATATAAGTATGTATATAGGTGTGTGTCCAACTATATACATACCTATATACACCTATATATATAAACACATACATACACCCAGTGTTACAGGTCTCATATATATACACACACACATATATATAGGTCTTCTAGGATGTGTGTATACATACACACATATTACTTACAAAGTTATAAGTACTTTATTCACTAGCAATTCCTCTCCTAGGGTGTGTGCGTGTATATATACAGGTTTTCAAAATGGTTGTACTTGGTTTATATTCTTACCAGCAGTGTTTGATGGTTGCTCCATATTCTCCTTAGAACTAGCTGTTTGCTGTTTTTTTCTTTTCTTTTCTTTTTCTTTTTCTTTTTTTTTTGAGACGGAGTTTCACTCTTGTTGCCCAGGCTGGAGTGCAATGGTGCGATCTCAGCAAACTGCAACCTTTGCCTCCCAGGTTCAAGCAATTCCCCTGCCTCAACCTCCCGAGTAGCTGGGATTACAGGCATGCGCCACCACACCCGGCTAATTTTGTATGTTTAGTAGAGACAGAGTTTCTCCATGTTCATCAGGCTGATCTCAAACTCCCGATCTCAGGTGATCCACCCGCCTTGACCTCCCAAAGTGCTGGGATTGCAGGCGTGAGCCACCATGCCCAGCCTGTCTTTTTCATTTTGCATTTGAGGATCTTGTACAATTAGCTACCACACAACAAATAACAGGGCTGTCCATGTGCCAACATGGCATCTGAGACATGCAAGCTAAATGCAGAAAAATTGAGTCCCCTTGACCCAGATGGGTTACTTCCATGAAAGGGAAAGAATATTATAATTGTTTGTTCATGTCCAAGAAGAAGGTAGCTGGGTTCAGCTCTCCCCGCCTTATTCTTCTGGGGAGTTTCTGTTTTGTAAGTCAGGCTCACTGAAGATGTGATAGAGGAAGTGATTGAGATTCTGATTATTTTCTTCATTCTTGGGCCCTGAGTCATCTACAGGCCATGGGGCATTTGGGAAAAGGTGAGGCGGAACATGGCGATTGGGTTTATTTTAGGGCAATCAGATGGCTGGGTCATAAAAACCTGTTTGGGGGACTTGAAAATTCACTCTGCCGGATACTCCATGACTCATACATTTTTGCTTCCTAATTGATGTGACAAGACATCCGGGCACACTAAAGTCAGTATTATAAGGAAAAAAACAAGAGCGTGACTGATTTGGGTAGATGTATTGAGCTTATGGCAGCTGAGAAAAGTACTGTCCTCGTGTGGCTAAATTTTCTTAAATTCAGTCGAATCACAGATTTTGAAAAATGGCGGAAACTTTGTGTGATGGTTAGTTTTTTGTGTCAACTCAGTTATTTGAGCAAACACTAATCTAGATGTTGCTGTGAAGGTATTTTGAAGAGGTGATTAACATCTACAATCACTTGTCCTTAAGTAAAGAACTGGGCCTCATTTAATCAGTTGAAAGCGTTAAGAGCAAAACTTGAAGTTTCCTGGAGAAGACAGAATTCAGACTCAAGATTGCAGCATCAATTCTTACCTGAGTTTCCAGTTTGCCAGCCTAGCCTGTGGATTTCAGACCTGCCAGCCTCACAATTACATGAAGCAATTGAGATATGTACGTGTGTGTACGCACACACACAAATACATACACACATACATGCATACATATACACATATATGTGTATATACAAGTGTGTATATACATACACACATAGATGGAGGAGTGGATAGATAGATCAATAGATAAATAGATGGATAGAAGATACTATTGGTTTTCTTTCTTTCTCTGGAGAACCTTGACTGATACATATGACATAAGTGAAATGAAACAATCTAGAAGAAATCTTCAGATTTTGATCAAAGGCCAGGCTATCCTGTTTCTCCAATGTGCTTGGAATGGTTGCCTCAGGGTAGGTATGATTATCAAGCACCTTCCCTGCTCAGCCTGACTCAATTGTAAGAAAAATGAAGCTGAAAAACACACTGTGGCTACTCATGAAAAGTTCTGGATGGTAAGTTGAGATTTCTATTGAATCCTGTGGCCAAACTCTAGATCATGTACAGATCTACCCGATCTGTAGAAATCAGGAGGACCCTCTTGCTACACAACCAAGACCAAAGGCCCTTTTTAGAGAGACTTGGGAGGCTCCGTCAACTTCAAAAACCTTCTCACTGGTCCCATGGCTCCAGGTGCTCGCCTGTTAATACATTCTTCTCCCGCAGCCAGGGTGAGATTCTAATATTTGATGGCATCACGTTCCCTCCTGCAGAACCTACAAAGTCTCCCATTTCCCACTAAATAAAACCCAAACTCCCTAGTCAGACATACATGGTGCCCCATAATGTACCCCTGCTCCTCTTGCCCTCTGTACCCTCACCATCCCCATCTCATTCGCAACTTCCCAGGAACACACAGAATGAAGCTCTCCCTTCCCTGAATACGCCAGACTTCCTCTAATGTCCACATCCATGCTATTGTCCTTGACTCTGTCCTGCTCATTCCTTCTACCTGCCAAAATATATTTTAAAAGCTAGCTCAAGTATCACTTTCTCATTAAATCCTTCCAAGATTTCCTGGGAAGATTTTTTTTTTTTTTTTTTGTTAACTCACTCCTATAGCAGATTTCATGGATTTCCGTGATGGCCCTTATTATATAGGATTGAATTAGTTTTTGTTTGTTTGTTTGTTTTAACATTAGCTTCCCCCTCTAGACTGTGAGCTCACTGAGGGTAGAGGCTGAGTCTTGTTTCTGTTAATAGTTGTGTTCCCATCACCCAGCCCAGAACCTGGCACAGATTATTGTGGGTGTAAATGAATTATAAACATATAAAGAGGTACACAGCACTGAAAATAAGAAGGACGGCTCTATTTCTGAAGGCATTTATACACTAGAGGATAAACAGACACAAAGTTTATACCACATTGATGTCCAGGTGGAGCATGTGATGGCTCTTCCTTGGCCAGACTGTTGGGGAAACTCATGCTGATGTGGAGTTGCCTCTCTGAGTCATCCCCTACGGAGGATGGCTGTCCTGGGAACTCTGCAGGGCCATAAAACCAATCTGTGAGCAAGATACCTTTGTGATTTTAAGCCACAGAGATTATTGGTGGTTCTCTGTTATTGCAGTATAACCCAACCTGTGGTAACTAATATCCAACTCATGGCACCATTCTTCTTAAAGACAGGAAAGGGGTCCTGGCTTGAAATGCAGGTTTATGCTTTGGGAAAACAAGTCCTATTTTGAGATTTCCAGCTGTCCTTCTGTTTTTCAACATGGCAGCCAGAATCTGCACCTCGGAGCCAGGAACTCTGTCATTCTTGCCTAAGAGAGCACCCACTGGAAGTTCCCCTTTCAGCGTCATTGTGGGTGCTATTCAGGGAGGTGAGATCTGGTTGAGATCTGTGTGAAGGGCTCTGCCCTTGGCCAAGAGTCCTCCTGTTTTCTGTCCTTGAAGGAAAGGCCAGGAAGCCTCCTATTTCCTGGACTGCCTCCTGAGCGGAACGTTCCCAGGCCTGGATTATGGAAGAAGACCGAGAGCAATACATCAAGGTCAACACCCAAGGTGGTGATGAGTAATCTTGCTTTGACCTGGAGTGTCAGTGAAATGGCTCCACTCTCCATTTCTCCCTAGCGGTGCAGAGGTGGCCCCACTGGGGCATGTGTGTGTTTTCTCAAAACCATTCTCTGAGACTGGTTTCATAGTTCCATTTCACAAACTGAAAACTGAAGGGCAGAGAGTCTAAGGAATTCAAACCAATGTCATAGCTATTTGGTGATACAGCCTGAATTCAAAAGGAGGTATTTTAGTTTTTAAAACTTTGGTTATTTCTACTACCACACAGTTGTAGAAGTGAGTTTCAATGAACACATATTGGGAACCTCTCTGTGGCAGGCATTGTGTGAACACCGGGCATGAATGTGAACAAAGCTCAGTATCTACCCTCGATGAGGTTTCAGTTTTGTTGGGGACCCAGGCACATAAATGAGTGATTATAGCAGACTCAAAAATGCCACATGTAAAGAACACTGGGGAAGAACCATCAGGGCCAGGACCCTGGGGCTGAGACCTAAAATTTGAGGGGGGGATGTTCTGGGCAGTGACAGAGGGGAGCAAAGAGAATTCTAAGCAGAGACTCTGGTATGTACAAAGGCACTGAGGTGTAAGACAGAGGGACTTGATGGGGAACTGAAAGCCTAGTTGGTGTGATAAAGAAGTGGTAGGCAGGGAATTTACAATCATCTGCAAGCAACCTGCAGCTCTCCGAAATTTGTGGGGGCCTTGAATAATTTAGATAATTGCAACACGTCTTCTCTTGGCTTGACATCAAAGCCACCTCTTCCCAGCAGCTCCTGAAGTTGCTGAGGACGCTGGCTCAGGGCCATTCATCACCACCCTTGCTGGACTGGCGACTGGAGTGGTGGCAGGCCTACTGTGAGGCCCATGAGGCAGTGACAACAGTGACCTGCAGGTACAGGTACTAAACGCATTCCAGGTAGGGCAGTGCTACAGCCTGACAACCTCCCAGGGGCCTCCACTGAAGGCAACAACAACACTTTTATAGGAGAAGGTAATTAGCTTTGTTTGGCGAGACTTCCACGGATTCTATGCTATGCTACTTATTAAATATTGTCTCATTTGATTCTCAACCATCCCAAGTAGAGGGCTTTCTCCTTCTCGTTTTATAGGAGAAACCTGGCTTCTCGGGGTTTTGCACACCTTGTCCTAGGTTACACGGCTGGGATTCAAATCCAAGCTTTTTCATATCTTTCCCCGACCTAGTCCTGCTTCTGTGAATTCTGGTTGTGGATTTTAACTAGAATCAAAATTGAGAGAAATCGTCTCTAAAATGAGCATATTGAATATTCCTTACATTTCATTTTGTAAATGAAATGCATTCTTGGACCCCTTTGGTGGGCCTTGGCTTTTCCTGACCTGTTTTCCTGGGGGCCTGGCTGGCCTCGTCATTTTTGGCAGTCTCTGTGCTGGGTCAGAACATGCTGCCTTGGTGGCTCCTTCCCGCCTGAGGAACTCTCTGGGGCCAGAAATGGTAACTCCTACTTATTTTTAATCCTGGCCTTTAACCCAAGAAAGTCACCACTGGCTTTTGGAACAGGCTTCCCCCAGAATAAAGGGAGGAGGAGATTAACGATTCAAATGGGGAAGTGGTTCAGCAAGGAGGAGAGCGGGGAGGAGCAGGGTTCCTGAGACCCGCAGGGGTCTCAGGAAGCCTGGCTGGAAGAGGAATCCCAGAGGGAAACTCAGAGCATACAGGAGGCTGGCCAGTGTGCAAGGCCAGGGTGCAAAACGTGGATGTGGCTTCCAGGGTAAGGGAGCAGGGAGAGGATGAAGGGGTGGGAGGCTGGGATTGGAGCCCCAGGAGCAGGAAGTCAGTGAGGAACGGTGCCTGGGGTGTGTTTTGGTTCTGCTTTCAGAACTACAGCAGTGGTTTGGCTGCAACATTCAAAGACCTGAAAATATGGAAGCAGACTTTGGGGAAGAGGACTACTGAGAATAGCAGTAGTGAATACGGGAAGTGCTGAGCCCAGGGCTCCACGGAGGAGCTGCGGCTTCTTTCCGGAGCCTGTCAGTCTACAAGAAGAGGACGTCCGGTTCCAAACTGTTCCAGGCCTGCTAGGGTCATCCAGCTGGTTCCCTCTGTCTTTTGCTGAACGTCCTCACTCCAAACTTGCCCACATCAGCTTAATATGCTTTGCAAACCTGAAGGGGACATAAAAGAAAACTTGCTGTTAATTAAACTAATTGTGTATTTATTCAGCATGATTTGTTGAGACCTAATTTGTGCCAAGTCCTGGAATTTAGAGATGAATTGAAACTCACTGCTTGATGCGATTATACAATATGGTGTAACTGGCAGTATAAAGATGCATATTCCCAGAGCTATGGAGCCCAGAGAAGGGAGAGGCTGAGCAGGATCCGGGAGAGTTAAAGTCACTTTCCCAATGAGTTTGCAAAGATATGTACACCAACTTGACCAAGAGGAAAGCAAAGGGCAGGCCAGGCAGAGAGACTACCTGTGCTGAAAGGAGGAAAGGAGACCTAAGTGTTTGAAATCATTGGGAAAGAGCCAGGATCGGGCAAAGATGAGGCCAGGAATATAACAGGGGTGGGGGGCATGAATGCCAGGCTATAGAACTTGGATTTTATTCCATAGGCAGTGCAAACTAAGGAAGGTTTTTATGTCAAAGGTAAATGGAATCTTAATACTATATTTCAGGATACCAACTTTAGCATGATGATGTTGAATGATAATATTAATTATTGTAAATGATAGTGGTGATGAAAATACCAATAACAAATCCATTCATCATAGGTGTAAGATGATGGGTTATTACTCTCATGATCATATTGCACTATATATGACTCCATCTTAGTGGACTGAAGAGGATATTCCCCTGCTGGCTTTGAAGAAACAAATTGCCATGTGGTGACCTGCCGATGGAGAGGTCCATGTGGCAGGGAACGATGAGTAGTCTCTAGGACCAGTGGTTGGCCTCCAGAAAACAGCCAATAAAAACAGACATCCTCTGTCATGTATCTGCAAAGAAATGCATTCTCCCAACAACTCAAATGAGCTTGGAAACAAACTCTTCTCCAATTGAGCCTCCAAATGAGAACACAGCCTGCGTGACAACTTGTGAGACCCCGAACATACAATGTTTGGTTTTCCATTCCCGAGTTACTTCATTTAGAATAATAGACCCTGAGCAGAGCTAAGTTATGCCTGGACTCCTAACCCATGGAAACTATAAAATAAATGTGTATTGTTTTAAGCTGCCAGTTTTATGATAATTTGTCATAGAGCAATAGATAACTAATACAGATTCTCCTAAGTGAGCAGTGCAGGAATCTGCTTCTGGAAGACTCTATTATAGTTAATGTTCAGGATTACAAAACTGCAGATATGCTTGCTTTACAAGCTGGTATCATCTGCAGCTACCCACAAAGTGGGATTTGAGAGCAAGTGCTATCCCACCAGGTGTTCCATTCCCTAATAGCCCTCCATTGCAGGCTGGCAATTGGAGAGTAAACTTCTTTTTTTTTTTTTTTTTTTTTTGAGACAGAGTCTCACTCTGTTGCCCAGGCTAGAGTGCAGTGGTATGATCTCAGCTCATTGCAACCTCCACCTCCCAGGTTCAAGTGATTCTTGTGCCTCAGTCTCTTGAATAGCTGGGATTACAGGTGTGCGCCACTACATTCAGCTAATTTTTGTATTTTTAGTAGAGATGGAGTTTCACCATCTTGGCCAGGCTGGTCTTCATCCCCCAACCTCAAGTGATCTGCTCGCCTTGGCCTCCCAAAGTGCTGGGATTACAGGTGTGAGCCACTGCACCTGGCCTGAGTGAATTTCTTAGAGTCTTAGAGGCAAGGCAGTTAAGGAGAAGAGTAAAAGCTTAGTAGTCAGATAGGCCAGATACTACCATGCAACTTTTGCCTATATTTATCTTTGTGTGACTCAGTTTTTTCATCTGTAATATTGGTATATTCTACTTAGATATATCAAGAGGGTTTAAAAAAAATCAAAAACTACCTATTAGGTACTATGCTTATCACCCAGGTGATGAAATAATCTGTATGCTAAACATTATACAGTTTACCTACATAACAAACTTGCACATGTACCCTGAACCTAAAAGTTTTATTTATTTATTTATTCCTATTAATTTAGTTTAATTTGTTATTTATTATTTTCCATAAGTTATTGGCATACAGTTGGTATTGGGGTACATGAGTAAGTTCTTTAGTGGTGATTTGTGAGATTTTGGTACACCTATAATGTGAGCAGTATACACTGAACCGTATTTGTAGCCTTTTATCCCTCACCTCCCTCCAACTCTTGCCCCCAAGTCCCCAAAGTCCACTGTATCATTCTTACGCCTTTGGGTTCTCATAGCTTAGATCCCACATATCAGTGAGAACATACAATGTTTGGTATTCCATTCCTGAGTTGCTTCATTTAGAATAATAGTCTTCAGTCTCATCCAGGTCACTGCAAATGCTGTTAATTCATTCCTTTTTATGGCTGCATAGTATTCCATCATATATGTATGTATATACATATATATACACATGCACACACACACACCAGAGTTTCTTTATCCACATTGACTTGTTGATAGATGGGCATTTGGGTTGTTGGTTCCACGATTTTGCAATTGTGAATTGTGCTGCTATAAACATGCTTGTGCAAGTATCTTTTTCGAATAATGACTTCTTTTCGTTTGTGTAGATACCCAGTAGTGGGATTGCTGGATCAAATGGTAGTTCTACTTTTAGTTCTTTAAGGAATCTCCACAGTTTTCCATAGTGGTTGTACTGGTTTGCATTTCCACTAGCAGTGTAGAAGTGTTCCCTGTTCACCACATCCACGCCAACATCTATTGTTTTCTTATTTTTTTGTTATGGCCATTCTTGCAGGAGTAAGGTGTTATCACATTGTGGTTTTGACTTGCATTTCCCTGATCATTAGTGATGTTGTGCATTTTTTCATATATTTGTTGGCCATTTGTATATTTTCTTTTGAGAACTGTCTATTCATGTCCTTAGCCTACTTTTTGATGGGATTTTTTGTTTTTTTTCTTACTGATTTGTTTGAGTTCTTTGAGTTCTTTGTAGATTCTGGATATTTGTCCTTTTTCAGATGTATAGATTGTGAAGATTTTCTCCCACTCTGTGGGTTGTCTGTTTACTCTGCTGACTGTTCCTTTTGCTGTGTGAAAGCTCTTTAGTTTAATTAGGTACCAGCTATTTATCTTTGTTTTTATTGCTTTTGCTTTTGGTTTCTTAGTTATAAATCCTTGCCTAAGCTAATGTCTAGAAGGGTTTTTCCAATGTTATCTTCTAGAATTTTTACAATTTCAGGTCTTAGATTTAAGTCCTTATTCCCTCTTGAATTTATTTTTGTATAAGATGAGACA
>NW_012108252.1:3245195-3246776 GCF_000951045.1 Mandrillus leucophaeus
AAAAAAAAAAAAAAAAAAGAAAGAAAAAAAGTGAAAATTACGGCGCTAAATAGACTGCAGAAAGGACCCCTGTTTATAGTATGAGAGCTGAAAAAAAAGGTAGAGGGCCGTGAGTGCTGGCTCACACCTATAATCCCAGCATTTGGGAGGCCAAGGAGGGCGGATCACCTGAGGTCAGGAGTGTGAGACCAGCCTGGCCAACACGGTGAAACCCTGTCTCTACTAAAAATACAAAAATTAGCTGGGCATGGTGGGGGGAACCTGTAATCCCAGCTACTTAGGAGGCTGAGGTAGGAGAATCTCTTGAACCCGGGAGGAGGAGGTTGCAGTCAGCTGAGATCACGCCACTGCACTCCAGCTGGGGTGATAGAGTGAGACTCTATCTCGGAAAAAAAAAAAAAAGAAAAAGAAGGTAGAGCATGGCCTCGCTCAGCTGGGAATGTGTGTGCATCAAGCAACTAATTTTTTTGCTGCTCTGTGCTTGTCTGTGAACGACCATGAAAATGCTGAAACACTGCACAAGTTAATATTGGGGTTATAAATAAATTTAGAGAGTAAGCAAATTTGCAAATATGGAATCTGCAAATAATGATTTGACTGTACTTAGTAATTGTCCAGTAAAAAACTGGCAGCTTATTATATTACCATCAGGGAAAGTATAGAGTCTGGTAAAGATCTGTTAGGGTACACCAGGAATCCAAACTCCAACTGGTGCCCATAGGAGTGGGAGGGAAGTCTGTAAGTGTGGAGCCCTTCAAATCAATGCTCCAGGAAGCCTGGAGTTCCTCTGTCACCTCTCGGCTCTTGGATCTCCCTGACAATTGCAGTAGGTGAAAACTCCGGGGCCGCAGCCGGAGGCTGCTGCATTTGATGTCGATTCTGTCGGCCCTCTGTATGCCTAGGATAAGCCCCATTTGGCCAGGTCCAACGCAACCTGGCTCAACGGACTGCATGCCATTGCTCGTAAGCACAGGCCTGTATCCTGCCATTGTTCTGGGAATGACCACGGTGGGACCAACCGGCCAGAGAATAGCACTGCAGATAGCGAGTGTGTTTCCAAATTGCAGGGTCACGGGGAAAAAGAAACTGACCTGTTCCACATCATACCACCCCCTTCCTGCTCTCCACCCTAGCTCTCCGGTCAGGTGACTAGAGAAGCCCCAGGGGGTACTTAACCTGGATTTCTGCACTTTCCCAGGAAGCCAGCAGGAAAAGAAAGGGAACTCCCATTTCTCAAGCCTTTCTCTGTGCCAAGCCTGGTGCTCGCCACTTTCCACTTCCTGCCTTGTGGAGTCCTCCCAATAACCCTACAGTGTCCAGACCATCCTGGGTTTCAGATGAGGAAACTGAGGTTCAGAGTGGCCCAGTGAATAACAACGAATTCAATCCCAATCTAGACGTTTGGCAGCATTAACTCATTTTGAGCCACAGTGCAGGATTCTGTTACAGAAACTTTTCAAAGAGCATAAAAGGGTTGCATAAAAGGGACTTTACAGGGTCCCTATAACAATCATTAAGATAAAATATAATAATAATAATAATAGCAATAACGACAACTTCTGAGTGTTTTCTAAGTGAATA